>NW_028234403.1:56951575-56964075 GCF_977035675.1 Penaeus japonicus
CTCCTCCTTTTTCTTACTCGTTCTGTGACACCCCTCCCCCTCCCCTACCTCACCCCTACAGAGGGGCACAACGTACAGACCAACTTGGTGTAGCTCCAAGACATTACCATAACGAAAGGCTAGGCTTTTGCAGGCTTTGCCCTTACCCTCCTCCCCTCCCCTCCCTCCTAACACACCTCCACCCTCACAACCCAACCATCCCCCCCGTTCACCTCACCCCCAACCCAAACCCCCCCCTTATCCCACCCATTCCCTACCCCCAATCCCCACCCCTTCCCCCACCCACCCATTCCCTCCTCCCCACCTCGTGATTCCCCCTCCCTCGCCATCACATCACCTTAAATCCATGACTGTCACATATACATGGCCTAATAGTTAACTGTTAATTCGGGGACAGCGCGGAATTAGGAGGGATACAGGGGAGACGTCGGGGATAGATGTGGGCGGTGTGTCCGAATGAAGTGAAAGAAAGCAGAAGAAAGAAAGAGAAGAAAATAAAAGCGAAAGAAAGGCGAAGACTAGAACGAAAGAAAGAAAGACGAAGTGAAGAAAGAGCAACAAAAGACGCCAGAAAGAACGAAAAGAAGAAAAGAACCCGAAGAAAAAGAAAGATTGACGAAAGAAGGCACGGAAAAGACGAACGAAGTCAGTAAAGAATCGAAGTAAAAGCAGAGAAAAGAAAAGACGACAGAAGAGAAGAGAATGTGAAACGAGAAAAGAAAAAGAAAAGACAGCCAAGAAGAAAGCGAAAGAAGAAGAAAACCTAAAATCAGCAAAAGAACCGGGAGAAGAATACATCGACGGGAGACCAGAAAGAAGACAAGAGAAAGAAAGAGAAGAAGGACGAATCATAGACAATGAGACGAAGCGAGAAGAAAGAACGAGAGAAGAAGAAAAGAAGCGCAGAATAAGAAGAAGAAAGCAAAAGAAACAAAGGAAGAAAGAAAGACAGGACGAGAAGAAGAAGAAAGCCATAAAGAGCCACGAAAAGTCTGTACAAATCGCCTCCGAACCTGAACAACGAATCAGAAAAAATAAACGTAAATTCATACCAGTCCCTAAACGCAAATAATACCGCACCCCCCGAGTACATTAAAAACACAGCTTCAAGAAACGCCACATCAATAAACAATGACTCTACTACCCTCGCACTCAACTACTCCCATCCAAACTACCCTCTCACCTAAAGAAGAATAACAAAACTACGCCTCCTACCACTCCTCACGTCTATGCCTCCTCACTAATCCTACACCATAGCACAATAACGACGAATAATGACTACACCTACCTAACAATACCTACCTCCATCCACGAATCAATGAAAATACAATCACTGTCATCACACCTCCATAGCCACGATAACCCTCGAATAACGACACAATACAAACTGATCATAATACTAAAACTCCTCCCATCCTAATGACACACCTAGCACCTATGTCATCGCATATAACAGCAAAAAGAAGAAACAACGACCCCAGACTCACTCCTACACTAAAATCATTCCACACCTACAACTCTCATAATACAATCATTACAATAATCAAATCCGTACAAGCACATCACTCATGCATGATATCCGGCCTACCAAAACTCCAAACCTCCGTAAACATAATCCATACAAGACCTTCCTCAATAGCCTCCTTGTAATCAATACAATAAGATTTGTTCCTTACCTATCAACTCCGAAGACCGCGATCTCCACACCCAACATCCTGTACAAGCACGTCCCAATTCCATCCTCATACTTCATACTATCCTCCCAGAAATCATCCCTTAACATAAAGCATCCTCCCTAATAACTAAACTATCATCACCTAACTAACTAATGTACCTTCACATAATCACCTCCTCCTCACTAATAACATAACATCCAAGTATCATCCACGCCTCAATTACTCCCCTACTAACTCCCTCAATCCCCTCAACTAATAACCTACTCATCCAATTCAATAATACAGCAGCCTCACGTCCATAAACCTAATCACTCCATACCTGCCATACCATCCTCACACCTCAATACGACTACCCTAAACTCATCATCATAACATAAATCCATAAACTCTCGCCGCACTAAAGAAATCCAGCTATCTCCATAACTCAGACTCTACAAGAACCGAAATTAAGAAGTAAACACAAGATACTTACAGAATCACTCCACATGACAAAGACCGAATCACGTAATCAATGAAGCTAACGGACTGACAATCAATACCCAAGACTAAGACCAAAGCAAGCATCAGAAATATCATAAAATGCAATCAAAGGAAGACGCCAGCTCCAAATAATACGCACGAATCCCAAGAAATGAAGACGGCCGCAGAAAAACTACCAGCCAATCCGTCAACCAGACGCAAAGCAATATGCAGACACGAGGTGGAGACGACAAGACCGAAGAAGAGACAGAAAAGAACCAAGAAAGACAAAGAAGAACCGAAGAAAGTCAAGATAACAAGCATAAACAAGACAAAAAGCAAACTAAAGAAAGAAAGAAAGAGAAACGAAAGACACGAAGAGAGAGACAAATAACGGGACAAGAAGAAGTACAAAGAAAGACAGAAAAAGCAGACCGTGAAGAAAGCAAGCAGAAAGAAACAGAACGAGAAATAAGAAAAGAATCAACAGAAGCACTGGACATGAACCTCCGCGAGAAGCAGTAAGAAGCCGAAAATGTAAGAACGTACGCACACGCACGCAGATAAAAAAGTCCGAACGCAAAAAGATAAGAAAGCATGAAGAATACGAAACGCATGAATGAAAGAAATCCGAAGAGTCAGACACAAAGAAACGAAGGAAGATAAGCAGACGCCTGCACAATGAGATACGGTCGAGCTCCTAAGAACAGCACGACCGAATAAGGAATAAGTGCGAAAGAACAGACAGAAGACGACAACTACAGAAATAAGGACTACATGACAGCAAGAGACAAGAAGCGCGACAAAGAAGCAAAGCAGACAATCAAGCAGCACAAGAACGAAGAGAACGAGTCAAAACAACGCAGAAGCAACAACGAACGTACAGCACGTAATAAAGATAAGACCGACAGACGTGTCAGCAAGACGAACAGACTCGCTGAAACAACGACGAAAAGAAAGAACGACAGAATGAAAGTAAGTACGCATAAAAGTAAGCACGTAAAGCACGAAACCAAAAGTAAGGCACACACGCATAATAAAATACTACGACGCAATCCGAACCTCACCTTAAGAACAGAAGGAATGCAAAACTGAATCAAGCGGATCAAAGCATAACGAAAGAAAGACCAATAGCAAGACGAAGAGAGACCAGCACAGTCGTGACTGTTCTCCAGACTAAAAGACAGACTCCTCAACCAGTGACAGCGAATCCGTAAGAGAACAAGACAAGAAGCCACCTGGCAAAAGAGACAGACGAAAAGAACATAGACGAAGAACGACATACAGCAAATAAGGAAAAGTGAAACGACATAGAGAATGCACATCACTTCCCTACCTGCAGCGCCAGACAAGACCGGAAAAAAAGTACGAATTGCCGACGCCGTGGTACAAAGAAGAAAAAAAAACGAAAAAGCATAGAATAGGGTACTGCGAAGACAAGACAAGATGAAAATAGCCTATTAACGAAACGCCGCATCAAGCAAAAGACAAAGACTAAAGAACCTAACGTCCGTGTTGTGGTTTGTTGGTTTCCAAACCCAAACCATAACTGAAGCAAAAGAAAGAAAATAAGAAAAAGATACGAGCATAAAGAAACAGAAAGAAGTAAAAGACAAGAAAGAACGAAATATGAAGAACAAGAACGACCGACCGAAGAACACGAAAACGCAATAAACGACTATAGAAAGAAGCACAAGCAGACCAAAACAATGCAGCAAAATAAACGTGCAGACACAGTGAAGAAAGAAGAAAGTACAACGAAAAGAGTAAACACCCCATACGAAGAACGCCAGACAATAACACAGAAATAAGAGACGGAGAAAATAAAGCAGTGCATGAGTCATGAAATCAACACAGACATACGAAATAACACGAAGCACAACGAAAAAATAAAAGCAAAGAAGTAAAGAAGAATGACGAACGCAGACGCCACGGGGAGAAGCCCTATACAATCAGCCGACAGTAAAGCAGAACTATAAAAAGGGTAAAAGCCTGAAGAACGAATAATAAAGTATCAGAAAGAAGAAAGAACTAAAAGACGACCGATAAGTGCCCGACACCGCATAACTCAGCATACTGAAGTAAAAGAACGACGAAGCATAGAAAATCAGAAAGACGAAAGTCCTGCTACCTGAAACTAATGACGTAACGTGATCAAGTCACACTAAGAAAATGCACGAATCATAAGCCGACACCGCAGAAATCTAACCAGAACAGAAAGAATAAAGCACGAACAGCAAGAAGCATACACATGTCCGCATGCCTGTCGGACAGAAATAAGAAAAATCACCGTTTGTATTCTCCCCTCCACTCCCACGGATAAGATGACAATACGACATCAGATATGAAAGACATGAATGAAGGAAAGAAGAAAAAGAAAGCGAATAGAGCAGAAGAAAGAAGAAGAAAAGAAGATAAGAAGAGCAGAAAGAATAATGAAGCATGAACAGACAGAAGAAGATACATAAAGATACAACACCTGACCGAAGAGGACCAAAGAAAAGAAGAAGCCAAACAGAAAGACAGAAAAGCAAATAAATACAGACAAAAGGAACAGCAGAAGAAAGAGGACGAAGAAAAGAAAGAAAGAATGAAGAAACGAATAAAGTAAAAGCGGCAGACATAGGTCAAAGCCTGAACCGCACCAGCCACGAAGAAGAAAAATCACGAGCATAAAAATAAGAAAATCAGAACAGACACGACGTGAAAACATCTATAACCGAAAAACGTAAAAGCAAACCGTCAAGTGAAGCATCACTAATCCTCCACCAACTAACTAAATCACTCAGTACTCAATAATCATTAACAAAGCCTAACTGACACTAAGTCCCATTACAAGCAGAACGAAAAGACGAAAAGAATAAAAGATGACTAATCAAAATACACGTCTAAATAAGTGAAATGTGGCCAAATAACAACTAAACTACATCACCTGACCGAAGCACAGCATGAAACATCACCGCACAGTAAAAACGACGCTACTAATAAAAAGCACGAAGCAATGCCGCACTCGATATAAAGAATCTAGCTAAACTGTGAAGACCTGATCCCAGACGTCAAGCCGAAGAAGAATGCAGGAAAGTAAGTGCCCCTACTCAACTACGAAAGGACGAAGCGCAGCAGAATACACGCCATAAATGGGAACGATCCGAAGAATAACACGAAAGGAAAGCCTCAAGTGCCGCAAGACGACTCACCATCAAAACGAAAATAAAATGACAAAATGACTAACTGCCTCTAACCCACTGCAACAACAATAAGCCCGACATCAAGTAAACGCATCGACAGCACTAACTAGAAACCGTCCTCTAATCAGAAAAGCCTACTACAGACGTACGAACAGCCGAAGAAACGCAATGTAACGACAGACAACGCAAAGAAAAGTGCACAGAATCAGAACAGACACTCCGCCTAATACGAATGCCCGTTAAAGTGAACTTGAATAACGTAAGACTAAATACAATAATCAGTGAAGTACATAAGACAAAGATCGCAGCAGAAAGAACGAAAGAAAGCAGAAGAAACATAGAAAGAAAGAAAAGATCAGAAGTCAGAAGAGAAGAAGAACAGAACACGAAAAGAAAGAAAAAGCAAGAATAGAAAGGAAGAAGACGAAGAAGCGAAAAATCAAACGAAGCAAGAAAGTTAGCCAGAAAGAAGAAAAGAAAAGAAAGAACGAAGGATAAAGAAAGAAAAGCATGCCAGAAGACAACGAATACGGGTGAGAAAGAAATTAAGAAGCCGAAAAGAGAAAAGAAAGAATCAGAAAAAGAAATGAAAGAACAGAAGAAAAGAAGGAAAGAAGAAAAGAAGAAGAAAGACAGGGAAACGTAACTAGTAGAAGACGAAAGAAGAAACAGGAAAAGAAGGGAACCAGAAAGAAGAAAAAATCAAGAAGAGAAGCAAACAGAAAATGAATAGAAGAAAAGAGGAAGAGAATGAAGACGAAAAGCAATAGAAGGGGAGGAAGTAACAGAAATAAGCACAGAAGGAAAAGAAGAAAAGAAAAGAAAGAACAAGAAGTAAGAAAAAGAAAGAGAAGAAAGAATAAGAGAGAAGGAAAAAAGACCGAAAAGAAGAAGAAAAAAAAGAATAGGGAAAGAGAGAAAGAAAGAGAAAAAGAAAAGAAAAGAAGAGAAAGAAAGAAAAGAGAAAAAGAAAGAAACCGGAACGACAGAGAAAGAAAGAAAAAAAGAAAGCAAAGAAACGAAAAAGAAACAGGAGGGGAAGTGGGAAGAAAGAAAAAGAAGAATGGGAATGAAAAGAAAGAAAGCGAAAGAAGAAGAAGAAGGAAAGTAGAAAAAGAAGAACGAAAAGCAAAGAAAGAAGGAACGGAGGAAGAAAGAAAGGAAAGAAAGAAAGAAAAAAAAGAAGGGAAGAAAGACATAGCGAAGGATAAAAAGGAAAGAGTAAGGAAGAAGAGGAAAAAAGAAAAAGAAGAAGAAAGAGAAGAAAAGAAGAGAAAAGACAAAGAAAAAAGACGGGAAAAAAGCAAGAAAAGAAAAAAGCAAGCCGAGAAGTGGAATCGAAAAAAAGGAAAAAAAAGAGGGGAGCAGATGCCGAAAGGGAAAAAAAAAAAAAAAAAAAAGGAGGAAAAATGGAAAGAAAAGAAAAAAAAAGGGAAAGAAAAAGAAAAACAGAAGAAAAAAGTGAAACGGGAAAGAAAAGAAAAAGGGAAAAGAAGGAAGTGCTAGAAATAAAAAAAAAGAAGAAAGTGAAAAAAAAAAAATACAAAAAAGGAAAAAATGGAAACGAAAAGAAAAACCGGAAAGAGAAGAAAGAAGAAAGAAGAAGAGGAAAGAAGAAATGAAAGAGAAGGAAATAAAGAAACGAAAAGAAAAAGAGGAGAAAAAAGAGAAAAAGAAAAAAGAGAAAAGAAAGGAAGAAGAAAAAGAAAAAGGAAGAAAAAGAAGAAAAAGAAAAGACCAAAGAAGAAAAAGGTAGAAAGAAAAAAGAAAGAAAAGAAAAGAAGAAAGAAAAAGAAAAGAAAACGCAGAGAAAAGGAAAAAAGAAGTAAGAAGAAGATAAGGAAAAAGAAAGACAAAAGAAAAAGAAGAACGAAAAGAAAAGACATGAGAAGGGGGAAGAAGAAAAAAGAAATAAGAATGAGAAAAGAAAGACAGAAAGTGAAAGAAGAGAGAAAGGAGAAACATGAAAAAGAAGAAAGGAGAAGCAGAAGAGACATACGAGAAGAAAAGAGACAAAAACGGCAAAAGAAGGAGAAAGAAAGAAAGAAAGAAAAGAAGAGAGAAGGAGAGAATGAAGAAGAGGAAGAAAGAAGGAAAAGAGAAGCCAAGAAAGAAGACGAAAGAAGAAAGGAAGGAAAGAATGAAGAGTAAAACGGAAAGAATCCGGAAAGAGATAAAAAGAAAGAAAAGAAGAGAAAGAAGATAAAAGAAACGCAACGAAAAGAAGTAAAGAAGCAAAGGAAAAATAGCCAGAAGAACGAGTAAACGAGGACAGAAAAAAGAAGGAAAGCAAGAAGGAAAAGAAAGAAGAAAAGAAAAAGAAGAAAGAAGAAAGAAGAAGAAAGAATAGGAAGGAAGAAGAAGAAAGAAGAAGGAAAGAGAAGGAGATAGAAAAGAGAAGAAAAAAGGAAGAGAAAGGAGACGAAGAAAAGAGAAAGAGGAAGAAGAAAGAAAAAGAAGGACCAGAAATGAAGAGGGAAAAAGAGAAAGGAAAGAAGGAAGAAAAGGAAAGAAAAAGAAAGAAAAGAAAGAAGAAAGAAGAACGAGTAAAAAGAACCCAGCTCAGATAAGAAGAAAGGGAAGACGACAGATGAAAGAAAAGAATGGAAAAGAGAAAGAAAAGAAAGAGAAAGAACGAGAAGCGGAGAAATAAAGAAAAAGAGAACGAAAAAGACAAAGGACGAAAGAGAAAGAAGAAAACAGAAAGAAAAAAGATCGAAAAAGAAAAAAGTAGAAACGCAAAAAGGGGGGGGGAAGGGACGGGAACGAAAAGGGGACCGAATGAAAAAGAAGAAAAAGAAAGAAGAAACGGGGCAAGAAAGTAAAAAAAGAAGAAAAGGGGGGAAAAGGAAGAGAATTAAGTAGAAAGAAGGAGAGAAATAAGGAAGAGAAAGAAGAAGAAAAGAAAATGGAGCCGGAAAGAAGAAAAGAGAAGGGTGGAAAAAAAGGAAAAGACCAAAGGAAAATACGGAAAGAAGAAGAAAAAGGTGAAAGAAAAAGGAAAAGAAATTAGAAGAAAGAAAAGCAAGAAAAGAGAGAAGTAAAGAACGAAACGAAGAAGAGAGAAAGAAGACGAAGAAAGAGGGAAAAAGAAGAATGAAAGAAAAAGAGAAAGGTAGAGACGCAAAATAGAAGAAAAACGAAGCAGAAGAGAAAATGGAAAGAATAAAGAGAAGGAGGAAGAAGAGAACAAGAGAAGAAATAGTGTAAGAAGGGAAAACGAAAAGAAGATCAGAAGAAAAGAAAATAAGTGTAAAAAGAAAAGAAAGGGGAAGACAGAAGAACCATGACACAAAGAAAAAGACGAGTAAAAGAAGGAAAGGGGTAAGGGAGAAAAGAGAAGAAAAAAAAGAAAAGAGAAGAAAAACGGAATGGTAGATCGAAAAGAACAGACAAAGAAGGAAACGAAAAAAAAGAAAGAAACAAGAGAAAGAAAGAAAGAAACGAAAAGAGAACAAGTAGGAATAGAAAGCAGATGAATAGATAGAAAGGAAAGAAAGATGAGGAAAAAAGAAGGAAAAAAGAGGACGAAAGAAAGATGAAGGGAATCGAAAGAAATTCAGAAGAGAAAAAGTAAAAGAAAACGGATGTGAAAAGAAAACGAAGGAAGAAAAAGGAAAAAGAAAAAGAAAAGAAGAAAAGTAAAAGAAAAAAAAGAAAGAAAGAAATGAAAGGAAGGGTGATAAGAATAAAGAGAAGAAGAATAGAATAGGAAAGTGAAGAAAAAGAAAAGAAGAGACGAGACAAAAATATGGAGAAGAAAAGGAAGGAAAAGAAAAGAAACGAAGCAGAAATAAAGAAGAAGAGAATGAAAGAAGAAGAAGAACGGATAAGAAGAGAAAGAAAAGACAGAAGCTAGATAAAGAACGGGAAGAAGAAAGAACAAGAAGAAATAAAAGACCATTACCTAAAACTCAAGGGGGAAAGTCAAAGAGACGAAAGAAGAGAAATGGAAAAAAGTAATGAAGAAAGAAGTAAGAAAACGGAGAGAAAAGAAAGAAACGAAAAAGAAAGAAGGAAGATAGGAAAAGAAGAGAAAAAGAAAGAGAGGAAAAGAATGTGGAAATGAAAGAAAAGAAAAGATAAGAAAGAAAAGGAAGAAGTAAAAAAGATGAAGACAAAGCGAGAAGAAAAATGACAGTAAGAAAGAAAGATGGTAAAAGAAAAAAGAGAAGAAAGAGAGGAAAGGAAAGAAGAAGATAAGGCAAAGAGGAAAGAAGAAAGGAAGAGAGAAAGAAGAAAAGAAAGAGAAAGATAAGAAGTGGAAAGACGGAAAAGGAAAAAGAAAAAAGGGAAGATAAGAAAAAGAAGGGAAAAGAAGAAGAAAGGGGAAGATAAGAGTAGAAAAGATAAGGAGAAGAAAGAAAGAAAAGGGAATAAAGAAGGAAAAAAGAGAAAAGATGAAAGGAAACAGAGAAAAAACTGAGAAGAGAAAACGATGAAAGAAGAAAGAAGATAGAAGAAAAAGAAAGGAAGAGGAAGAAAAGAGGGAAAGAGAAGAAAAGATAGGGAAGAGAAGGAAAGCAGAAGAATCAGAAGGCAAGAGAAATTGGAAAAAGAAACGAGCAAAGTAACGAAGAAAAGAAAAGAAAGAGGAAAGCGAAGAGAGAAGGTAAAGAAGAAAGAAAGAAGAAAAAAGACGAACAAGAAGAAGAAAGAAGGAAAGAAAGAAGAGCAAGAGAAAAAATAAATGGGAAAAGTAAGAAGAAAAGAAAGAAGGAGGAAGGGGAAGCAAAGAGAAGAAAGAAGAAGAAAAGAGAAAACAAAGAAGAAGAAGACGAAAAGAATGAACAGGAAAGAAAAAGATAAGTAGAGAAGGACAGAAGAGAAAAGAAGATAGAAAAGAAAAGAAGAACAAGCAGAAAGAAACGGGGGAGGGAGGGATGGAGAAGCTGTGGGACGGAGGGGAGAATATAAGAAAAAAAGAAAGAGGACTGGAGAGGAGGAGGGGAAGAAGAGAGGAGGACTGGAGAGGAGGAGGGGAGAAGAGAGGAGGGGTGGAGCAGGGGAGGGGAAGAAGAGAGGAGGGGTGGGTAAGGGAAGGGAGTGGAGAGTAGTGGAGAGAAGAGAGGAGAGGAAGGGAGACGAGGAAGAGGGTGGAGTAGGAGCGGAGAGGGGTGGAAAGGAGAGGGAGGGAAAATATGTCAAACAAAAGAGTCTCGTTCCAGCGCAACGAAGAATACGCATGTTTCAGAATAAAGAGTGCCGCTACCTCCTCCTCCTCCTCCTCCTCCCTCCTCCCACTTCCCTTCCCCTCCACTCCTCCTCCTCCTTTTCCTCCCCCTCCCCTTCCTCCTCCTTCAACTCCTCCCCCACCTCTCCCTCCGCCTCTTCCTCCCCCTCCCCTTCCTCCTTCTCCTTCTCCTTCCCCTCCCCCTCCTCCTTCCCCTCCCCCTCCTCCTCCTCCTCCTCCTCCTCCTCCTCCTCCTCCTCCTTTTGGGAAAAAAGGAGCATTCCTCGTTTCCATTATTCATATTAGGAATGCTAATGTAGGCGTGCGTGCGTCCGTGTGTGTGTGTGTTTGTATTTGCGTGTGTGTGTGTGTGTATGTGTGTGTGTTTATGTGTGTGTTTATGTGTGTGTGTGTGTGTGTGTGTGTGTGTGTGTGTGTATGTGTGTGTGTGTTTGTATGTGTGTGTGTGTTTGTGTGTATGTGTGTGTAAGGTTTTCATGTCGTTTCAACCGGTCATATCTTTGGTGTCAATTGAGTGAATTTACTTGCTGGTTGATTGCCTGTATATATTTATTAATTGGGTGTTTTATTTGTCGATTAGCTGTTCTGTCTAACTAATCAGTGGTTATATATATCTGTTTGTTTGTTTGTTTTATTTGTTCAAATTAAACGCCTCATAAATGGATGGGAATCGGAAGTAACGTAAGTACTTCTTTCTTTCTCTCTCTCTCTATTTATCTCTATCTATCTATCTCTTTTTCTCTATCTCCCTCTCCCCCCCCCCCTTTCTCTCTCTCTCTCTCTCTCTCTCTCTCTCTCTCTCTCTCTCTCTCTCTCTCTCTCTCTCTCTCTCTCTCTCTCTCTCTCTCTCTCTTTCTCTGTCTGTTTCTCTCTCTCTTGGGATGGCTTTGATTATGATAATTGTGATTATAATGATTACAGTTGGTTTCGATACTGACAATGCCACAATTATGAAAGTAATAGCAATTGTAATCATTATATTAACATATCTTTCTTCATCAATAACAAACACCAGCATTCCCTTCATCAAACTTAATAAGTGAACACATAAGATAAACATTCCATATTCATGATAATAATTTAAACAATCTTTACATCTCATACATCACAAAATCTTGAAATTGAATCTGTAACTGCACAATCTTGCGCTTTACACCCCTATTCTAGTCTCAATATTTCCCTTAGAATTGTGAAACATGTCCCATTCATGTTCATGGGTAGCGGTCACGTGACACTTAACACGTGACGCACATGAGAAACAACTTCCGGTTTATTGCAGCGAGTCGATATAAACCATTGTTGCAAATGTTTACACAGAAAAATCTTTATAAATGGAGGATTTGAGAATTCTGGGAATATAAATATGAACGGAACGCTAGTTATAACAATAAAGATAATGCCAATAGTTATTTTCATTATCATCATTATTAACGTGATTATGATTAATGTCATTATAATTATCATTATTGATGATATTGTTATTGGTGTTGTCGTTATCATTATTGGTATTCATTACGAGCTTAATCATCGTTTCCATCATTATCAGTATATATATTATTACTACATCGTCACAATGATGAAAATAGTGATGACAATGATAACATTGATAATAGTAACGATAACAATATTTGAAATAAGATTATAATAAAAAAGGTAATGATAATGATAACAATAATAATCATCATGACCATCATCACCACCATCACCATAACCATCATCCTCACTATCACCATAACCCCACCATAATAATAATAATAACAACCTCATCCTCACCATAACCACCAACGTCACCACCACCACCAAAATCATCACAATAATCATCACAATAATCATCACAATAATCATCACAATAATCATCACAATAATCATCACAATAATCATCACAATAATCATCACAATAATCATCACAATAATCATCACAATAATCATCACAATAATCATCACAATAATCATCACAATAATTATCACAATCATCCTAAAGAG
>NW_028234403.1:56974075-56976575 GCF_977035675.1 Penaeus japonicus
CATATGGATACATGTATTTCGTCGAATAAAGTTATGAATGTTATTCAAAGTTTATTCTTTCGTTACTGATATTGTAATTATCACTCTTATCATTACCGTTATCGTTAGTTCTATGGTCTTGATCATTAGTACTACTATCATCATTATCATTACCATTATCGTCATTACCATTGCTATTAAAATTATTGTCATTATTATCATCATTATTCTCGTTATCGTCTATTTATACATCTAGTGCGAACGTTTTTTGTTTTTTTTCTACCTTTGCCCTTCACATCACTCTCCTCTCTCTCTCTTTCTCTCTCTCTCTCTCTCTCTCTTTCTCTTACTCTTTATCCCTCTCTATCTATCTATCTATCTCTTACTCTCTCTTACTCTCTCTCTCTCTCTCTCTCTCTCTCTCTCTCTCTCTCTCTCTCTCTCTCTCTCTCTCTCTCTCTCTCTCTCTCTCTCTCTCTCTCTGTCCCTCTCTTTCTCTCTCTCTCTCTCTCTCTCTCTCTCTCTCTCTCTCTCTCACTCACTCACTCACTCACTCACTCTCTCTCTCTCTCTCTATCTATCTCTCTTTCTTTCTCTCTATCTCTCTATCTCTTTCTCTTACTCTTTATCTCTCTCTCTCTCACACTCTCTCTCTCTCTCTCTCTCTCTCTCTCTCTCTCTCTCTCTCTCTCTCTCTCTCTCTCTATCTATCTATCTCTATTTATCTATATATATCTCTCTATCTCTTTCTCTCTCTCTCTCTCACTCACTCTCTCAAAGTCAAGGCCAGGACTCGTCGAAAGGTCATCTATTTACAGAGACATTCAGCCACGACTGTCTTCTCAACATTCCATTGCATTCGTATCCACACACTCGAGATGGGAAATGACTGTTGCTTTCAGTGTATTGCAGAAGGAGACCAGTTTACCAATCCTTTGTGCAGGAGGATGGCTTTTCGTTTGCGACTGGTTATGCGGGCAGCTTTATGTGGTGTATTTCTCTATCTCTCTTTGTATTTTTTTTTTTTCTTTTTCGTTTACATGCAAGCACACTAATACGTATAAATTTATAAACATGCATATACATACACACTCTCTCACACATTCATACACACACATATATATATACATGCACACGCACACACATATATAAATATATAATTACATATACTGTATATATATATATATACATATATATGTATATATATATATATATATATATATATATATATATATATATATATATATGTGTGTGTGTGTGTGTGTGTGTGTGTGTGTGTGTGTGTGTGTGTGTGTGTGTGTGTGTGTGTGTGTGCGTGTGTTTATACACACACACACTGTTTCGTATCTTATTTTTCCGGATTCTCTCTTTGTCGATCTCTTCTATCCTCTTTCTTTTCTTGTGTTTGCTCTCAATATATCTTTGAGTTTTCGCTCACTTTCTTTTCTTTCTCTCCGCCAATTCATTTATTTCTTTTCTCTCCTTTCCTTTCTTCCTTCCCTCCTTCCTTTTCCCACACCCACCCACCCTCCCTCCCTCCCTCCTTCCTTTTCCCACACCCACCCACCCTCCCTCCCTCCCTCCTTCCTTTTCCCACACCCACCCACCCTCCCTCCCTCCCTCCCTTCCTCACTCATTCCCTCTTTCCCTTACTCACTAACTCACTCTCTCCCTCGCTCTCTCCTTTCCTCCCTCCCTCTTCCCCTTCCCCTTCCCCTTCCCCTTCCCCTTCCCCTTCCCCTTCTCCTTCCCCTTCCTCTTCCCCTCCCCCCCCCCTTTTAGTCTCTCCTTTCCTCCCTCCCTCTTCCTCTTCCCCTTCCCCTTCCCCTTCCCCTTCTCCTTCTCCTTCTCCTTCCCCTTCCTCTTCCCCTCCCCCCCCCTTTTAGTCTCCCCTTCTCCTTCTCCCTCCCTCTTGCCCTCTCCTTCTCCCCCCCTCTCGCCCTCTCCCTCTCCTTCTCCCTCGCTCTCGCCCTCTCCCTCTCCTTCTCCCTCCCTCTCGCCCTCTCCCTCTCCTTCTCCCTCCCTCTCGCCCTCTCCCTCTCCTTCTCCCTCTCTTTATCCTCTCTCCTCTCCTTCTCCCTCCCTCTCCCCTCTCCCCTCTCCCTCTCCTTCTCCCTCCCTCCCTCCCTCTCCCTCCTTCTTCCTCCGCTCTCGCCCTCTCCTTCTCCCTCTTCTCGCCCTCACTCCACTCCTTCTCCCTCCATCTCGCCCTCCTCCTCTCCTTCTCCCTCCCTCTCGCCCTCTCCCTCTCCTTCTCCCTCCCTCTCGCCCTCTCCCTCTCCTTCTCCCTCCCTCTCCGCCCCCTCTCGCTCTCCTTCTCCTCCCTCTCGCCCTCTCCTCTCTCTACTCTTTTCTACTCTCCCGCTTCTATTTTTCTCCTATCTTTACTTCCCGCCCTCTCTATCCTCATCCTTCTCCCTCTCTCCCTCTCCCTTCGTGTTCATTTTCTCATTTTCTTTTTCTCTCATCTTCTCTCCTGTTCGCTTTCTCTCTCCCTTCTCTTCTCTCTCTACTCATCTTC
>NW_028234403.1:56981575-56984075 GCF_977035675.1 Penaeus japonicus
AACCCACAGGAATAGAGGAACTAGCATTTGCTTGGGGGTTAGTTTAGCGTGGAATGGAAACTAATTACGCTAGTTAGAACGTGTAAGGTGGAGGGGGAGAGAGAACAAAATATATATATGTCAAAACTACCAAGCGTTTTTAATGTTGATGTTTTTTTTTGTTTTTTTAGGAGGGGGGGGGAGGGGGATATCATTTGCATATATAAAAGTGTTGATGACATGCGTAATCTGGTTGTTTGATCGTGATTTAAGATTGTTTAATGGAAAAGGTGGAAACGAAAGTCAAAACGTGGTATTGTGTATGCACAGAGAAGCGAAAACGATTAACAAAAACGTTGATCATTTACAGCCGTGTAAATCTAACCTGCTATTCTAACCATTTAACCGTATTTCTAGAAATAACACACTCAACAATTAGAAAAAAAATCAACCAGTATCTTAAAATAAATAAAAAAAATAAATAAAAAGTTTTCTTTCCTATTCTACGTATCACAAGCAGATACACAAGCACACACACACGCCCTCATCACAATCTAAAAGCAGCAACAACAAGCAAATTCACAGACCACGTATGTATGCATTCACATGTAAAACAAAAACACCAAATAGTAAAGACCATTGCAAGACGTCCACAAACAACACAAGCTGACAACACCAGCATACCAGTTAGTCCAGAAACGGAGAGTGTGGGAATCACGAACAGGGTTGGCTGTAAAGGGGGGAAGGGGGGAAGGGAGGGGGGGGGGGGGGGGGGGAGGGGGGAGATGGAGACTGATAGACTGAGGGATAGAGAGAGACAGAAAGAGAGATAGAGAGAATTAGGGGAATTAGATAGAAATACAGAGAGAGCGGGGTAGGGAAAGGGCGAGGGAGAGGGAGAGTGAGGGAGAAGGAGAGGGAGAAGGTTAGGGAGAGGGAGGGACACAAAGAGAGAGAGAGAGAGAGAGAAAGAGAGAGAGAGAGAGACAGAGAGAGAGAAAGAGAAAGAGAAAAAGCGAAAGAAAAAGAAAAAGCGAAAGAGAAAAACCAAAAGACAAATACAAAAAGAAAGAGAAAGAGAGAGAGAGAGAGAGAGAAAGCACCAACAATCGATTCCTGTCAATCATTCCCAAGACACACTAAGAGTGCAACAACAACTCTGCTGGCTAGACTCACCTGGCATGTTGAAACGGCGTGGTGGTGGTGGTGGTGATGGTGTGTGTGTGTGTGTGTGCCCAGTACCTCCGCCTTTTCCTTCGCCTTATTTTCAATTGAAAGAGGATCAGTATTTTCCAGCACTAAGTTGCAATAGACGAGCACATTTGCACATTGTTTCGTGTGTCTTCGAATTCCTCAATCTGGGTCTTCTGCTGCAGCTCAATTGCAGTGAAAGCTGCTGCTGCTTCTGCTGGTGTTGCTTGCGTTTTTTTTCTGCTGTTGTTGTTGATTTTCCTTTTATATGTATGTATGTATGTACGTTTATTTATTTATTTTTCTTCTTTTCAGGGTGTTGTCTTATTCCATGTGTGTATTTTCTGCGTTTCGTATTTATATATATTATTTTTCTTTTCTTTTCTATTGTAATGATCGGGAAGACATTTCGTCGATTCCAGTTCGGCGAAATTCTATTTATTTTCTTTGGTGGTGTATTTTTTTTATTTTATTTTCTACTAAGAGGGGGGAAAATATATATATAAACAGATTATCTTCACGGTCAGGATGAACAAAAATCACATTATATTTTCTCTCTCTCTCTCTATCTCTCTTTTTCTTAGAGATAATAACACTATATTTCCATACACAACACTCGGGAGAAGCAAAAAATATATATATATATGTATATCGGTAAACCTCAACCCCCACAAAATGATCTTTTAATAAAAAACAATTAAAAAAAACAAAAAAACAAATCCAAAAGCAAAAACAAAATCCCCCACAAAAAAAATATCTAAAAAAACCCAACAACATACATATATACATAAACAATCTCTAGCAAAAACCCCGACGCACACACGTCCCCTTCACGAGACCGAGCAGCCGACACGTCCACTCACCACGACAGTCAGGGAACAACTGAGAGCGGCTGCCGGTCTGTCGGTCGGCTTCGCTACCGCACAGCCGAGTGAGGGGACGCAGACCTCAACCGAACCTTCCTTCCTTCCTTCTTTTTTCCTTGCCTTTTACCTCTACTCTCTCTTCTTCCTCTCCTCCCCTTATTCCTTTCCTCTCCTTCTCCTATCCTTTCTTCCTTCTCTTTTTTCCTATTCTCCTCCTTCCTTGTACCTACTTGCCTATTCTCCTTTCTGTCCTTCTTCCTTTTTTTTTTTCCTTACCTTACCTCTTCCTGTTGTCATTTTTCCCCCCTTCTCTACTTACTCCTTTCCTTGTATCTCTCTTTTTTCTTTTCTCCTTATCCTCTCTGTTCCGCTCTCTTCTTCCTTTTTCCTCTTCCTCCTAATTCCCCAGTTTTTCCTTTACCTCTTCCTCCTCTCTTTCTCCTTCCTTCCTATTCCTTCTCCTT
>NW_028234403.1:56998429-57005929 GCF_977035675.1 Penaeus japonicus
AAAAAAAAATGAGATCTCAGTGACTTGATCTTGATCTGAGATACCTTGCTTTCACAAAGTCCAGTGTCGAGCTTTTGAGTTCAAGCAGTGGAATTTGGCAGATGGAAGTGCACAAGTTGCAAGTCAGAGAAACTGTCTACCATTTTTTTTTTTTTTTTTTTTTTTTCTTTTGTTTGTTAAGCTTCTTCACCCGTTAAGATGGCCTTTGCTTCTGTCACAATGTAACTGGTAAATTTAAAGTATATTATTAACCTCAAAAATATTAAGGTATATTATAAAAAATTAAGGTATATTATTAACCACAAAAGCAAAGTTTGAAGGAATTGTTAATCATTTTTCATGCTATCTAGATGTTAACAAATACGAAATGATAGTTACTACCTAAGGACAAAAATAGTGATACACAGTGCAATTATGATAATAGTGGTAATAATACTAACGACAACAACAATGATAATAAATCTAATCAAAACAATGATAAAGATAACAACAACAATAACAATAAAAAAAATAATAAAAAAGACAACAAAACAAAACCAGCATCCAACAACACGCAATAAACAGCAACCCCCCACCCCTCAAAAAAAAAAAAAAAAAAAAAAAAAAAAAAAACATAGCACCCAGACAACAGCAGAAATCAACAGAAACCAACAAGGAAATGCAACATCCAGCAACATCCAGACAAGACGTTTCACAAGACGAAAGCCCGTAGAGTTACGCACCCATTATGTGCTCACTGAACACAGAGCAACGCTTCGCAAGGAGAATGGATTCAGCTTTCATCTCCCGAGACTTGAAACACATACTTATTTTTCGTACTGGCTTTTAATCTTCATTTTTTCCCCTCTCTCTCTTTGTTTGTTCGTATGGGTGTTGGGTTGTTTGTTTCTTTGTCTGAAAGGCTCTCTCTCTCTCTCTTTTTCTTTTATTCTATATTGCTTTGTTTTCTGTATTCTCTCTATATATTTCTCTCTCTCTCTCTCTGTCTCTCTTTCGCTCTCTCTCTCTCTCTTTATCTCTCTCTCTCTCTCTCTCTCTCTCTCTCTCTCTCTCTCTCTCTCTCTCTCTCTCTCTCTCTCTCTCTCTCTCTCTCTCTCTCTCTCTCTCTCTCTCAATCACTCTCCTCTCTCTCTCTCTCTCTCTCTCTCTCTCTCTCTCTCAATCACTCTCCTCTCTCTCTCTTTCTCTTTCTCTCTCTCACTCACTCTCTCTCTCTCTCTCTCTCTCTCTCTCAATCTCTCTCTCTCTCTCCCTCCCCCTATCTCCCTTAGAGCGTGTATGGGGAGAGGGGGGGGGGGGGGGGGTGAAATCGGATTGGGGGGGGTGGGAATAAGGGTGGGGAGGGGGGGAATAGGGAGGGGGAGGAATTGGTGGTATATCCTTGGTTCGGGGGGGGGGATGGCGGGAGGTAGACGGGGTGGGCGGTAGTCGTGGGGGGGGGGTTAGGGGGGGAGTGGGGGGAGTGAGGACCCGGGTGAAAGGGGGGGGGGGGGGGGGGGGGTGGGGGGGGAGTGGGAAGGTGGGAGGTGGGGTTGGGGGGGGGGTGGTGGGGGGGGTGTTGGGGGGGGTTGTGGGGGAGATGAGGGGGTGAGAACGATGGGGGGGGGGCCGACTGGTTGTGGGGGGGGGAGGGGGAGGAGGGGGGGGTAGGAGGAGGGAAGGGGGGGGAAGGTGGGGGGGGGAGGGGTGGGAAAAGAAGAAAGTCCCCTCGAGTCAGTGAAGCGCCTTTCAAAGACTTACTTTATGGAGATGAGCTTTCGGTTACCATAGACTTGTGTGTTGTTGTTGTTGTTTTTTTGTTGTTGGCTCGTTTGCTGTTTTTGTTCTAGTCGCTTTGTGAATCTGTTTGGGTATCCTGATTATATGGTTAGTATTACTTAGTTTTTGTTTTGTTTTTATTTGTGCGATATTTTTCTAATAATGGTCATAAGAGCTATACTAATTATCAGAATTACGATTGAAAAACAATTATGTTGATTAGTAGTTTGATGATTATAATGATGCTGATGTTGTTGATAAGGATTATAGTGGTAATAATAATGATGATAAAGATGATGATAATAAATTATAATAATAACCATAAGAATATCGTTAGTAAAAGTAAAGATGGTAACATAATGGTGATGAAGACAATGATAGTGATAATGATAATGATGATAACAATCATCATTATGATAATGATAATAGTAATAGCAGTAGTAATTATAATAGCGATTATAATCATGTTAATAAAAGTAACAATAATGAGGGTAATAATAACTATAATAACAATGATAATGATAACAATGATCACTATAAAGAACGTGAAGATAATAACAATCATACTGCTAATGATAATAACAACAATTATCACTATCTCTAAAATCTTTTATTTTCACTATCATTAATATCCTTACCAATAACATATCCGTTACAAAATAATTTATCTTTAAATCAACATTATCTTGCATGATCGACAATGTCATTATCATCGTAATTATACATTTAGTGAGTCTATTTAGATGATGTTTAGAATAATGAATAACCGTATCTCATCAATTTATTACATAATGTCTGAAATGTGAATAAGATGAAACAAATCTGAAATCTTGATAAAGCATGAAATATGTGAAATTATAATAGAAGTAAAAAATTATCTGTCATCTTAATAAAAGGAAAAATATCTGAAACCTTAATAGAAAATAAAAAACATCTGAAATATCAATAAAATTAAAAATATCTGAAATCTTAATAGAAATTTATAATATCTGAATCCTCACTAAAATGAAATATATCTGAAATCTTAAAAGAAAATTTTAAAATTCTGAAATCTTAATTGAAAAAAAAGATAATAAATCAGATATCTCAATTAGATAAGAATATCTGAAATCGTAATAAAATGAAAATCAACTTTTTTTTTTTTCACTTTCTTCCAATTTTTCTTCTCCCTTTAATCCTGTTCATATATTCGTCGTCCTTTTGTTTGTATCCTTTGCATGACTGACAGACAACATGCAACCATATAACCTCTCTGCTTCATCCCTATCGATTTTCTGTCTTCTGTCTCTCTCTTCATTCCATTTCTCTTCTCTTCCTCTCTTCCTTTTTTTTATCATTTGCTGTGATTACTTACTTTCGTTGTCTCTGAAGTTTGATTTTGTTTATTCATTCATGTTTTTTTTTCTTTTTTTATGATATAGACTGCGACATATTTCCTTTGATTATTTATATCCTATTTTGTTTCTCTTAATTATGGGACCATAAATAAATCAGTTTCATGTGCGATTTTCGTTTTCAATCTAATCATTAATTCTTGTTTTAGTTTTTTTTTATCTATCTTTTTATCTTTATTTCTATTTTCCGAAAATTCTCTTGCTTTCCCTCTCTCTCTCTCTCTCTCTCTCTCTCTCTCTCTCTCTCTCTCTCTCTCTCTCTCTCTCTCTCGCTCACCTTTCCTCTTCTTCCTCTCTCTCTCTCTCTCGGCTCTCTCTTTTCCTCGCTCTCTCTCCTCTCTCGCTCCTCTCTCTCTCCGCGATCTCTCTCCTCTCTTTTTTTTCTCTCTCTCACTTCTCGTATCTCTCTTTGGCATCCCCCTCTCTCTCTATTTTGGCTCTCTCAGAGAGGTTTTCTCACGGCTTACTCTCTCTCTCTTTCTCTCACAGTCTCTCTATCTCTTTTGCTTTCCCTTTCTCTCTCTTGTTTTCCCTCTCTCTCACTATTTTTTTTCTCTATCTCTCTCTCTCTCTCTCACTATTTTTCTTTCTCTGTTTTTCTCTCTCAGCCGTTCTATTTCTCTCCTTTGGCGCTCTCAATCTACTACATCTCCTCTCCAATCTCTCTCTCGCGCTCTCTCTAATTCTCCCTCTCGTTCTCCGCGCTCCCAGACCTCGCTCCCTCCCCCCCTCTCTCTCTCTCTTGCTTTCTCTCTCTCTTTCTCCCTTGCTCCCCCCCCCCCTCTCTATTCTTTCTCTCTCTCTCTCTCTCTTTCTTTCTCTCTTTCTCCCTCTTTCCCTTCCTCCCTCCCTATCTCTCTCTCTCTTTCTCTTCGCCCCCCCCTCTCTCTCTATTTCTCTCTCTCTCTTCCCCCCACCCTCTTTTTTTCCTCTCTCTCTCTTTCTCTCTCTCTCTCTCTCTCTCTCAATCTCTCTCTCTTTCTCCCTCTCTCCCTCCCTCGCATCCCTCTCCCTCCTTCCTACCCCCCTCTCTCTCTCTCTCTCTCTTTCTCTCTCTCTCTTCCCCCCCCCCTCTTTTTTTCCTCTCTCTCTCTCTCTCTCTCTCTCTCTCTCTCTCTCTCTCTCTCTCAATCTCTCTCTCTTTCTCCCTCTCTCCCTCCCTCGCTCCCTCTCCCCCCCTCTCTCTCTATTTCTCTCTCTCTCTTCCCCCCACCCTCTTTTTTTCCTCTCTCTCTCTTTCTCTCTCCTTCGTCCCATACAATAGCCTTCGTTGGCAGACCTTTGTAGGTTCCTTTCCATTGTGCGATGTTCCTTTATCTCGTCAAGACACCGACTGTCTTGGGGAACTATCTCCGAGCGTTTCCTTGGGCAGAAATACCCTGACTTTCTATTCTTTTTTTTTTTTTTTTTTTTTTGTCATTTCTCTCTTTTTTGTCTTTTAGGTTCTGGTTCTTCGTCTTCATTTCAATAGCCTGGAGGGTTTTTTTTTTTTTTTTTTTTTTTTAATTCTTTTTTTAAAATTTTATTTTAATTTTGGTTTGTCCTGTCTATATCTTTTTCGACTTCTTCTTTGGTGACCCAATTTTTTTTTTTTTTTCATCTTCTTCTATTTTTCCTGTCTCTTCTATGTTTTCTTGCAGACTTATATCTTCCTTCCCTTTTTTCCTCTCCACTTGCCAGTTTCAAATTTACTTCCTTTTCATTTTCATTTCTCTCTGATTTCTTCCCCTACACCTTCCCCCCCCCCCCCCCCCCCCCCCCCGTCCCCCCCCCCCCCCCTCCCCCCCCCCCCCCCCCGGCCTTCCTAACGCGGACGCTCTACTTACCCACCCTATGGTTCTTCCACAATTCCACAACCATCTCTTCCCACTCTTTCAACACACACCTCCTCCTGCCCCACTTTCAACTAACTCACGCCTCCTCCTCCTTCCCACCACCTCGTCGGCCTTCTCACTACCTCGTGCCTGCCTCATTCAATGCCCCCCCCCCCCCCCCCCCCCCCCCCCCCCCCCCCTCCTTCTCCAGTTTCTCACCCCCTCCTCTTCCTCCTCTCCCCAGCTTTCCCCCCCCCCTCTCCCCCCCCCCCCCCCCACCATCAACCTCCTCCTCCCCTTTTCCTCCTCCTCCCCTCACCAGCTTCCCACCTCTCTTTCCCTCCCACCACCTTCCCCCTCCCACCTCTCCCTCCTCCTCCTCCTTTCCCCACCTCCTTCCCACCTCCTTCCCCCTCCCACCGCCCTCCCACCTCTCCCCTCTTCCTCCTCCTCCTCCTCCTCTCCCCACCGGCTTCCCACCCACCTCCTTCCCACCACCCTCCCCCTCCAACCTCCCTTCCACTCCCTCCCCCACCCACCTCACCCCTCTTCATCCCCCTCCTCCTCCTCCTCCCCCCGGCCAACAGTCTCAGCTGATGATACCCCCCCTCCCCCCCTGTCATCAGCTGTTCTCGCAGCACGATGTCTGTGAACAACTCCCTTCTTATGACCACTTCAGGATGATAAGATTCTCGCTCTCTCTCTCTCTCTCTCTCGCTCTCTCTTTTTTCTTCTTCTTCTTCTAGTAGGAACATTCTAGAAATGGCTCCGAGCCAATTCTGACTGTCCTCTTGTTACTGCTTTTTGGTTCCTCTTTTATTAGCTTCTTCGTGCTCGTGTGTGTGTGTGTGTTTTGTTTTTTCTTTCTTTTCTATATTTGTCTTCTTTTTCTACGTCTTCTTTTGCTGTTACTACTTCTTTGCAGTCCTTTTCTTCCCCCTTTCGTGGTCTGTCTGTTGCTCTGTCTGCCTCTGTCTGATCTCTTTCTCTCCCTCTCTCTCTTTCTCTCCCTCTCTCTCTTTCTCTCTCTCTCTCTCTCTCTCTCTCTCTCTCTCTCTCTCTCTCTCGCCCCCCTCCCCCTCTCGGTCCCTCTTCTCTCTCTCAAACCTTCTCTCTATCTCACTTCCTTTTCTCTTTCTTTATTTCTCCTCATTTCTCTCTTTCTCCCCTATTTTTTCACTTCCGTCTTCCACCTCAGTCTGATTTTGTTTAGACGTTGCCGGAACTGTTGAGAATGAGAGCCAATACATTCAGTGAAATAAGTCACATTGATTTATTTAATTTAATTTGGTGAAGACAAAGAAAAAACGAGCGATTGAGAGAGAGAGGAGAGAGGGAAGAAGAGATTTGGGAGAGGGAGATGAGTGAGAGAGAGAGAGGGAGAGGAGGAGAGAGAGAGAGAGGGAGGGGGGAGAGGGAGGAGAGAGAGGGGAGAGGAGAGATAGGAGAGAGAAAGAGGGAGGGGAGAGAGAGGAGGAGTGGGGAGAGAAGAGAGAGGAGACGAGAGGAGAGAGGGAGAGGAGCGGAGGAAGAGCGATGAGTAGAGAGAGAGTAGAGAGAGAGGAGAGAAGAGAGCAGAGAGAGAGAGGAGAGCAGAGAGAGAGAGAGAGAGAGAGAGAGAGAGAGAGAGAGAGAGAGAGAGAGAGAGAGAGAGAGAGAGAGAGAGAGAGAGAGAGAGAGAGAGAGAGTGAGTGTGTGTGTGTGAGAAAGATAAAAAACAAAGCAAAACGAGAAAGACGAAAACAATATCAAAAGAAGAAGAAAATAGAAGAAGAAAAAAACAAGAAAATAGAAGAAGAAAAAAACAAGAAAATAGAAGAAAGAAGAAACAAACAAACAAAAAAAAAATAAAGGAAAGACACACCCATCACACCCCTTCCATCCCTTACCCCCACCCTCATCACACTCCTTCCAACCCCCACCCCCGACCCCACCTTCGCCCCAACCCCCGACCCCCACCCTCACAGACAAAAAAAAAAAAAAAAAAAAAAAAAAAAAAAAAAAAAAAAAAAAAAAAAAATCTTAACATTCATGAAGTCCTCGCAGTGGCGGACGTCTAGAGAATTTATGGACAAAAACGCCGGTTTAAGGGAAGATGATTTTTTATCTTTTTTTTTTCGTGGCAGTATTATTCTTGCGTCTTTTTCTAACGCCGCGCTTCAAGGAGTCTCGTTAGGCCAGAGGCGAGAGAGGGAGAGATGCGGGGGGAGGGGGGGGGGGAGGAGGTGGGGGGCAGGCGGAGGCAAGAGTGGGGAGAGGGGGAGAGGGGGGGAGGGAGCGAGGGGGGAGGTGATGAGGGGGAGAGAGACGGGAAGAGAAGAGGGGGGGGGGGGTGGGATTAGAGGGAGATGAGGAGAGGGGAGAGGGAGGGGGGAGGGGGAGAGGAGAGTTGGGCGGCTGAGGGGAGATTGTGGAGATGGGAGAGGGGAGGGAGGGAGGGGGGAGACACCACCACGAGGGGGGGGGGAGAGGGGATGAGGGGAGGGAGAGAGAGAGGGGAGGCGAGAGGGGAGAGGGGGGCGGGAGGTAAGAGG
>NW_028234403.1:57010929-57020929 GCF_977035675.1 Penaeus japonicus
AAATTTCGTCTGTCATTCATTTTTTTTCTTCTTTTTTTTATACTTATTTGCTTCAGGCATTGTTGAATTAAATGCTTCGGCCACAGATTGTTGAAGGCTTTCGTGTTCGGATGATTCAGCATTTTGTTCCTAGAAGTAAAAAAACAATTTTCAACTTCCACGGAATATTGGTCTTTCAAGCTATTACTTGTTATCAAGGATGTAAAATCTAGCTTACTTTTCAATATTGTCTGTTTTATTATTCTAAGTTTTAGTTTGAGAGTCGCAAATGTATATATATAGTATGAGAGAGAGATAGAGAGAGAGAGAGAGAGAAAGAGAAAGGGAGAAAATAATGATAATAATATTGATAAATAAAAGCTCCTAAACATGTTGACTGTGATGCAATCTCCCTGATCTCTAAACTTTTGGTCTTGTCCATGTTGATCTTTTTCTTCGGTCATTTCCAAACCAGGTATTAAATATCGCTCGGTTGTTTTCATTACGCCATTTGATCCATTACTCTTCCCATTCATTTCTTCCAACCTAACTAAATGGGCCAACTATAAGGCCTCCTCTGCCTCTGCCTACTTTAACATTTAGATCACTCATGACAAAGATTGGGATTTGCATAAACGCCTAGCTTCACCTAATCGTTAGAAGAACCTGTCTATATCTTCTGCGCTAATTATCATTACTATCATCATTATCATCATCATTATTAGTATCATTATCATTATGATAATAGTAATAATAATAGTAATGATAGTAATAATAATAATCATCATTATTGTTGTTATCATCATTATTATTATTCCACTACTATTACTATCATTATTGTTAATACTATCATCATAGTCGTGATAACCATCACCATTATTCATCTAATCGTTAGTAGAACCTGTCTATATCTTCTGCGCTTGCTGTTGTTGGGATGAATACTTCTAAGATAACGATACCAAATGAATTTCTTGATATCTTCAAGAGGATAAAACCCGATAAGATATGAGCCAGCGTCCCTTCACGGATCTTGACATTTCCTCTGCAACAGAGATACCGACCCTTCTTGCATGTGCTTGTCCTCTTGAATAGAACAACTTCATTCTATCAGTCTGCATTGCTCTTACTCCTCTCCAACGAACTTCACTTATCCGTTGGTTGGCAATTCTCATTCTTTTCATAACTTGTTTGTTGTTTTCCATTTCATCGCTTTGGTATCTAGTTCATTATGCTGCAAACTTACACTTTCTATAATTATTTGTGCGAACAGTATCTGAATGACGGTCGGATGTTCCCAGTTGCCTAGAATGTGATCCCACCTTTCTCCTTATTTTCTAACAACTATCCTACTATGCATTACTACGATTTCCTTAGCAACGGGTAGTGAAGATAGTTCACCGTTGCTTTTCCCCACCGCAGTTCTCAGCTAACTAGAGTCATGAGGCTCAACCAATTATAAACTAGAAGCGTCAGAGAAAACGGGATTCCGAATATTTCGTAAACGCGCATCCTATTATCCACTGTCCCGCTACCATTAGTTTCGAACTAAGGGAGGCTGACTGGTACTACCCCTTGCTCAAGGGGGACCAGGAGGCAGTGATGCTTAAGGGTAGTCTCATTGTATGACAATTGTATTACTTTTTCTAGGTCCAACCTATATCATCGGATGTAGTTTTATGCCACGCCCCAAATTATCATTGTTATTATTATTGATTTTATCTTTTATTATTATCATTATTAGTGTTATTATTATTATTATCATCATTATTATTATTATTATTATTATTATTATTATTATCATTATTATTATTATTATCATAATTATTATCATCATCATGATTAGTAGTAGTATCATTATGAATATCATTATTATTTTTATCATTATCCCTATTATCACTTTTATCCTCATCAACGTCATTATTGTAATCAAAACCATAATCATTACTATTGTTGTTCTTATCATTATCATTATTACTGTCATTGTTGTTATTATCCTTATAATCAATATTATCATCATCATCATCATCATTAATCCCATCATTACTACTACTACTTATATTAATAGCATTATCTTTGGCAGTAGTATCATTGTATTTGTCATTATCATCTTCATTTTCATTATTGTTGCTATTGTTATTCTATTTATCATTACTATCATTATCATCATCATTATTATTATCATTATAATAATAATAACCATTATTGTTGTTATCATCATTATCATTATTCCACTATCACTACTATCATTATTGTTAATACTATCATAATAGTCGTGATAACCATCATCATCATTTCGACACACAGAGAAGCCTTTGTTTATAAGAAACACGATATTGCTACTCCATTGTTGTTGTTGTTGTATTTTAAATGAACAACCAAACAGACCGGTGTCACGGGAGATGTCAAGAGCCCGGAATGATGGTTTGCCTCGCAATGGAAAATATGAACAGAAGCCTTTTGGAACTTACTAAAAAAAAAAAGTAAAAAGAAAAAAAAAATAAAGGAAAAAAAATGTGCACATGGTTTGCAGAGTCAAAAATGAAAAATATGAAGGTCAAATGTTACCACGTGGAGAAAAGTAAAATAGATACATAGACAGATATTAGAGGAGAGGGAGAGAGAGAAAAGTGAGAAAGAGAAGTAAAAAGAAAGAGTAAGAGAAAGAGAAAGAATGAGAGAGAGAGAGAGAGAAACAAAAAAAGAGTGAGAGAATAAAAAGAAACAGAAAAAAAAAGTCTCAAAAGCAATTCAAAAAGAATATCTAATTAACCGTAATTATTCTGCTAAATCCCAAGTCAAAGCGAAACATCCGCCGTCGGTCAAAACATCCGGGAATGCAGCAAGCAAGCCACCAGAACATTCCCTCGGCGTAAAGACGAAAGACTAAAAAAAAAAAAAAAAAAAAAAAAAAAAGTTAACCCTCTCAAATAGATCCAGCTGTTCAGTTCCTTTGTTCAAAAATCCTTTTCCGATCCTTCTTGCCATCTGTGCACACGTCAGAAGAAGAAGAAGAAGAAGAAATAAGACGAAACAGAAAAGGCAGAAGATGAAGAAAATGGAAAGAAAAAAGAAAAAGAAAATAGATTAAAAAAAAAAAATCTTCCTTTTTAATCAACGTTTTGCCCGTAAGTTGCTTGAAATATTATTGGCACCTCCTTTCAGACTCACGAAAGTTCTTGCAAGCAAACGGAGAGAGAAAAAAAGACACATACAAAGGAAAGAATGATGAATTTACCTCGTTTTTTTTTTTTTTTTTTGTACAGTGTCATGTAAGCAATCAAGTGAGCAAGGGAAACAACAATCAAGTGAACAATACAAAAAAGAGAAACAAAAAAGTTTATAAATAAACAAGCTAGTTCAAAGGAGGGCAAGCAGAAACGCTTACTTGTATAGGCATAATCAAGGGAAAACAACCAGTTAGTGAACAAGAAAGACAGATACAAGTAAAAAAATAAAGATAGTTGATAAGTAATCAAATAATCAAGGGAAACATAAGTTTACGAGTATACAAACGAATAAGCAATCATAAATATAAACAAACGAGCAAGTAAGCAAAAATGTTAGACAAGCAAGCAAACAGAAATATAATCAACCAACCAAAAAACATGTTAACAAACAAAAAATTATACACGCAATTATACAATAGCACAAGCAAGTAAATAACTGAAAAAACAATAAAAATAAATCAAACGAGCAAACAAGATAAACAAACAAACAAACCTAACCTAACCTAACCGAATAAATAAGCAATATAGCAAACATCTAAACAAGCAGATATATAACCACATATATATATAAGATATAACCGAATAATTATACAAAAAGTAAGAAATAAAACAAATCTATTAACTATTACCGGTTAAACAAGGAAGTGATAATAGTAGTGATAATGATAGTATCAATAATGATAATGATCATAATGATATTAATATAAATAACATAATAATGATATTCATAACGAAATAATGATAACAGAGATAATGACGATGGTGACGATGACAAAAAAACAAAACCAACAACAAAAAACAACACACAAAACAAAACATAGAAATCAAAATACAAAACTAGTAAACATGAAATCATTTCAAAGATAACTAAAACTTGCAACATCAAGAAGGGCTTTGTTGTCAAGCCAAATAATCCCCGTAAATATGACAATACTAAAGCCTCTGCAATGCCTTAAGCGAATACGAATGCCCTAGATAAATGCCTCACGTTGAAAAATCAACATGCCTTTTTATACGTACTGGCGCAAGGTGAATAATGCATAGTAATGCGTTCCCTCTTTCTCACTTTGCTCTGCTAGACGCATATTTTATTCAAACTCTTTATCGTAATTCTTTTAAGGCCAAGCATATATGATGTTGAAAGACAATGCATAATCAAAACTGGCGTGGGGTTCCGTAGAGTTGATTTCCCTAAATCTCAGCCAACCCGTCTTGGTGTTTCCACCTTCCTTTTCTCTATGAATAGCATACATAATACATATCAAGTTTGTATTCATTTTTGATGCTGTTTTCCATTTTCTGGAATTATCTTATTCATTTTCTTGTCTATTATGCATCTTTCATTGCATAGCTTATCATACTTAGGTGTATAGTAAATTTCGTTGTATGATTCTTTTTCTTTTTTTTTGTTGCGTGCCTGTAGGATTTTCGAAGGTTGTAGGATTTTTTTTATCATGTCTGTAGGATATTCGTAGGATACAGTACACAGGATATCCTTAGCAAGTCTGTAGGATTTTCGTATAGTGAATGAATTTCCCTCAAAGTCTGTAGGATTTCCGTAGGATGGGAGATTTTTTTCCCTTCATGTCTGTAGGATTTCCGTAAGATGTACGATTTTTCCCTCCTTGTTTGTAGGATATCCAGAAGATGTAAGATTTTCTCCTTCCTTGTCTGTAGGATTTCCGTAAGAAGTAAGACTTTCTCCTTCCTTGTCTGTAGGATTTCCGTAAGATGTAAAAAAAAAAAATCCCTCCTTGTCTGTAGGATTTCCGTAAGATGTAAAAAAAAAAAATCCCTCCTTGTCTGTAGGATTTCCGTAAGATGTAAGATTTTTTCCCTCCATGTCTGTAGGATCTTCACGCGATGTATGATTCGCGTTGCATGTCTGTAGGATTAACTCCACGAAATAGATCTTTGGTTATTACAAGGGAGAGGCAAGACTGTCCTCAGTGAGCGTGAGTCATGCGATGGGGGAAGGGAGACGGGAGGGAGAAGGGAGGAGGAAGGGAGAATGGATAGGAGAAGAGGGAGGGAGAGAGGAGGAGGAAGGGAGAAGGGAGGAGGAAGGGAGAATGGATAGGAGAAGAGGGAGGGAGAACGGAGGAGGAAGGGAGAAGGGAGGAGGAAGGGAGAATGGATAGGAGAAGAGGGAGGGAGAGAGGAGGAGGAAGGGAGAATGGATAGGAGAAGAGGGAGGGAGAGAGGAGGAGGAAGGGAGAATGGATAGGAGAAGAGGGAGGGAGAGAGGAGGAGGAAGGGAGAAGGGAGGAGGAAGGGAGAATGGATAGGAGAAGAGGGAGGGAGAAGGGAGGAGGAAGGGAGAATGGATAGGAGAAGAGGGAGGGAGAAGGGAGGAGGAAGGGAGAATGGATAGGAGAAGAGGGAGGGAGAAAGGAGGGAGAAAGGCTGAAAAGGGAGAATGGAGAGGGGAGAAGGGAAAGGGAAGGAGAAGGATTAAGGAGAGAGGGAGGGAGGGAAAAAGGAAAAAGGAAAGAGGGAAAGGGGAGGAAGGAGGAAAAATGGAGAAGGGAGGAGGGGAGGAGGGAGGAAAAGTGGAGGAGGAAGGAGAGAGAAAGGAAGAGGGAAGGATTAAGGAAGGCAGGAGAAAAGAGGAGGGAGAAATGTATACAAAGAAAAAAAAGGCAGTAAAAATATCGACATTAAGACAGAGAGAGAGGGCTGGGGGAGAGAGAGAGAATGAGAGATAGAGTGAGAGACAGAGAAAGAAGAAGGAGGGGGATGGCGAGAGAGAGAGAAGGTAGGAGGTGCAAGAGATAGAGAGAGGAGAGAGTGAGAGAATGAGAAAGAGAGAGAGAAAAAAAAAGAGAAAAAGAGAGAGAGAAAGAGAGAGAGAGAGAGAGAGAGAGAGAGAGAGAGAGAGAGAGAGAGAGAGAGAGAGAGAGAGAGAGAGAAAGAGAGAGAGAGAGAAAGAGAGAGAGAAAGAGAAAGAGAAAGAGAAAGAGAGACAGAGACAGAGACAGAGACAGAGACAGAGACAGAGACAGAGACAGAGAAAGAGAAAGAGAGATAGAGAGAGAAACCAAAAGACTTGCTGTGTTTGCATTTCGCTTCAATGCAAGCATCTACTACCAGCGCCATGCTTTCTGTTTCCGATTCTCCTATAATTCAAATCTTCTGAATTATTACATACCATTTACGGCTTCTTAATCCTCTCCAGGCACACGCTCGGTAGTTAGCAGTTTATGAAAGCATATTGCAGTAAGGCACGTATGTATATATATATTCGTGCTTTATCTCTGTTATTCTAACCATTGTTATTCCCTTTATGAATGCTTGGCTTATGCGACATAGCTTCTGTTCCTCATATTTTGTATTGCTTTGTGGTGCTTTTTTGTTCTTTTTTTTTATTATCATAGTAGAGCATTTCCTTTCATAAATATACATATATTATCATCTGTATATTGCAAAGGAAACATCGTGTGCTATTGCGAGTGTAAATATTTTTATTTTTTTGGCTTCTCGCTTTCTGTCTGTCTCTCTCTCTGTCTGTCTCTCTCTCTCTCTCTCTCTCTCTCTCTCCCTCTCTCTCTCTCTCTCTCTATCTATCTATCTATCTATCTATCTATCTATCTTTCACACACATACACACTATCTGTTTATCTGAATATTTCTATTTCTCTTATCATCTCCCTATCTCTTACTCTGTCTGCAACAGTAAACAGATAATTATATCTATCAACAAACCATAATACAAATAAATCCATGTTTGTATTCATTTGATTTAAACCTACATAGAACCCTTAGCACAATCCTATTTGCTCTCTTGGGATTTTTACCCCTTTTTTGTAACACCGAGTACACGTATATTCGCTGTATTTTACCGCGGTTTTGCAACTTGAAGCTCAACGAGGCAATATTCCCTTTCATTCGGATGACATGACGTTTCGATTTTAGTGGCCTGTAGCCTGCACATGTCTTTGGTTAACGCCCTCGGATATATATATATATACATATCGCTTTTGCTGGACGTGTACTAAAGTCATGGCGCCGGACTAATGGAAATCGCTCAACTACCTCTCTGTTTGTGTCTCGAATTGTTTCGTTCTGGATATTGGGGCTTTTCCTATCTTATCTTTGTTTGTTGTTTGTATCGACGTCTTAGTTAGATGTTGTTGTTGTTGTTTTTGTTTGTTTTGTTTTGATTTTGTTTTTGTTGTGTTGTATACATCTCTTCTAATTCGTTTCTGTTTTGTTTTGTTATTTTGATATGATTTCCCTACCGACGAAATGTGAATAACATTCCGTGTTTCTTGTCTTGCACAGCTAAGAACGTTCATTCTTTTTTTTATGTCATTTTTTAGTGTCTATCTCTCGCGTTCTTTTTTCCGAGTAGGGTTTTATGTCCCTGTCTCTCGTGTCCATATTTTCTCCTTCCCATCCCCCCCCCTCACACCAACACCCCCTCCCAACCCCCTCACCCTCACCCCCAAACCCCATCAACGTTCTGTCGTCATGGCAACCTTGCCTCTCGCATTTCACGACGTTCATGCGATTCTGTGTCCATTATCCTCTCCTCTCGCGGATCCGTGTTCCTCGGCGGTGCCCTCCTTCAGCCCGACGTCGAAAATAGGGTCTTTTTCTCGGCGTTTTGTGTCCAGTGCCAGTGCCAGGCCCCCCTCTGAGAGCCCCCGGCGAGTGTGAGTGTCCCTGTTATTGCTCCAAGCACTATTATATATCTACCTCTTGTGTTTCTTGGCGCTCTCTCTCCTCCTCCTCTTCTCCTACTCCGTCTTGTAATTCGATTCTCTCTCTCTCTCTCTCTCTCTTTTGTCCCTTTATCTTTCTTAACCTTATTCTTATTGCTTCGGTTCCTTCCCCTCTATCCTCATCACTTGATATCCTACTTTTTCCTCTTTTTTTTTCTTTCTTTCTTTCTACCCTCTAACCCCTCCTCCCTCTCCCCCTCCTCCCCCTCCTCCCCTCCTCCCTCCTCCCCATTTCCCTCTCCCTTATCACCTGACATCCTACTTCATTCTTTCTCTTTCTTTCTCCCCCCACGCCCTACCCCCCCCCGCCCCCCACGGCCCCCACATCCCTCTAATACGAAGGTTTTCATCGCCCGTTAATGCCACTGGACCAAGAAACGATAGCGGACGCGGGACGAACTTCTTGCCGGCGTCTCGATAGTGTCTTACTTCCAGGATCAAACTTCTGGACGATTTATTGCCAGTCGCGAGCGAGCGCGTTTCTCCTCCGCCGCCGCCGCCAGAGGGACTGGGAGGGACTGGAAGAGCCCTCGAGTGTCCTTGCCTCTTCCTCATCTTCCGTTGAAAGGATAAATGGATGATCAAGAAGTATATCGAAAAGGAGAGAGGGGATAAAAAAGGCAAGTCGGGAGCGCGGCGGGGCGAGCGGCCAAAAGGAAGATGCTCCTTGTCCTCCTCCTACGACCATCGGGGGAATCAAAATGAGCATCTCTTTTCTCTCTTTCTCTCTCTCTATGTTTATCGCTCTCTCTCTCTCTCTCTATGTTTATCGCTCTCTCTCTCTCTCTCTCTCTCTCTCTCTCTCTCTCTCTCTTTGTCTCTCTATCTCTCTCTCTCTGTTTATCGTTCTCTCTCTCTTTCTCTCCCTCTCTCTCTCTCTCTTTCTTTTCATTCTCTCTCTCTCTCTCTTTCTTTTCATTCTCTCTCTCTCTCTCTGTTTATCTCTCTCTCTCTCTCTCTCTCTCTCTCTCTCTCTCTCTCTCTCTCTCTCTCTCTCTCTCTCTCTCTCTCTCTCTCTCTCTCTCTCTCTCTCTCTCTCTCTCTCTCTCTCTCTCTCTCTTGAATGAGCTGTAGAAAGAGCACTCGAGATATCTCTTCTGTTGTTTTTTTTTCTTTTTTTCCCTCGTTAATTTGCCTTAGTTGGCGTAACCTCCTCGAGCTCAAAGGCAGACTGGAGGAGAGAAAGAAAGAGAGAGAGAAAGAGGGGGGAGAGAGAGTGAGAGGGAGAGGGAAAGAGAGAGAAAGAGAAGGAGAGAGAGAGAGAGAGAGAGAGAGAGAGAGAGTGTGTGGGAGAGAGAGAGAAAGAGAGAACGATAGAGAGAGAGAGAGAGAGAGAGAGAGAGAGAGAGAGAGAGAGAGAGAGAGAGAGAGAGAGAGAGAGAGGGAGGGAGAGAGAGAGAGAGACAGAGAGATGGAGGACGAGGCGAAGAAGAGAGACTGCAGGAGAAGGATGGGAAAAGGCCGTGTGAGACAGAGCGAAGGAGAGAGAAAGTGTGTGTGTGTGTGTGTGTGTGTGTGTGTGTGTGTGTGTGTGAGGAAATAGGAGAAGGAGGGAAATTCTATAAACGGAATGTGAAATAGTGGACGAAGAATGAAAAAAACATGAATGATAGTGGAGAGAGCGAGGAAATGAGAGAAGAGAAAGATAAGAGAGGGAGAAAAAGATAAGATTCAAAGACTTATAAAAAAAGACCAAATTTCCTTTGATCGTGTCTTGCCGATTTTTTTTCTCTCTCTCTCTCTCTTTAACATCATAGAATCAAATAGAATTAAGCATTTGAATCGACACACAAAAAACACTAAGCGACAATACATTAAGAGCGAAATTTAAAACACAGCGATCATACACGCTATAATAATAATTGCATAGTTCTTAGAATACCAGTCCATCAACAGTCAAAATGTGCCAAACTGCATACTGAGTAGTTGCATATGTAATTATATTTGAACTTTTTTTTTTTTTTTTTATGCTCATCCTGAGATACCTCTCCTCCGTTAACATTTATAGAACTAATAACATTTCTTGCTATTATCTGATTTTGAAGGCAGTAGTTTATGCCTGAGCTG
>NW_028234403.1:57087319-57094819 GCF_977035675.1 Penaeus japonicus
CTGATGTTGATTCTTTAACCATGATGGCAACATTTGTGGATATGTTCTCATGTTCAAGCAACATGTTCTCTTGACATGACTTCGTCGATTCATGCTCACCTCAGACCCGCGAGTCTCCTGTTTCCAAATGCTCAAACTGAGATTTCCAGAATCTGGAAACATGATTCGAGACATTTCTGGAAAGGGATTTAGACATTCGCCGGGACGGACGGCTGTTGATTTCAAATTCTAGACAGAGGATTGCAACTGAATCAAAGTAAACCTTAGAGCGATTGCCTTTTCGAGAGCAGCTATTTCATAAAACCATTTCCTCATTTGCAACAGATTTGACATTACGGAAAGAAAAATGACAGCGGAGACAAAAATCAAAGTCAAACGCAAAGGAATAATCAAACTGCAAAAATAAACCAGCCCGCTGACGCTCATGACAAAATGTGATGATATTGTTCTCATGATTGAACGTGATGAAACAGTTTTGCAATCCTATGGGGGACTGGCCTAATTTTATTTTTTTTTTTGTTTTTCTTTTTATTATAATCTTTATCCATCAATCAGTTCTGTTGGGATCCGGCTCGAGACGAGACACAAGACTCGAGGCGAGACCCCCCCTACTGTTGGGCTCCGAAGCTCGACTCTCGACGAGACCGACTCGCTCGCGAGGACTGACACAAAGAGGAAAAAAAAAGAAACGAAAAAAGAAAAAAGGAAAAAAAACGGTGTGGAAAAAAAAAAGTGAAAAAAAAAAAAAAAAAAAAAAGAGAAAAAAAAAAAAAAATAAAATAAATAAAAAAAAAAAAAAAAAAAAAAAAAAAAAAAAAATTTTGGTAAAGAATAAAAAAAAAAAAAAAATAAAAATAAAAAAAAAAAAAAAAAAAAAAAAAATAAAAAATAAAAAAAAAATTTAGGAAAAAAAAAAAAAAAAAAAAAAGAAAAGGAAAAAACGGTGGAAAAAAAACACTTCTAACTGATTACGTTCTTCATTTTTTTTTTCTCTCTTTTTTCTTTTCTTTTTTTTTCTTTTTAGCTGTCAATTCAACTCAGCTTGGTCTACTTTGCTAGACTTTGCTTTGGCTTTTCCTTATTGAATTAAGTCCTTTTATCTCTTCCTTTCTTTACTGTGAGGTTGTTAGATGTTGTGTAAGTGTCTTTGCTTGTCGTCCAGGAGTCTCTGTAAAGATGTGTTGTCTTTTTAATTTGCTTTTTCCCCGATGTAAATGTAAATCTTTCCGTTTACATTTGTGTTGTTTCTTAATACTCTTGCTTGTGTGTGTGTGTGTGTATATATGTGTGTGTGTGTGTGTGTGTGTGTGTGTGTCAGTGTGTATATATATACATATGCATACACACACAAAGGCACACACAAAAAATGTAACACACACACACAGACATACACACACACATGTGTATATGTATGTGTGAGTGTATGTGTGTTGCTCAAAAGAATCCAATAGGAAATTACACGGCAACATTTGCCAACCGCAGATGAGACCTGTCTCCGTAGAGCTATTATTTTTATAGTGTTTTAATTTAACTATTATTTCTAAACGTTTTTATTATTATTTTATCCTTATTATTATTATTATTATTATTATTATTATTATTATTATTATTTCTAAACGTTATTATCTTTAAATTTCTAACTATTATTATTATTATTATTATTTCTAAATGTTATTATCTTTAAATTTCTAACTAACTATTATTTCTAAACGTGATATATATATTTTTTTTCTAACCATCCTCGTTATTCTCGTTATTCTTGTCACCACTACCACTGCAACATAACTACCACAACACCACAGGTACCACTGCAACACCATGACTATCCCCACCACCATAACTAACGTACCATGATACCACACAACCGAAAGGCCATAAAAATCACATCACCATAGCCACTACACCTATAACCATCAACCACACCACTACCACAATATCATCCCCAGCACCATAACCACTACAACACAAAAATAACCACCACACCATCACAACCAAAACCACTACCATCACCGACCCAACTACAAACACCACACCCTATAACCACTACCACCAAAATCATCAGCCCAAGCACCATGACACCATACCACTATATGATCACTTGTCTCACAGGCATCCACAGTCACTTCATCAGAACTTCACAGACTTAAAACTTCCTACTTTTCTTCGTTGAGAACTAAACGCGGCTGATACATAACGAAGTTTCTAGGAGAGAGAGTGTTCATAGCTGTTCACTTTACTTTACAAGATCTTGTTATTGCTTGCAACTTCCCGACGTTATTTGCAACATGGGGTGTTTGTTTGTTTGTTTGTGTGTGTGTGTGTGTGTGTGTTATTGTGTGTGTGTGTGTGTTTATGTTTGTTTGTGTGTGTGTGTTTGTTTGTTTGTGTGTGTTTGTTTGTGTGTGCGTGTGTGTGTGTGTATATGTGTGTATTTGTTTGTATGTACCATTTACTCAATACGAAACATATAACAAACAATGGCTAACAAAAAACATATAATCATATATGAACCTTTATACTAATGTCTATTAATTCTTGTAAATATCCAAAATTACATATCAATAAAATAACATTAATTCGTAAAATGTTAGAAAAAAAACAAAACAGGTCACTACGAACATGATTTCAGTATTTCAGTACCTTTAAGTGTACTATCATCAGATTAAATACATTGCAATAAGGTAAATTATATGTTGCATTATTCAACACAGAGCGATAAAATATCCGTCCTGTTTAAATATGTATCCCCGATTCTGAGTTAGAACAAAATACTTATTATTAATGTGTTCTATCTTCTCCCTACAGTCTACTGTATTTACATGTTTACATCTTAACAACATTTCTGGTTTACGACGCACGGTTTCCAAGACATGTCAACAAGGGGTATTTTTTTTTTATTTCTTCGAGGAAATATTTCGCGCCATCACTTCAGCTGACTGACTTGGAAATGTGTGGATATTTTACGATTTCCTTTCCGTTCTTATCTCTTGTCTTATTTCATCAGGATTCCTTTCTTTCCCTGTTTTCGTTTCTTCCGATTTCTTTCCTTTCTTGATTCTTCTTCTTCTTCTTCTTCTTCTTCTATTTCTTTAAGTTCGTTTATTATGTTCTGCTCTCTTCCCTCTTATCCATTTGTCATGTCAAATTTTCCTCTCGATTTATTTTCTCTCTCTCTCTTTCTCTTCTCTCACTTATCCTCTCCTTCTCTCTCTCTCTTTCCCTCTCCCTTAATCTTTTCCTCTCCCTCACCCTTTCCCTCTTACTCTCTCTCTCTCCAGCCCGCCTTCAGCTTAACTGCACCTCTATCTCCTCCCCTCCCCCGCACCTCCTCCTCCCTTCCCCGCTCTCCTCCCCTCCCCCCTCCCCCTCTCTCCCCCTCCCCTCCCGCCCACCCTCCCCCCTCCCCATGCCCCCTCCCCTTCCCCTCCCCTCACCCCTCCCCCCTCCCTCCTCCCCCTTCCCCCTCCCCCTCCCCTCCCCCGCGCATCCCCCTCCCTTCCTTCCACCCTCACCCTTACCCCTCACACTTCCCCTCACCCCTCACACTTCCCCTCACCCCTCACACTTCCCCCCTCACCCTCACCCTCCCATCCGCCCACCCCGCTTACCCTCACCCTCCCCCTCCCCCTTCCCCTTACCCCTACCCCACTCGCACTCTCATCCCCATCCCCTCAGCCTCTCCCCACCCTCACCCTCCCCCTCACCCTCACCCTGCCACTCAACTCTTCCCTCACACCCCCTCCCACGCCCCCTCACCCACCCCCCACCCCCACCCCCCACCCACCCCCCACCCCCACACCCCACCCCACCCCCACCCCCCCACCCCCCCCCCCCCCCCCACCCCCCCACACCCCCCCCTTACACCCCAAACAACCTCACCCCCTCCGTTCTTCCACCACTCCAAAAAATCCCTCTATAAATCCTCCTTCCCAAACCCCAATATCATTCATCCTCATCCCCTCTTTTTTTATTTTTTTTCTTTCATTTTTTCTTTTTCTTTTTCTTCTTCTTCTCTTCTCTTTTTTTTTTTTTTTCCTTTTACTTTCCATTTCTTTTTTCTCTTTTTCATTTATCCTTCTCTTCATTCTATTCTCTTCCATTTATTCTTTAACCTTTTTATTTATTTCCTTTTTTCTTTATCTTTTTATTTTTTCAATTTATCTTATTCCTTCTTTCTATTCCATTTATTCTTTAACCATTTTTTACATTTTTTCCTTTTTTTTTATACCTTTTATTTTTACATTTATCCTTCGTCATTTATTTCTTCCATTTTTTAGGGGGGAGGGTGAAGGGGGTAGGGAGATGGGGGAGGAAGGATGGGGGGAGGGTAAAGGGGGTAGGGGGAAGGGGAGGGGGGAGAGGGGGATGGGTGAAGGAGGAAGGAGAGGAGAGGCATGGGGGGGAGGGGGAAGGGGGTAGGGGGGAAGGGGGGAGGGTGAAGGGGGTGGGGGGGAGGGGGATGGGTGAAGGAGGAAGGAGAGGAGAGGCATGGGGGGGGGGGGGAAGGGGGTAGGGGGATGGGGGTAGGGGGAAGGGGATGGGGGGAGGGGGATGGGTGAAGTAGGAAGGAGAGGAGAGGCATGGGGGGGACGGTGAAGGGGGTGGGGGGAAGGGGGGAAGGGAGTGGGGAAGGGGGAATGGGTGAAGTAGGAAGGAGAGGAGAGGCATGGGGGGGAGGGTGAAGGGGGTAGGGGGATGGGGGAAGGGGATGGGGGGAAAGGGGGAAGGAGATGGGGGGGAGAGGAGAGGAGAGAGGGGGTATTAGGAGGGAAGAGGGGGAAGGGGAGAGGGGGGAGGGGGAAATGGGTGAAGGAGGAAGGAGAGGAGAGGTGGGGGAGGGGGGGAAGATTCGATTCTCGTAGCATCATACTTTGGATAATGAGGGGAGGGAAGGTGAGTGAGTGAGTGAGACAGAGAGAGAGAGAGAGAAGGATAGAGATAGAGAGAGAGAGCGAGCGAGAGGGTGAGCGAGAGAAAGAGAAAGAGAGAGAGAGAGAGAACGAGCGAATGAAAGAGAGAGAGAGAAAAAGAGAGAAAGAGAAAGAGAGAGAGAGAGAGAGAGAGAGAGAAAGAGAAAGAGAGAGAGAGAGAGCGAGAGAAAGAGAAAGAGAGAGAGAGAGAGAGCGAGAGAGAAAAAAGAGAAGAAAGGAGAAGCGAGAGAGTGAGTGCCGGAGTGCCTTGGGCGGGGGTGGGGTTTTTATCTGGGAACCAGTCGGGCGGTGTTGGTTGTAGGGCCGTGAGTAAGATGGGGGGAGGTATCTGCTAAGATGAAGGTGTAGTGCGGTGTTGGGGGGTTGGTGTCAATTTGTTGAGTTCGGACGGGCAGTTGCTGTTATGTGCTGTGATGGGGCGTGCTCTGAGATGTTATGCTTGTGGTTTGGATTTGTTATTGGATTGTTGGGGCTGTGTACAAGTAGGTGTGGGGTTGTTGGTTGTTCATGGTAGTGCTGGCATGGTGTTCGTTGGTCCTTTTGAGTGTTGCATGGTGGGAACGGTTGATGGCTGATTGAGGTGGTTGTGTGATTTAAGGAGGGGAGGGGCTCGTGGTGCAGGGGGAGATGTTGGGTGTGCTGATAGGGGTGATCTGTGATGGTTTTGCTGTTGCTGTTGGGGGTTATGTCGGCTTCGTGATAGGTGTTTTATTTTTTTTTGGGGGGGGGTTTGTAGGTGGTGGTGGGGGGGTATGTGCTGGTGCTTCTTACGAGGTGGTGATGGTTCGGGGTCGGGTGCTGAAGGTGCTGGTCGTGCAGCTGGTGATAGTTGCTGGTGTTTGCTGGGGGGTGGAGAGTGGTGTAGCACGGGGATGGTGGCGGTGAGATGCTGCTGGCAGCACTGGTGATGCAGTGCTGGTGCGGGTGATGCATCGTGTGCTGGGGGGGGGGGGGGGGGGGGGTGGGTCCATGCTGGTGGTGGCGTTGGGCAGGAGAGCCGGCTGGGTCTTGGTGGTGTTTGGTGTTGTGGGTGATGGGGATAGTGTCTGGTGCTGGAGCCGGTGATATTGGTCATGGGGGGGCGGGTGGGATGGAGCTGTAGATGCTGGGGTCGTTGCATGTCTTTTGAAAGTGTGGTGATGCGTGCTGCTGGAGTGGACATTTCCTGCCGATCACGTTGATCTTCCGCGGCATCTAAACGCTAATATTTCAAAACGTTAATAAAATTATTTATTTAGAAAATGTAATGTATTGAAATTTTTATAAATAATAATAAATTTTTATTTATAAGAATTAATTTTTGATTAATGATAGGTCACCCACCGGTTCCCTCACACCACCGTGTGGTTTTGGATGTATTTTCTGCAATATAATATGTCAATGATATCCTTTCGGTTTTCGAGGGGCCAATAGCACGGATGGGGAAACGCGGAGAGGTGGGATTCAGGCCACCTGTGGGCGAGGGAGGGGGGGCTATTGGGTCAGTGATGTCGGGGTTCTGGGGTGGTGACGGATGGCGGGTGTGGTGCGGGAGGGTGGAGAGAGGGAGCGCGCGAGGGAGATGGAGACGAGGAAGAGGGAGTTGCCGAGAGAGAGGGCGGGAGAGAGAGAGGAAGGGAGCGAGGGAGCGCGCGCGGAGGGAGAGGGGGCGGTAGCGCGCAGCGAGAAAGATGGCGCGGGCAGATAGAGAGAAGATACCGGAGGGAGCGGAGACGCGCTGGCCGACTGGGAGCGGGTGAGAGAGCGGGCGTGCTAAGGAGGAGGGGAGAGGGCGCGAGCGGAAGAGCGAGAGAGAGAGAGACGAGAGAGAGCAGGAGAGAGCGAAGAGACAGCGAGCGCGAGACGAGAGAGAGCGCAGAGCGCGAGCGCGCTAGCGAGCGCTCGGAGCGAGCAGCGCGCGGCAAACAAGAGTGGAGCGTGGGCGGGTGAGGGAAATTGTGATGGCTTATGTATTTATAGGTAGGGTGGGTAGCTGGCGGTGAGCGATGGCCAGCGGGGTGGGTGGCAGGTTTGGGTTGGGACGGTGTTGTAATGGTGCTGAGGGGTGGGGTGGTGGTGATGATGGGGGTGGTGACGGGTGCTGGTGCAGCATGTGCCCGGGGGGATGATGTGGCTGGAGGGCGGAGGGGGGGGGGGGGGGACGTGTGTTTGTGTTGTGTGTGTTTGTGTGTGTGTGTGTTTCGAGTTGGTGTGTGTGTGTGAGTTTGTGTGAGTGTGTTTCGTGTGTGGTGTGTGTGTGTGTGTGTGTGTGTGTCAGTGTGTGTGTGTGTGGAGGGGGGGTGCGGGGGGGGGGGGGGGGGGTGAGAGTCGTGCTGTGTGTGTGTGTGTGTGTGTGTGTGTGTGTGTGTGTGTGTGTGTGTGTGTGTGTGTGTGTGTGTGGTTGGGGGGGGGGGGGGGGTGTGTGTGTGTGTGTGTGTGTGTGTGTGTGTGTGTGTGTGTGTGTGTGGGTGTGTGTGTGTGTGGGGGTGTGTGTGTGTGTGTGTGTGTGTGTGTGGGGTTGGGTGTGTGTGGGTGGGTGTGGGTGATTGTGTGTGTGTGAATGTGTGTGTGTGTTGCTGTGTGGTGTGTG
>NW_028234403.1:57102319-57107319 GCF_977035675.1 Penaeus japonicus
TGAGATGTAAAACTCTACTCCCCCACCCCATCCCCATATATCCCCCAATTTCCCCCTCCCCTACTACCCCCTACCCTACCTCGAACCCTACTACCCTACTACCCCCTACCAAACCCTACCTCCCTCCCCTTCCCCTCCTACCTCCCATTCCCCCTTCCTTCCTTATACCCCACTACCTCCCCTTCCCCCTTCTTTCCCCTCCACCTCCCCTGCCTCCCCTACCTCCAACCCCCCCGGCCTCAAAAAAGGACAAGGAAAAACTGTTTATCTTGGAATATTCTTCAGGTCAGAGTTTTGTCTTCGAAACACTGACTTAGGAATTTCTCTCTCTCTCTCTTTCTCTATCGCTCTCTCTCTCTCTCTCTCTCTCTCTATCTATCTATCTATCTATCTATCTATCTCTCTTTCTCCCTCTCTCATTCTTTTCCTTCTCTCTCTCTCTCTCTCTCTCTCTCTCTCTCTCTCTCTCTCTCTCTCTCTCTCTCTCTCCTTTCTCTTCTTCCTCTCCCTCTCCCTCTCTCCATCCCTCCCTCCTCCTCTCTCTCTCTTCTCTATCTCTCTCTCTCTACTTTCTCTCTCTCTCTCTCTCCTCTCTCTCTCTCTCTCCTCTCTCTTCTCCTCTCTCTCTCTTTCTCTCTCTCTCTCTCTCTCTCTCTCTCTCTCTCTCTCTCTCTCTCTCTCTCTCTCTCTCTCTCTCTCTCTCTCTCTCTCTCTCTCTCTCTCTCTCTCTCTCTCTCTCTCTCTCTCCCTCTCCCTCTCCCTCTCTCTCCCTTTCTCCCTCCCTCCCTCCTCCTCTCTCTCTCTTCTCTCTCTCTCTCTCTCTCTCTCTCTCTCTCTCTCTCTCTCTCTCTCTCTCTCTCTCTCTCTCTCTCTCTCTCTCTCTCTCTCTCTCTCTCTCTCATGCTGATATATCTTGTGGGAAATCAGGGTTGCTATCGTCACACAGTCACCCTCTGCGTAACATGATCGTTGCGATACCAAGCGTGAAAATTATCTGCTTAATAATATTTTGTAAGAAATATTTGCGGTAGTTCATTGCACGTGTTTTTGTTTTGCTGTCTTTACATTGGTAACCTTATATGTGTTTATATATGTATATATATAATTATATATATAAATATTTTTATATATCTATATATATCTTTTATATATATCTTTTATAAATATATATATATATATATATATATATATATTTTTATATATATTTATGATATATATAATTTAATATTTATATTTTATAATATATGTGTGTGTGTGTGTGTGCCATACACAGACACACACACACACACACACACATCACGACACACAGATCACTACATGGACCCATGTATATACGATAATACAATACATACATATTATGGATATATATATATATATATATAATATATATATATATATACTATATATATATGTTTATATTTCATGTTTCTATACATATATTATATATATATATATATATTATATATATATATATATATATATATATATCTATATATGTTTTATATATGTTTTTATATACCAGCACACATATATATTTAGGTATATATATATTTATATATATATATATATATATATATTTTATATTTAATATATATATTTCTCACACACACACACACAAACAGACACTACATGGACCATGTATATCCATAATACATACATATCAATGCTAATTTCCAAAGGCATTTAGCATGACAATTGTGAATTATTGATAAAGAATATTAAACAGGGTGAGTTCCATTGTTCTTGTCCCTGGTATATTTCATATATCAACATGTTTTGGGGAATAGAGCTGATTTCTACGAGCTGATTGTTTTAAATTGAGTCTCGGATAGTTTATTATGAATCATTCACACACACAGAGAGAAAGAGAGAGAGAGAGAGAGAGAGAGAGAGAGAGAGAGAGAGAGAGAGAGAGAGAGAGAGAGAGAGAGAGAGAGAATGAGCAGATAGAGAGTGAGAGATGAACAGGAGAGGACGGAGTCGGAGAGAGAGAGAGAGTTAGGAGAGAAAGATGGAGCGGGTGGAAGATAAGGAGAGAGGAGGAGAGAGAAATGAGAGGAGAGAAGAGAGAGAGAGTAGAGAGAGAGAGAGATAGAGAGTTGGAGTAGAGAGAGAGGACGAGAGAGAGAGAAGTCGAGGAGACGAAGAAAGAAAGAAAGGAAAGGAAAGAGAAAAGAGAAAGAAGGAGGGCAAGGGTAACAGGAAAGAGAAGAAAAGGAGAGAGAGGAGGAGAGAGAGAGAGAGAGAGAGGAGAGATGGATCGTGAGAGAGAGAGATTATTGAGAGAAGACAAGCATAGATAGCTTGAATAGATTTCCGGATTGTATGGAGCATCGATTATAAGAGAGAGAGAGAGAAAGAGAAATAGAGAGAGAGAGACAGAGAGAGAGAGAAAGAGAGAGAGAGAAAGAAAGAGAGAGAGAAAAAGAGAGAGAGAGAGAGAGAGAGAGAAAGAAAGAGAGAGAGAAAAAGAGAGAGAGAGTGCGAGAAAGAGAAAGAGAGAGAGAGAATGAGAGACAGAGAGAGAAAGAGAAAGAGAAGGAGAAAGAAAAAAAAAAGAGAAAGAGAGATAAAGGAAAATAAAAAAAAGAGAAAAGAGATTCCCTTTTAACAACTACCACAGCTACCCAGGGAATATCATGATGAATTGGTAATACATACGTCACAGCTTTTATTCCTACAGTGTTTAACATCCCTCCTTATCTCACAATACATACCTCCTCTTTCCTAACATCACCTGACCGCTACCGTTAAGATAGTTTTCCTTTTCTCCTCCGATTTTGTTGTCATATAAGATCATGGTGTGTCATGCGTGACAGATGACAGATGCGACAATGTTGAGAAATGATGATGAGGCTCGTGATTGTTGTATTGATGGTGATAATGGTAAGGGGGGGGGGGGGGGGGGGGGGGGGGGGTACGGGCGGGGGGTTAAATAGATTATGATAAGGGTTAATAATGGGTAAATAAAGATTATAGGAGGTGGGGAAAGGAGAATGAGAGATGGGGGGGGCGGGGGGGGGATGCAATAAAGATTATAATAATGGTAATAATGGGGGGTTTAGGGGTGTGGGGAGGGGGGGAGGGGGGGAGAGTTATCTTTGAGATTTTTGGGGTTGTGGGGTTAGATAAACTTGAGGAGTGGGGTATTAGTGGGTGGGGACTGGAGGGGATAAGATTATAATGAGACATAAAGATGTAATGGTTTATAAGAGGCGGGTTATAAGGTGGTAATGGGGTTGGGTTGTGGGAAAATTGGGTAATAAGCAAAATTGCGGGGGTAAATTGTGTGAAGGGTGTTAGGGGGTGGTAAGGGTGGGTTGGAGAAATAACAGTTAATTGGGTTGATGTCTGAGTAATAACTTGGGGGTTAGGTTAATGGTCATGATTGGAAATGACTAGAATGGTAATGAATATGTCACTGTCAGGAACTGGCGGGGTGGGGGGTCCTTATATGTATAACATTTGAAAGTAGGGAGAAGTGGCACGTCAGGGTTGCAGGGGGGCAAATGATAGTATACACATTGGGTGAGAGAGAAGGGATGCACGTGTAATGATGAGATGTGCAGGTCTACAAGAATGGCGAGAGGCATTTAGGATGATCATAATTATGTGAAGCTGATTCATAACAACCAAAACAGATCTATGATCCTCTTTCTTAAAGGTAGTGGCATAACGTAAATGGATCGTGATGATGATGATGTTAACTATTAGTCTAATGGATGTAATTGAGTACGAATAATAATGGATTGTGATGGATACACACACTATTGTCTCTACGCGTACGTAAGCTGCGCGAGGGAGTTGTGTGCAACACACAAACTCAAGCATCTAGCGACTAGGAGGATTCGCTCGACCAACTACAATAGACATACTCGAGGACACTCAGAGGGGGCGGAAGCGCACGACGCGCAGCGGCAGAGAAACCCCGCGTGCACCCGCGCGCAAAGCAAACATTTTGATCAACCCCGAACAACTAAAACAAGCACTGCAACAAGAACATTAATAAAATAATAATAAACAAACACACATTAGCCACCCACGCCACACTAATAATTAAATGGTATTAACATATTATAACAGTGGGTAATAATTTCAATAACGGACAATACATAATGAGCTGAGGAGAGAGGGGAATGACACATCTACTACTCTCATCTTCTTCTTCGATAGAAACAATGACAAAACGACGTCTCTGGGAGCGCGATAATAATAAATAATAATGATAAAGGAATAACAAATGAATGATACTACGGGTAATTATGTAACTAAACTAACACCTGATAATAATAATAATAATAATGATAATAACCAGTAACTCCCAACCGTGTGCGAGCACAAAACTACATAGTAATTCAGCGAGTGAGAGAGAAATACCCACCGACAGCTACCTAGAAGCTTATTCCACATTCAAACTCACCAGCCCGACTCGGAGAACCAACACAACACACCCAAATGGAAAGAACCAATACATACACAAAGTGCCCACAACCCCACAACAGCTGGTGAGTCAGTCTATACTACCACACTCCTCAAAAGCACAGCTAGAGTAACATAGACTACTCTAAGAGAGTGAGTTTCTCTAGACAATAACAAAAAATCGATAGATAAATAATAATAATTCTTTGAATAATAGCTCCATAATCCATAATAAAAAAAAAAATAACAATAATAATAAAATAAAATATCTTTAATAATAATACCATGGCGTCAATAACAATAATTGGAATAATAATAAAACTAATAATAAATAATAATAATAATAACACAAGACTGAGAGCGTTTACAATGGGGGGGGGAGGTAATTGGACACCTCTCTATCGTTTCTCGTACAAATCGAGCGTGTACAAACCACAGCCCAAAATACCCCCCGTCCAGGTTAATAATGATAACCACATCGTAGCCACAATCCAGCGAGAATAACCTAATAACATTAGAGAGATAAAACGCCCCCCTTATCAATAACAACAAGGATTTTTAACCCCCTCGTCATCCAACAG
>NW_028234403.1:57117319-57122319 GCF_977035675.1 Penaeus japonicus
AACCAATAGAAAGACAGAGAGACAAACAAACAAACAGACCCACAGATAAACACACACACACACACACACACACATAAACATATGGTTCTATGACATCCATATGAATGCGAATGCGTGTTTCTTCGTTTCGTGCGTCGTAAGGATTCGCGAAGGACTTGCTCGTTGAATTCCTTGGCTCCGCTTGAGAAGTGTCCATAAAGTTGATTGCTTTCAAGATTGAAAGCAATGTTGATGTTCCGCTTACCCGGTGGCTGTCTCTGCCTCTCTCTTTTTTTTCTTCTTTTTTGACTGCCTTGTACACACTTGCACGCACATGCACGCCTTTTTTTCCTACGAACGTGACTATGATAGTGTTTTTTATATATTTTATTTTATCTATTTATTTATTATTACTATTATTATTTTTATTTTTTATTTTATTTATTTTATTCATTTATTTTTATTTTTATTTTATTTTTATTTTTTTTTGGGGGGAGGCTGTTACTGATAGTGATCGATAAAGATACAATTCCTATCTCTTCGTTTTCCTCTGATAATATTTTTGTTAATATGATCTCAACTTTTGTTGTTATGTAGAGGTGAGAGTAATCAATCCGTATTAAACAAAAAAAATGTATAACATTAATAATATGCATCTATTCCAAGCTATTGAAGTTATTCAACCAAATTAGAGTGAAATGTTTTAATTAACTATTCTCTCTAATTATTTCTCGCTCTTACGTGGTGCAGTGATTAATTAGATTGGGTCTTCTTGATTAAAGAAAATACGCATCTGTACTATAATCAAACAGCTAGGAAGCGCATAGTTAAATCCACATTTAATCACAAAAAGAAAAGAAAGAAAGAAAGAAAAAAAAAAACAGATACAAATAAAATTTCTGATAACTTCGTAATACGAAATAAGAAAAAAAATATCATAAGGAGAGCGCCAAGACACGAATTTTTCGTCTCCGTTAATAAGGAGACGAAAAATACAAGCCATTCCCCCCTCCCCCCCTCGCCCCTCCCCCCTTCCCTTCCCCCCCCGGCGCCTTGCCTTTTTCCTCGCCACTCACAAGTCCGCAGACCCGTAATGGCCAAACCGGGACGATTCAACAACGCAGCCATCTCTGCAACGGCAAAGCATTCGCAAGTTGCAAGGCCCAAGAAAGCTTTCGAGGTGACGGAGGTCTCGAGGAAGCTTTTCGAGTAGGAGCTCCTTGGGCGAACGGCGCTAAACGACTTCTGGATGTGTTTATCCTCTTGTTACGAGCGTTGAGGGTGGCCAGGCTCTTGTTCCTCCCGCCAGGGTGCGTCTGCTGCTCCTCTCCTCATTCCCTCTGTCTTCCTTCTTCATCTCGTCTCTCTCTCTGCCTTCCTTCTCCCTCTCGTCTCTCTCTCGTCTCTCCTTCTGTCTTCCTTTTCTCTCTCGTCTCTCCCTCTGTCTTCCTTCTCCCTCTCGTCTCTCCCTCTGTCTTCTTTTTCTCTCTCGTCTTTCCTTTCGGCTCCTTTCTCCTTCTCGTCTCTCCCTCCGTCTTCCTTTTCTCTCTCGTCTCTCTCTCTGTCTTCCTTCTCCCTCTCGTCTCTCCCTCTGTCTTCCTTCTCCCTCTCGTCTCTCCCTTTGTCTTCCTTCTTCATCTCGTGTTTCCCTCTGTCTTCCTTCTCCCTCTCGTCTCTCCCTTTGTCTTCCTTCTTCATCTCGTGTTTCCCTCTGTCTTCCTTCTCCCTCTCGTCTCTCCCTTTGTCTTCCTTCTTCATCTCGTGTTTCCCTCTGTCTTCCTTCTCCCTCTCGTCTCTCCCTCTGTCTTCCTTCTCTCTCTCGTCTTTCCTTTCGGCTCCTTTCTCCCTCTCGTCTCTCCCTCTGTCTCCCTTCTTCATCTCGTGTTTCCCTCTGTCTTCCTTCTCTCTTTCGCCTTTCCTTTCGGCTCCTTTCTCCTTCTCGTCTCTCCCTCCGTCTTCCTTTTCTCTCTCGTCTCTCTCTCTGTCTTCCTTCTCCCTCTCGTCTCTCCCTCTGTCTTCCTTCTCCCTCTCGTCTCTCCCTCTGTCTTCCTTCTCCCTCTCGTCTCTCCCTCTGTCTTCCTTCTCCCTCTCGTCTCTCCCTTTGTCTTCCTTCTTCATCTCGTGTTTCCCTCTGTCTTCCCCTTTCCCTCTCGTCTCTCCCTCTGTCTTCCTTCTCCCTCTCGTCTCTCCCTCTGTCTTCCTTCTCCCTCTCGTCTCTCCCTCTGTCTTCCTTCTCCCTCTCGTCTCTCCCTCTGTCTTCCTTCTCCCTCTCGTCTCTCCCTCTGTCTTCCTTCTCCCTCTCGTCTCTCCCTTTGTTTTCCTTCTTCATCTCGTGTTTCCCTCTGTCTTCCCCTTTCCCTCTCGTCTCTCCCTCTGTCTTCCTTCTCCCTCTCGTCTCTCCCTCTGTCTTCCTTCTCCCTCTCGTCTCTCCCTTTGTCTTCCTTCTTCATCTCGTGTTTCCCTCTGTCTTCCCCTTTCCCTCTCGTCTCTCCCTCTGTCTTCCTTCTCCCTCTTTGTCTTCCATCTGGGTTCTTCTTCATCTGTTTGTTTCCTCTGTCTCCCTTTCCTCTCGTCTATCCTCTGTCTTCTTTCTCCCTCTCGTCTCTCCCATCTGTCTTCCTTCTCTCTCGTTCGCTTTGTCATCATTTTCATTGGGTTTCCTTGTCTTCCCGTTCCCTCTTGTCTTCCCTCATTCTTCTTCTCCCTATCGTCTCTCCCTCAGTCTTCCTTTCCCTTGTCTCTCCCTTTGTCTTCCTTCTTCATCTCGTGTTTCCCTCTGTCTTCCCCTTTCCCTCTCGTCTCTCCCTCTGTCTTCCTTCTCCCTCTCGTCTCTCCCTCTGTCTTCCTTCTTCATCTCGTGTTTCCCTCTGTCTTCCCCTTTCCCTCTCGTCTCTCCCTCTGTCTTCCTTCTCCCTCTCGTCTCTCCCTCTGTCTTCCTTCTCTCTCTCGTCTCTCCAATCGGCTCCTTTCTCCTTCTCGTCTCTCATTCTGTCTTCCTTCTTTCTCTCGTACTTCCCCTTTTCCCTTTCGTATCTCCCTTCAGCTCCTTCTCCATCCCATTCGTGTCCTTGCCCCCCCCCCCCCCCCGTTTGCTTTTCTTCCTTCTTCTATCTACCCAACACAATGTTATTTCCCCTCATCCCTATTCCCACCCTTTCCTTCAATCTTTCCCTCTCCCTCGATCTCCCTCCACCCCCCTCCCTCTATCCCCCCTCCCTTCCCTTCCATCTCTCTCTGATACCCCCCCCCCTCCCCCGTCTTTCCGTCTTTCCCTTCCCTCCTCCTCCCATTCCCCCTCCTCCCCCCTTTCCCTTTACCCCGTTCCCCCCTTCCTCCTTCCCCCTTTCTCCCCTCCCCCTCTTCCCTCCTTTCCCCCCTTCCTCCCTTTCCCCCCTTCTCCCCTTTCCCCCATCCCCTTTCCCTCCGCCCCTCATCACCATCCACCCTCTTCCCTTCACTTCCCCCCGTACCCACTTTAGAGGCAATACAGCACTCGAGATCTTCGTTCTGGAAATGGCTCATTCTCTGCTTCCGGGGACATTTTAAGCCGAGGTTCTACGACGCCTCTAAAAGACTATGAAGCTTCGTTCTTTAGACGCACATACACATACTCAGAGACACTAAGACGCACAAAAAGCCAATAACAGACGCACATACACGCACATACACGCGCGCGCGCGCGCACGCACACATACACAACACACACACAAACACACACACACACACACACACACATACAATACACATGCACAACACATACACACACATATGTATATAAATAAATATATATATATATATATATATAGATATATATATATTAATATATATATATATTATATATTATATAATATACATTACAATATATATATAATATATATATATATATATATATATTTATATATATATATATATATATATATTGTGGTGTTGGGTGTGTTGGTGTGTGTGTGTGTGTGTGTGTGTTGGGGTGTGTGTGTGTTGGTGTGTGTGTGTGTGGTGGTGTGTGTGTGTGTGTGTGTATACACATATATATACTCATCAACACATACATATATACACACCCATGCATCTTCCGGCTTCTAACCGCACTCCCCCAGACAGCGAGATGTCTCCCCTGAGGTGCCTCCCTCCGCCGAAGACTTCGAACAGGAAAAGGAGATTTTTTTTTTCTTTTTTTTTTTTTTATCTAGTAGGATATCTTCCTTCCGTATTTTTATCCTTTGAAGGCGCGTTCACTGTGTCTCTTCTTCCCTTCTCTGGCTTCTGGATTGACGTGATTGATGGAGTTGAGTGAGTGGATGAGAGTGAGAGTGAGAGAGAGAGGGGGGAGGGAGGGGAGGGATTGAGGGGAGGGGAGGGAGGGGAAAAATCGAGGGAGGGGAGGGATTGAGGGAGGGAGAGAAAGAAAGAAAGAGGGTGAGGGAGAGGGAGGTAGAGAGGGTGAGAGAGAGAGAGAGAGATATAGATAGATAGATAGAGAGAGACAGACAGAGAGACAGACAGACAGATAGAGAGAGAGAGGAGACACACAGAGAGAGAGAAGAAGAAAGAAAAAAGAAAAAAATAAATAAAAGAAAGAGAAAGAGAGAAACAAACACAGACCGACACAGAGACACAAAAATCACAAACAAAGCAAGTAGAGCCATCGAGAGCAATCAATATAAAAAAATAGATAGACAGATAGATAGATAGACAAACAGACACAGAGTCACAGAGTCAGACAAGGTTACCAACCGATGCAACCAGACGCTCCAGAAAGAGCTTCTCAATCCACCAAGAATATGAATCAGCCGCGACATGGGACAAGAAATGAGATAAGAAGACGTATTCCATTCAAGAAATTCGTTTAACTTATTACAAACGTCAGAGCAGAGCGATTCGAGTTGTAGATCAAGAGTGAAATGAAAGCAATAGAAATCCTTTTAAATGATAACCTTTTGGTAAAAAAAATTAATAAATAAATAAAAAAAATAAAAAAAATAAAAGATAGAATAAAAAGATAGATGAAATAAGGTAAGATC
>NW_028234403.1:57139819-57145886 GCF_977035675.1 Penaeus japonicus
TGTTGCTTTTGTTGCTTGTGTGTGTTTGTGTGTTTGTGTGTGTGTTTGCGTATGTGTTTGTTGCTTGTGTGTGTGTGTGTGTGTGTTTATGTGTGTGTGTTTGTGTGTGTGTGTATTTATATGTGTGTGTTTGTGTGTGTGCATGTTCCTTTCCGACACTATTACTAATAATTCCATTTAAAATTAATTCAATGAAAAAAAAAAAAAAAATCCAGTAACGCCATCATTATCATTGCAAAAAATAATTACTGCAAAAGGCGCCAATTGGAACGTTGCCCCCGCCTTAATTGCAGGACATTACCAAGAGGACAGTTGGAAAAGATGCAATTGGCTTGAAGATGGATTGCACTCTGATATCTCGTAAGATTTCTATCCTCTTTTTTATTTTTTTTATTTTTTTTTTTTTTATTTTTTTTTTATTTTTTTTTTTATTCCGAGACCTTTGAGATCTAACGCATCAATATCTAAATAGAATTATCAATTTTAATGATTAATTGCATCTCGATTTTTCAGGACCCATCTATTCTGATTTTGACTTTCCTTTCCCATCCTCCTCTCTCTCTCTCTCTCCCATCCTCACTCACCTCCCCCCTTCCACCTACTATCCTTTCCCCTTACCCCTCCCCCTATCCCCATCTCAACCCCCCACCCCTCATTTCCTCCCTTCCCCCTTCCCATTCACTCCCTCCCTTCCCCCTCCCCTCCCCCTATCCCCATCTCACCTCCTTCCCCCTCACTCCCTCCCTTCCCCCCTCCCCTCCCCCCTCCCCATCTCACCTCCTTCCCCCTCACTCCCTCCCTTCCCCCCTCCCCTCCCCCATCCCCATCTCACCTCCTCCCCCCTTCCCCCTTCCCCTCCCCTTCCCTTCTTCTTTTTTCTCCATTGTATTCCATCTAATTATTTTGATATCTATGTGATTGCTATTTCCGTTTTAATTACATGTTTGTTTTATGTTTGTTTTGTTTGGATTCTTCGGGTTCTGTAATCCCCCTAAATTAATTACAAATAAGGATATATTTCCTTGTACAATATTCTTTTTCTCTCTTTCTTTCTCTTTCTCTCTTTCTTTCTCTCTTTGTTTCTTCCTTTCACACTTTCTCTCTCTCTACTTCTCTCTCTCTCTCCCTCTCTCTCTCTCTCTCTCTCTTTCTCTCTCTTTCTCTCTCTCTTTCTCTCTCTTTCTCTCTCTCTCTCTTTTGTTTTTTCTTTTCTCATTCTCGGTCTCTCCTCTCTCTCGCTCTCTCTTTCGTTTTTTCTTTTGTCATTCTCTCTCTCTCTCTTCTCTCTCTTCTCTCTCTCTCTCTCTCTCTCTCTCTCTCTCTCTCTCTCTCTCTCTCTCTCTCTCTCTCTCTCTCTCTCTCTCTCTCTCTCTCTCTCTCTCTCTCTCAACCTCTTGCGTCTCCTCTTCCTCTATACCTCTCTCCCTCTCCTTCACTCTCCTTCACATCATCATCATCTCACCTTCTCTCTCTCTCTCCCTCTCTCGCTCCTCCCCTTCTCCCTCTCCGCCACCCCTCCCTCTCGTCGCCTCACTTCCACTTCCGGTTCGCAATAGAGGTTAGATCTCAGACCGGAAGCGAATTTAGCACGTGGTTCTCACAGGTGATCATAGCGTTCACTAAGGGACTTGGGACTTGAGAATTTTTTTTTTTTTTTTTTTTTTTTTTTTTTTAATTCATCGTTCACTTGAGAATGTTTTATCTCTTTTTCTTTCTTTTTTTATTCATTTGATTTTTGATATTCATCGTTCACTTGATTTTCGATATTGAAAAGGTTTTATCTCATTTTTTTTGTATTAATTTGATTTTTTTTTATTCATCGTTCTCTTGATTTTCGATATTGGGAATGTTTTGTCTCCTTTTCTTTTTCTTTTCTTTTTTTATTCATTTGATTTTTTTTATATTCGATGTTCATTTGATTTTTAATATTGAGAATGTTTTATTTCCGTTTCTTTTTTTCTTTTCTTTTTTATTCATTTGATTTCTTGATATTCATCGTTCACTTGATTTTCAATATTCCTCTATATTCGCTCAATAAGGATCTCTTTTGGTTTTAAGAATATTTTCTCTTTCTTTTTCTATTTTTAAAGATATTTTTAGTGTTTAGGTTTCCATCACAGTGTTGGGAATTTTTTTTTTATCGATATTTTATTGCTTTTAAGGATTTTAAATAATTATTGTGATAATTATATTCTAATTTTGGTTGTGATGTATATTTTGCTTTGATCTTGGTTTTCTACATGTAAAATATTATTCGCTCGAATATCTTATATATTTTTTTTTTTTTTTTCAAATTTGATGAGTTTCAAAGCACACAAGAAATAGGAAAATTAAAACACACACACCCGTACACACACACACACACACACATACACACACACACATACACTCGCACAGACACACATACACGTACATACATAACCTCAAAAACACACACACACAAGCACATAAGCACACACACACACACACACACACAAACACACACAAACAAACAAACACACACACACGCAGAAGCATACATCCCACCCTTTAGACACACACACACATACACACACAGACACACGCGCGTGCGCTATTTGTCTTCGCAACCCTTTTCCTTTCCCTCTCTGTCCTCAGAGGAAACGCAAGACTCCCCAAGACATTTGCGGAGGCGAGGCCGGGCCTGGAAATCTTAAATCTTGTTAGAGCGTCTTGTGACATGACTCCCTGTAACTTTTAATGGTTCTGAGACATGAATGGGAGGGAGGGAGGGAGGGAGAGTGGGAAGGGAGGGAGAGTGGGAGGGAAGGAGGGAAGGAGGGAGGGAAGGAGGGAGGGGGGACAGTTGGAGGGAGGGGGGACAGTTGGAGAGAGGGATGGTGGGAGGGAGGGTGGGAGGGTGTGTTGGAGGGAGGGAGGGAGAGAAGGGAGGGAGGGAGAGAAAGGAGGGAGGGATTGTGGGAGGAAAGGGAGAGAAGGGAGGGAGGGAGGAAAGGGAGGCTGGGATGGAGGGGGAACGGGGGAGGAAGAAAAAGGGAGGGAGTTGAGAAGGTGAGTTAAAAGGAGGAAGAGAAGAATGGAGGGAGTTAGGGTAGAAGGGAGAGAGGGTGGGAGGGAGAGGGGGAAGGAGAAAAGAAGAGGAGAGAGGGGGACAAGAAAGGGGACGGGGGGTGGAAGGGAGGGAGGGAGGATGGAGTTAAGATTGACAGTGGGAAGGATGGAGGGAGAGAGAGAGGAACGGAGGAAGAGAAGGATAGAGGAAGTAAGGGTGGGAGGAAGAGAGAAAGAGAGAGATAGATAGATAGAGAGAGAGAGAAAGAGAGAGAGATAGATAGAGAGAGAGAGAGAGAGAGAGAGAGAGAGAGAGAGAGAGAGAGAGAGAGAGAGAGAGAGAGAGAGAGAGAGAGAGAGAGAGAGAAAGAAAGAGACAGAGAAAGGGTGAGTGAAAAGGAAGGAAAAGAACGAGTTAGGTTGAAGGAAGAGAGAGATACAGACAGGAAGGATATAGAAGGAAGGGAGAGATTTTCAAGGGAAGGAGAAATATATATCACAAAGGATATCAAACGTAAGATTAACAATATTCTTATATCTTAAATCGTCCGGTTTTATCTTTATCATTTTCATAATTGTTATGATGTCTCTTATCACTGTTATAATCATCATCACTATTGATATGATGATATTGATGTTTATCATTATTATCATCATCATCATTGTTATCATTGCCATTATCATTTTCATCGTTATTATCCACATTATCATTGTTATTATTATCATCATTATCATCATTACCATTAAAGCAATAACTGATAATGATAATTAAGATTAAGGAAGATTATAATATTTCATCACCATTACCATTATCCTATTCATCATTGCTATCATCTGTGATCATTACTATCATTATCATCATTATAATTCTTATTGTTATCAATATCATTATTATAATTCTTATCATTATCATTATCATTTCATCATATGTATCATTACTACTACTTCTACTACTATCACTACCTCTACCACTACCACTACTACTACTGCTACTACTACTATTACCACTACTACTACTACCACCACTCCTACTAATACTACTACTACCACTACAACTACTACTACTACTACCACTACTACTACCACCACAACAACAACTACTACAACTACCACGACCACTACAACCACCACTACCACCACTACTACCACTACTACTCTCATTATCATCATATGTATCATTACTACTACTTCTACTACTATCACTACCACTACTACTACCACTACAACTACCACCACCACCACCACAACTACTACTACAACAATTACTATCGTTACTGATAAAAAAAACACGTTTTCATACTTCGAAACTTCAAAACAGTATTCCCGAATAGTGATTTAACTCTACACGGAGCATTTGATCAAAAAATATATATAAAAAAAAATTCGCACGAGGTCAAACTTGGGGAATTTCCACACGACCAGAAAGGTCTTGTGATATATGGCTTACATGGGAAACACCTCTTCATGTGACCACAAAAGGGAGACATCTATCACTGTCAGGTATGCAAGCTGTGCCCTCCATCGAATGGGGTTTGCAATGTGTCCCCTTTGCAGAACGGGGGAATCTGTGTGGTGTGGTGTGTGTGTGTGTGGCTCTGTGTTTGTTTGTCTGTTGGTTTTTCTGTTTCTCTTTGGTTGTTTACCTTTTTTTTTGTGATTTTTTCTTTTCTTTTCTTTTCTCTCTCTTATTTGTCTGTTTGTCTTTGTTTTTTTTTTGTGTCTGTATGTTTGTTTCTCTCTCTTTCTTTCTCTCTCTATCTTTCGTAATTCCCGTCCTTCCAGTCTCATCCTTTCCTCTTTCTCTCTCTCTCTCTCTCTTTCTCTCTCTCTTTCTCTTTCTCTTTCTCTTTCTCTCTCTCTCTCTCTCTCTCTCTCTCTATCTATCTATCTCTATCTCTATCTCTCTTTCTCCCTCCCTCCCTCCCTCCCTCCCTCCTTCCCTCCCTCCATCAATCCATCCACCCATCTCTCATTTTGCCTCACGCCTATTCACCCTTTCTCTTCCCCCTCTCTCTCATTCCTACTCTCTCTCTCTCTCTCTCTCTCTCTCTCTCTCTCTCTCTCTCTCTCTCTCTCTCTCTCTCTCTCTCTCTCTCATTCCTACTCTCTCTCTCTAAAAAAAAAAAAAAAAATCAATTCTCTCTCTGCTTTCTCTCTCATCTCTCTCTCCTCTTTCCCTCCATCTCTCTCTCTCTCTCTCTCTCTCTCTCTCTCTCTCTCTCACTCTCTCTCTCTCTCTCTCAAAAAAAATAAAAAAATAAAAAAAATCCCCTAACCTAGATTTTCACAGTGCAAAATCTGTGAATCCTGAATCGAACCTGACACTATTCTAACACTAGGCTATGGTGTCTCACTATAACACCCTTCTCCCCTATTTTCAAGGGATGGTTTCACACTTTGAAGGGATAGTGACAGTGTAGAGGTTTCGTGTGGATAGGGCGCTCCGATTCACACTTGTAAGTCAGTATGCAAATGATTTTATTTCCTTTGAGGTTTCCTTAGTTTAGCTTTATTGGGAGGATAAGTGATTATTTTAAGTGGCAAGGTCGCTGTTTTTTATTATTATCATTATTTATTTTATCTATTTTATTTTATTTATTTATTTATTTATTTATCTACTTTTTTTTTTTTTTTTTTTTTTTTTTGAAAGGTGGATGTTCCTATTCTATCTTTTTGGGTAATTGTCTATCATTCTATTTCTCCACATATCTATTTTGACATATTTCTATATCTCCTTATTTCTCTTTTTTTCTCTCACAAATTAAATTATCTTAGTGTTTATAGACACTATCATCAAGAATCTTTATTGCTATCAACACTAAAAGTGAAAAAAAAAATTCATTATAACTAACCTTCTAATAGTTATCTTAGTCATTACTATTCTTCTTCTTCTTCTTCGTCTTATTCTATATTCCATGATCGGTGGTTCGTTATTCCCTTTCTAATCCCCTTCATTCTAAGTCATTCCATAAGCTCTTCAAACCATTCGCCTCCAGCCTCTTCCCTTCCACTCTCATTTCCGATTCTCCCGTTGATT
>NW_028234403.1:57145986-57155986 GCF_977035675.1 Penaeus japonicus
TGTTCTCATCTTTCTTTCCTAAATTTCTCTTATATTCTCCTATTTCCCCCCCTATCGTGTTTTCTTCTGCAAATTCAACATTTTCCTCCTTTCATTCGGTAAAGCGTCCATCACCTTCAACCCCCCCCCACCCGTTTTTTCTTGTTTTCACATCTCCGAGGTGCTTCGTTTCTCCTTATTCCATTTTTTTCCTTTAATTTCCCATTCCCTATTTCCCCCCATCTCCTTAATTCCTCGTTTCACCTTATCCCATCTCCCCGTTTTTCATTCCCCATTCCTTAATTCCCTTCCAGATTGCACTGTCTGATCTTACCTTATTTCATCTATCTTTTTATTCTATCTTTTATTTTTTATTTTATTTTTTTTTAATTTTTGTTTTAATTTAGATTTATTTTTTTTTTTTACCATATGGTTATCAATTTTTAAAAGATTTCCTATTGGCTGTTCAATATTGTATGTAAGGGATTATGTATTATATAATTTCACTCCCGGTATTTACATCTCGAAATTCGCTCGCTCTGCGCTGCTGGACGTTTGTAAATAAGTAAGTAAAAATCGAATTGCGTGAAGGGAAATACGTCGTTCTCACTTATCTCTCATTTCTTGTCCCATGTCGCGGCTGATTCATATTCTTGGTGGATTGAGAAGCTCTTTCTGGAGCGTCTGGTTGCATCGGTTGGTAACCTTGTCTGACTCTGTGACTTCGTTTCTATTTGTCTATCTATCTATCTATCTATCTATCTATATATATATATATATCTATATATCTATCTATTTTTATTCTTTTTTTTATATTGATTGTTCTCGATGGTTCTATTTTCTCTGTTGAACGTCTGCTTGCATCGGTTGGTAACCTTTTTCTGACTCTGTGACTCTGTGTCTGTTTGTCTGTCTATCTATCTGTCTATTTATCTATTTTTCTATATTGTTGCACTCGAGGGGCCTACCGCTATCGCTGGTTGTAATTTTGTGTCTCTGTGTCGGTCTGTGTTTGTTTCTCTCTTTCTCTTTCTTTTATTTATTTTTTTCTTTTTTCCTTCCTCTTTCTTCTTGTCTTTCTCCTCGGTTGATGCGTCCTTCTCCCACCTCTCTCTCAGTCCTGTCTGTCTCTCCTCTCTCGCTCTCCTCTATCTATCTATCTATCTCCTCTTCTCTATCCCCTCTCTCTCTCACCCTCTCTACCTCCCCCTCTCCTCACCTCCGCGTTCTTGCGGTCTCTCCACCCTCCCTCAATCCCTCCCCTCCCTCAATTTTTTCACCCTCTCCCTGCCCTCCCTCCCCCCTCCTCTACTCTTTCCTAGCTCGTCCTCTCCCCACCCTCTCTCTCTCTCGCTCGCCCCCCCCCCCTCCTCCCCCACTCCCTCTTCCTCTCCTCTCCTCTGTCACCCTCCCCCCTCCCCCATCTCTCTCCTCCTCCCTACATCTCCTCCGTTCCCTCCTCCCCCCCTCTCCCTCCCCAACTCATCTCTCCTTCCTCCTCTCCCCCTCTCCTCCCATCTCTCTCCACCCACAGTATCTTGGTCATTTCTAACTTCTCATCCAATCCAAAAACAAAAAAACAAACTCACGCTACTCCTCAATCACAAGTCAATCCAGAAGCCAAGAAGGGAAGAAGAGACCCAGTGAACGCGACTTCTTTCAAAGGTATAAAAATATGCGGAAGAAATATCCTAATCTAGATAAAAAAAAAAAAAAAAAAAAAAAAAAAAATCTCCTTTTCCTGTTCGAAGTCTTCGGCGGAGGGAGGCACCTCAGGGGAGACATCTCGCTGTCTGGGGAGTGAGGGTTAGAAGCGGAAGGAATGCATGTGTGTAAAATATGTATTGTTTGAGGATAATATATGTATATATTAATATGTATATATATGTATATATCTATATATCTATATGTATATATATACATATATATAAATACATATGTGTGTGTGTGTGTGTGTGAGTGTGTTGTGTGTATGTTTATGTGTATGTGTGTGTGTGTGTGTGTGTGCATGTGTGTGTGTGTGTGTTTGTGTGCGTGCGTGTATGTGCGTGTATGTGCGTCTGTTATTGGCTTTTTGTGCGTCTTAGTGTCTCTGAGTATGTGTATGTGCGTCTAAAGAACGAAGCTTCATAGTCTTTTAGAGGCGTCGTAGAACCTCGGCTTAAAATGTCCCCGGAAGCAGAGAATGAGCCATTTCCAGAACGAAGATCTCGAGTGCTGTATTGCCTCTAAAGTGGGATAAGGGGGGAAGGGGAAAGGGGAGGAGGGAGGATGGGTGAGGAGGGGGCGAGGGGGAAGGGGGGCGAGGGGAAAGGGGGAAGGAGAAGGGGGAGGAGGGGAGGGGGAGGGGGGAAAGGAGGGAAGAGGGGGAGGGGAGAAAGGGGGAAGGAGAGAAGGGGGGAACGCTGTGAAGGGGAAAGGGGGGAGGAGGGGGAATGGGAGGAGGAGGGAAGAGAAAGATGGAAGGACGGGGGAGGGGGGGAGAGGGGTAGCAGGAGGAGGAGATGGGAAGGGAAGGGAAGGGGGATAGAGGGAGGGGGATGGAGGGAGATCGAGGGAGAGGGAGAGATTGAAGGAGAAGGGGTGAGGGGAAGAGGATGATGGGAAATAGACAGATGTGTTGGGTAGATAGAGGAAGGAAGAGAAAGCAAACGGGGGGGGGGGGGGGATAGAAGGAAATATAGCATGGGAAGGACACGAAGGGGATGAAGAAGGAGCTAAAGGGAGATACGAAAGGGAAAAAGGGAAGTACGAGAGAAAGAAGGAACACAGAATGAGAGACGAGAAGGAGAAAGGAGCCGATTGGAGAGACGAGATGAAGAAGGGAGACAGAGAGAGAGACGAGAGGGAGAAGGAAGGTAGAGGGAGAGACGAGAAGGAGAAGGAAGGTAGAGAGAGAGACGAGATGAAGAAGGGAGACAGAGGGAGAGACGAGATGAAGAAGGGAGACAGAGAGAGAGACGAGAGGGAGAAGGAAGACAGAGGGAGAGACGAGAGAGAAAGGGAAGACAGAGAGAGAGACGAGAGAGAGAAGGAAGACAGAGGGAGAGACGAGAGAGAAAGGGAAGACAGAGAGAGAGACGAGAGAGAGAAGGAAGACAGAGGGAGAGACGAGATGAAGAAGGGAGATAGAGGGAGAGACGAGATGAAGAAGGAAGGCAGAGAGAGAGACGAGATGAAGAAGGAAGACAGAGAGAGAGACGAGATGAAGAAGGAAGACAGAGGGAATGAGGAGAGGAGCAGCAGACGCACCCTGGCGGGAGGAACAAGAGCCCGGCCACCCTCAACGCTCATAACAAGAGGATAAACACATCCAGAAGTCGTTTAGCGCCGTTCGCCCAAGGAGCTCCTACTCGAAAAGCTTTCTCGAGACCTCCGTCACCTCGAAAGCTACTTGTCCTAGTGCACAGATGCGAATTGGCTTTGCAGGCCGTTGCAGAGATGGCTTTCGCTAGCGTTGAAAAAATCGTCCCGGTTTTGGCCATTTACGTCTGCGGACCGTGTGAGTGGCGAGGAAAAAGGCAAGGCGCCGGGGGGGGGGGGGGGGGGCGAGGGGGGGGGGGGGGGGGGGGGGGGGGGGGAGGGGGGGGGGAGGGGGGAATGGCTTGTATTTTTCGTCTCCTTATTAACGGAGACGAAAAATTCGTGTCTTGGCGCTCTCCTTATGATTTTTTTTTTCTTATTTCGTATTACGAAGTTATCAGAAATTATATTTGTATCTGTTTTTTTTTTCTTTCTTTCATTTCTTTTCTTTTCTTTTTGTGTTTAAATGTGGATTTAACTATGCGCTTCCTAGCTGTTTGATTATAGTACAGATGCGTATTTTCTTTAATCAAGAAGACTCAATCTAATTAATCACTGCACCACGTAAGAGCGAGAAATAATTAGAGAGAATAGTTAATTAAAACATTTCACTCTAATTTGGTTGAATAACTTCAATAGCTTGGAATATATGCATATTATTAGTATCATACATTTTTTTTTTAAATACGGATTGATTACTCTCACCTCTACATAACAACAAAAGTTGAGATCATATTAACAAAAATATTATCAGAGGAAAACGAAGAGATAGGAATTGTATCTTTATCGATCACTATCAGTAACAGACAACAACAAGAGCCCTCCCCCCCCCCCCTCCCCACCTCACCTCCCCAACATACCTCCCCCTCCCCCACCTCCCCCCCCAAAAAAAAAATAAAAAAATAATAATAGTAATAATAAATAAATAAAACAAAATAAATAAATAAAAAAAACAGACATTATCATAGTCCACGATTCGTATAAAAAAAAAAGGGCGTGCGATGTTGCGTGCAAGTTTGGGTGTATACAAGGCCAGTCAAAGTAAAAGAAAAAAAAAAAAAAAAAGAGAGGATGAGAGGAAGACGACAGAAGAGACGCCCACCGGGGGGGGGGGGGGTAAGCGGAACAAACATCAACATGTGCTTTTCAATCTTGAAAGCAATCAGACTTTTAATGGGACACTTCTCAGCGGAGCCAATGGGAATCAACGAGCAAGTCCTTGCGCGTCCGTGTGATCCTTACGAACCGCACGGAAACGAAAAGAAAGGAGAGAAACACGCATTTCGCATTCATATGGATAATGTCAATAGAACCATATGTTTATGGTGGGGTGTGTGTGTTGTGCACATGTTGTGTTGTAAGGGTGGTGTGTTGGATTTGTGGCTTGGGGTGTTGGTGTTGTGACTCTGTTGGGGTATGGTTGGTGTTTAATGTGTGCGTGTGTGGGGTGTTGTATGTGTGTGTGTGTGTGTTGTGTGTGTGTTTTTTGTTGTGGGTGTGGGAGGTGTGTGTGTGTTGTGTGTGGAGTGGTGGGGTATGTGTTAGGTTTTGTGTGTGTGTTGTGTTGTGTTTGTCGTGTGTGTTGATTTGTGAACGGCTGTGTGTGTGTGTGTTTATGTGTGTGAGTGTGTGTGTGTTTGTGCGAGTGTGTCTGTGTGTGTTGGTAGGGAGCATGCCTCAAGTGTGTGTGTCTTATCTGTGGTCTCTCCACCCCCGTTTCACCTGGGTTTGTTCCCTCCATCTCTCTGTCTTTCTGTTGGTTTCTCGGTCTGTCTGCCTGTCTGTCTGTCTCTGTGTATCTTGCTGTGTATGTGTGTGTGTATATATATATAGAATAATATTGATATATAAATAGATATATTAGTTATATATATATATTTATACAATATATATATACATATATAATTTATATACTAATATCTATATATTATATCTATATGATATATATATATGATTATATATATATATATATACATGTATATGTATATAGATATTAGCATCAATATTAAATCCACACCTTCCAAACGTCATATATTTCGAAAGCTCAAAAAAATTTATCAATAATTTTCAAGCAGGAAAACGGGCACCACGGTTTTACCTTCCTCTCACCCATGAGAAAACAAACCCCAATGAGAGGCCCCTTTTTTTTTTTATTTTACATGTGAAGCTGTAGCTGAATCTCTAAAATTTGTGTCAATTGGTGGTAATTGTTTTTGTAAATAGATTTGAAATAAGGTACATCATATCGGTATATAAATTATCTGACTGAAAGGAAATAAAGAAAGAGAAAAGCAATTAGGAATTATTTGCAGCAGTTGTCATCTGCGTTAGCTTCATGCAAATAAAGTATATTTCATTGTCCATGAACAAATACCATAAACGGATAAGCACATTGTGAAGAAGAAGAAAAAAAAAGTTAATGAAGAAAAATAATTTATATTACTGTCGCTGTTTCATTTCATTATACATATTGAATTACCTGAATACTTGTCATGATAATAACCAAGTTGACTGTAACTTAATTACTGAGCATCCCGTGGTTGAAGACAAAAGACAAAGAATAACACTACCCAATACCAGAATAAAGTCTATACGTATTCCAAAATGCAATTCTACGGCATATTTCGAACGTATTTCCAGGCATACAGAAACGAGATTCCTACCTCCCGTAAAACTTAGCAACCTCTTTGGGCATTATGAAACTGTCTAAAAAGTTGACAAGTAAATATTTGGCCAATTCTATTGTCATATATTTTTGGATGTGAGTTTCAGAAGATTATTTCGACTTTTGGTGAAGGACAAGGCACACTGGAGACTCGCGATAGTTGAACTATGTATGGCAAAAGTATGTTTAAAAAAGTACTTTTTGAAGTCAGCTGGTTTCTGGGTTATGCTGGACCAGGAAAAAAGGTGGAAGAACATCATAAAAATTTGTGTAGAATTTGCCTTTTGTACTGATCTTGGCTTAGACTGTTAAGAGGGGGGGTGAGTGGAATCATTAATGTCTATAAAGTAATTTGATAAATATAAGATTGACATACGTTTTTTTTAAAACTAGGGGTAAGAAAAAAAATGCCACAATGTCAATAAGGAAAAAAAAGAAAGGGAAAAGAAAGAAAGAAAAAAACGAAAGTACGCAGAAAATCATATCCAGCTTCATTTTCTAAGCTTTATTTCATTATTTTCACGAAATTAGACTCATAGTTCCCCCCCCAATTTTTTCTTAATGGTCCAGTTATTCGTAGCCAGATTATTACATATTCGTGCCTAAAAAGCTAAATCTGAAATTAATACGCTCGGAAATATTGAAAAAAAAAAAAAAAAAAAAAAAAAAAAAAAAAAAAAAAAAAAAAAAAAAAAAAAAAAAAAAAAAAAAAAAAAAAAAAAAATCATTTAAGCGCTCTGCCTGCAACTTGGTCCAAAGTGCAAATCCGTACTGATACTTACTATGTGCTCTCCGGTTTTTTAATGTTGACATTTCGTTTAATTTTTGTTGGTAAACCAGTTAGACAACAATGTTGATAATGATATTGCTGATAATGATGATTAGATTGATAAGGATGATGATGATGAAGGTAATGGTTGATTGTAATAATGGTAGTAACAATAATTATAGTAATGATAATGATGATAATAATTGCTGTAACATAGTGATAATGATGATAACTGTAATAACTATGATCATCATCGTCAGCAGATTTATTGTCATAGTCATTATCTCATTATTGATAATGATGATGATTATATGATGATTATGATAAATAAAGATGAAAATAATACTGTGTGTATATGATTGTCTATCTGTCTATGAATTTATATTGTGTGTGTATATATGTATATATGTATATATGTATATAAATGATACTATATATGATATATATAATATATATATATATGATTTATATATAGTAGATATATAAATAGATATATAATATGTGTCGTGGGTGGTGTGTGGGTGTATGTGTGTGTGTGTGTGTGGGGGTGTTAGGGTGTAGTGGTGTGGGTGTGTGTGTATTTTATATAATATATATATATGTTTGATATATAGAATATAAGTTATAATATATAGATATGAGTCATATATAAATATAATAATTAGTGATATATGATATATATATTAGTTGATTTATTGTGGTATATATGTGGTGGTGTGTGTGTGTATGTGTGTAAGGGTGTGTGTGTGGGGGGCGTGTGTGTGGGATGTGTGTATATATATATAAGAGTTATATATATATATAGATAGTTTATATATATATTTATATATAGATATCGATATATATATATATATATATAGAGTTACATATGAGTGAGTTATTTTAATATAGTATATAAGACTTATAATATTTATAAGTATATTTAATATAATTGATATATATATTGATATATATGATATATATTTATATTGATATTGAAATTTAGCTGTGGTGTTGGTGGGTGGCGGTGTGGTGTGGTGTGTTGGTGGGGAGGGGGTTTGTGGTGGTGTGGGGTGTGTTTTGGATATAATATGCATATATTCAGATAGAGATTGATATATAGTTCATAGAGATAGAGATATAGATATTTTAGTGATTAGGATATTAATTGAATAGATATATATATTATTAGTATAGTTGATTTAATAGTGCGGTGTGTGTGGGTGGGGTGTGGGTGGGTGTGGGGTGGGTGTGTGGTGTGTGTGTGTGGGTGTGGGGTGGTGGTAGGTGGTTGTGATAGGGGGTGGAGGGGGAGGGTGTGTGGGGTGCTGTGTGTGTGATGTTGTGTGTATATTTTATTATATAGTTTGGTTATATATATATTAGTATAGTTATATATATAGATGTGTGTGTGTGTGTGTGTGTTGGTGGTGTGTGATGTGAGGGGTGTTGTGGGGTGTGTGGTCGAGGTGTGGGGGGTGTGTGTGTGTGGGTTGTGGAGTGTATTATATATATAGTAATAGATAGATATTGCTTAATATATATATATATAAGATATTTATTCTTTATATTATATAAGATATAATATATATTAGGATAATAATATATATATATGCTTTATATATGTTATTAATATATATATAAGTATATATATATATATATATTATGATATATATATATTGATATAGTATATACATATTATATATATATTATATAGATATAATATATATATATAGATAATATCCATATTCATATATATTTAATATATATATTAATATATATTGAGATATATATATATTGATATATAAATATATATATATATGTATATGTAAATACATATAAATATATATATATATATATATATATATATATATATATATATATATATATACACACACACACATACACACACACACACATATACAAATACCCAAACATCAACACCCAGCCCGCGCCAACCCCTCCCGCGCATTAGAAGCGCCGACACAATTAAGCCAGCACAACAGCAGCGTACATTGAATCGTCCCATGATTAACAGGACGCCTTCCCAAGCAGGTCATTTACGTGCTGAGGACTGCAGGACGCCCTCCCTCGTACACGAAGACGTAGGAGGAATATTATCCCGCTGCGTCTTGAGACTTACCTCCGCCAAGACGACTGTATGTGTCTCAAGGGACTCTCCATCCGCCGATTTGGACCCGAGATGACCTAAGTTGTCATAGTTCGTTACGATCTCCCCGTTGGATGATAAAAACTTGGGGCTTGCTTTTTTCTTTTTTTTTGTTCTCTCTCTCTCTCTCTCTGTCTCTGTCTCTCTCGATCTTTTTCTCTTTTTTTCTCTTCCTCTCTTTCTGTTTTTTTTTTTTTTATATCTCATTCTCTCTCTCTCTCTCTGTCTCTCTCTCTCTCTCTCTCTCTGTCTGCTACAAGTCCTCTTTCCTCTCTCGATTTTGTATATCTCGGAGCCTCTTTTTTTTTTTTTTCTCTTCCTTTTTTCTCACTTTCTGTCTCTTAATATGCTCTTCTTTTTTTAACGCGCTCTATCTATCTCTCGTTCCTTGTCTTTTTATTTGCTCACATCGCTGCTTCTCTCGATCTCTCTCTTTCTCTCTGCGCTCTCTTGCGCTCTTCGACTCTGCTCCTCTCTCTCTCTCTCTCTCTCACTCTCCATCGTTCTCGGCTTTCTCTCCTTCTCTCTCGTCTCTCTCCTATCTGACTCTCTCTCTCTCTTTCCTCTCTCTCTTCTCTCCTCTCGCCACCTCCTCCGTTCTCTATCTCTCGCTCTCGTCTCTCCCTTCTCCCTCCCTCGCCTCCTCTCCTCTCTCTCTCTCTCCCTCTCTCTCTCTCTTTCTCTCTGGCGGTGAGAGGCGAGCGGGAGTATGTATATTTTTTTTGGTCATATTTTATAGTTCTGTTCTTTTTTTTACTTCTATTCTTTATTTTTTGTCTTTTTTTCTCTTAGTTTTTTTTTCTTTTGTGTAGGAGTTGGTGTGAACAGGATATAGGGAGGTGTGTCTTGCGGGTTTTGGTGCCTTTTTGCGATCTCTGAATCGGTTGGGAAGAAAAAAGTTATGACTTTGCCAGTGGTTTTTGCCTATAATTATATTTTCAAACGGAATTTTATTGTTATCATCGTTATAATATTTAAATATTCGTTTTTTTGGAGATGAACTAGTTTGTTTGCTCCTCGCTCTCTCTCATCTCTCTCTCTCTCTAAAACTCAAGACTCATCAAAAACATCTCCTCTCGTCTCTCTCTCCGCCTCTCTCGTCATCTCTCGCTCTCGTCTGCTCTCCTCGCTCTCT
>NW_028234403.1:57168086-57170586 GCF_977035675.1 Penaeus japonicus
CTTCCCTCTCTCCTTATACTTCTCCTCGCCTCATACTCCCTCCCTCCTTCTATACTCACAAGACGATGCCATTGTCGGGAAAAAAGACACTGATTTATATCTCTTTTGCCTCGGGCGGAGAACGTATCAACATATCGAAAATAGATTAGGATTTTAATGTTTAGGAGAGATTGATGGGGTCGTTTTGGTCTTGAGGGGGTGAGGGGAGGGGAGGGAAGGGGAGGGGTGGAGAGGAGAGGAGGGGGGATTGAAGGGGGAAGGGGTAAGAGGGGTAGGGAGGGAGGGGAAGGGGATGGGGGTGGGGAGGGGAGGGGAGGGGTGGATTGAAGGGGGAAGGGGTAAGAAGGAGTAGGGAGGGAAGGGGGGGATTGAAGGGGGAAGGGGTAAGAAGGGGTAGGGAGGGAAGGGATGGGGAGGGGAAGGGAGGGATTGGGTAGGGTGTAGGGAGGGAGGGGAAGGGGATTGGGGTGGGTGTAGGGAGGGAAGGGGAGGGGAGGGGAGAGGGGAGGGGAAGGGGATGGGTGGAGGGAGGGGAAGGGGATTGGGGTGGGGAGGGAGGGGGGAGTGGATGGGTGTAGGGAGGGGAAGGAGATTGGGTTGGGGAGGTAGGGGAAGTCTAAGAAAGGGAGGCGACGTAATAGGATAACAGGGGGTGGGAGGGGAAGGGGCAAGAAGGAGACAGGGTAGGAGTAAGAGGGAGAAGGAGGGAAAGGGTAGAGAGGAAGGAAGCGAAAGGGAACGGGGAAGAGGCAGAGGTAAGGTGATAGAGATAGAGATAAGGACATAAAGAAGAGAAAGAAGTGATCGCTTGCTTTCCCCCCCCCCTTTTTTTATCCCTTTTCAAAATCCAAAGATGACAAACGAACCGCTCTAGATCACACAGCCTTTTAATATTGATAATCCGCTTTAGTGATCATTAATAACCTCTTTTTTCACTCCCTCAAACCAACATAAAGTATATGCGGCGCATCTCTTCAGCCAGCGTGGCTAATCGTTCAAGAAAACAGAAGAAGAAAACAGAAAAAAGAAGAAAGTGATTGATTTGACTTCCTTTGTGCCTTTGATGCTTGATGCTTGTGAGCTGTTATGTGTTTATGGTTTCTTGGAGAGAAGGAGGGAAGGAGGAGGGTGGGGAGGAGGAAGGATGGGAGGGGGGAAGGGGAGGAAGGGTGGAGTGGAGAGGAGGAGGAAGGGTGGGGAGGTAGAATGGGAGGGTGGGGAGGGGAGGAGAGGAAGGGTGGGGAGAGAGGGGAGGAGAGGGAAGGGTGGGAGAGAGGGAAGGTGGGGAGGGGAGGAGGAAGGGTGGGGAGGATGTAGAGGAGGAAGGGTGGGCTGGGAAGGGGAGGAGGAAGGGAGAGAGGGGAGGAGGAAGGGGAAGGGAGGGGAGGAGGGGATGGAGAGGGGAGGGGAAGAGGGGGGAAGGGAGGGGAGGAGAGGAGGAAGAGTGGGGAGGAGGGAGGGAGGAGGGAAAGAGAGAGGGAAGGAGAGAGAGACGAAGGGAGGAAAGGTAGGAGGGGGTGGAGGAGGGATAGAGGGCTAGAGAGAGAGAGAGAGAGAGAGAGAGAGAGAGAGAGAGAGAGAGAGAGAGAGAGAGAGAGAGAGAGAGAGAGAGAGAGAGAGAGAGAGAGAGAGAAATGGTTGGGGGGGGGGGGGGGAGAGACAGTAAGTTAACATGCAGACAGTGAAGGAAAAACAGAGACATAGACAGAGGATTAACATAGACAGATAGATAGAGAGAGAGAGAGAGAGAGAGAGAGAGAGAGAGAGAGAGAGAGAGAGAGAGAGAGAGGGAGGGAGGGAGGGAGGGAGAGAGAGAGAAAGAGGGGTAGATAGATAGATAGATAGAAAGGGAGGGAGAGAGAGAGAGAGAGAGAGAGAGAGAGAGAGAGGGAAAGAGAAAGAGGGATAGATAGATAGATAGATAAATAGAGAGAGAGAGACAGCCGTCAGCCAAGCAGGAATATCCGTTTCTGAAAGGCTCAAACGGAATGTTGTGTTTACTTTTCCAAAAAAAAGACTTGTGCAACTGACGTATACGGTTACTGTTACCAAAGAGAATATGATTACCTTGATCATAATAACTTTAAAATGTTGATCAAACACGAAAACAAAATCCCTCATTAGGGTCAGATTGCAACTGATCAACATACGAAAAAAGATATAGGAATCTGATCTCCTTTCTAACGAAGAGAGATAGCAGCAAGGTTGAAAGTTGAAAATTTTAGTTTCTAGCTACTTTGGTAGTTAGTAAAGTTAGTTTTTAACAACCTTGTTAGCTAGTTAGAAGAGTTAGTTTCTAACTACCTTGTTAGGTAGTTAGTAAAGTTAGTTTTTAAATACCTTGTTAGCTAGTTAGAAGAGTTAGTTTCTAACTACCTTGTTAGGTAGTGAGTAAAGTTAGTTTTTAAATACCTTGTTAGCTAGTTAGAAGAGTTAGTTTCAAACTACCTTGTTAGGTAGATAGTAAAGTTAGTTTTTAAATACCTTGTTAGCTAGTTAG
>NW_028234403.1:57178086-57180586 GCF_977035675.1 Penaeus japonicus
AAAAAAAAAAAAAAAAAAAAAAAAATTGAGAGACAGAAATAGAGGAAAGAGGAATGAAGCAAATAAAATATGAAAAGAGGGATGGAAAGACCGGGAAAAAAATCTCCATTCAGAAATAAAGGAAGAGAAAGAAAGAAAGAAAAAAAAAATGGAAAAAAAAATATTTATCTATATACAACAAATGACAAGACAATTAAATTCCCTGACCAAAAAAATCGAAACAAAAGAACACCTTATTTTTAATTAACAAACAAACTGTTTTTTTTTCCCCACTTTCTATATAAAATAGATTAAGATTTTTCTCACCGCTTGATTTGTCAACGTGAAAGAATGTTGATTGTTTTGTTTTTAATTCTTCCTGTTGTCAGATTGTGCACGCTATCTCTCTGCTTATACAGCTTGCAGCTTGCTTGCATCATGCACGATCCTTGGGAAACGTTATCGTCTTTGCTATTTACGCCTCTCAATCAGTCGTTTTGGATATTCATACATCCTTCCTGCCTTCCCTCCTTTCCTATCTCTCTCTCCTCCTTTTCTCCCTCTCTCTCTCCTCCTTTCCTCCCTCCCTCTCTTTTCCTTTCCTCCCTCTCTCTCACCTCCTTCCCGTATCCTACCTATCCCCCCTTCGTCTCCCCTCCTTTCCTCCCTCCCTCTCCCCTTCTTTCCTACCTCCCTCCTTTCCCCCCTCCCTCTTCCCTCCTTTCCTACCTCCCTCCTTTCCTCCTTCCCTACCTCCTTCCTTTCCTTTCTCCCTCTCCCCTCTTTGCCTACCTCCCTCCTTTCCTCCCTTCCTGCCTCCCTCCTTTCCCCCCTCCCTCTCCCCTCCTTTCCTACCTCCCCCCTTTCCTCCCTCCCTTTCCAACCCACCACAACTTCGACTTTTACCCGCCCCTTCTTTCTTTCTTTCTTTCCCATTCACGATTAATTATACAATTACATCACACACATTCACGCTAGTACATAGGTAGCCCATTCATTCTAACAGTCACTGCTTATGGCCGTTTGGGTTAGGGGTAACGGAGAGAGAGAGAGAGAGAGAGAGAGAGAGAGAGAGAGAGAGAGAGAGAGAGAGAGAGAGAGAGAGAGAGAGAGAGAGAGAGAGAGAGAGAGAGAGAGAGAGAGAGAGGGGAGAGAGAGTGAGAGAGAGAGAGAGAGAGAGAGAGAGAGAGAGAGAGAGAGAGAGAGAGAGAGAGAGAGAGAGAGAGAGAGAGAGAGAGAGAGAGAGAGAGAGAGAGAGAGAGAGAGAGAGAGAGAGAGAGAGAGAGAAAGGGAGAAAGAGAGAGGGGGGAGAGAGAGAGAGAGAGAGAGATTAAGAGAGAGAAAGAGGAAGAAAGAAAGAAAGAAAGAGAAAGAAAGAAAGAAAGATAAAGAAACAGAGAGTCAAAAAACTGAAAAGATAGAAAGAGAGAGGAAAATATAAGAAGAATAGGAGAGAGAGAGAGAGAAAGAAAAAGAGAGAAAGAAAAAGAGAGAAAGAAAAAGAGAGGGGAAAAAAAAGCTTAACCACAAAACCCACAAACGTTCGCCGTCTTTCCGCGGATTCATGAATGCGTTTGTGCAGAGTGCGTTTCTGTAGACGGGATTAGGGTCTTTGAGAACAATGCGTCGAGCGGCGGGGTCTGTCCTGGCACAGCTGGGAAGAGGAGGGGAGAGGGGATGAGGAGGGGGACGGAGTGGACGGATGGGATGGGGAGGGATAAGGTGGGATGGGGAGGGAGGGGACGGATAAGGTGGGAAGTGGGGATAAGAAGGGGAGGGGAGAGGGGAAGAAGAGGGGTGAATGGGGGGTAGGGGATGAGATGGGGAGGGAGGGGACGAATAAGGTGGGAAGTGGGGATAAGAAGGGGAGGGGAGAGGGGAAGTGGGGATAAGAAGGGGAGAGGGGAGGGGAGGAATGGGGGGAGGGTAGGGGATGAGATGGGGAGGGAGGGGACGGATAAGGTGGGAAGTGGGGATAAGAGGGGGGGAGGGGAAGTGGGGATAAGAAGGGAGGGAGAGGGGATGGGATAAGAGGGAATTGGAGGGAGAGATGGGTGAAATGGGAGAGGGTAGGGGAGGAATGGGGGGAGGGTCGGACGAATAAGGTGGGAAGTGGGGATAAAAGAAAGGGGAACGGATCAGTTGGAAGATAGTGGGGCTATAAGTCGGGATAGGGGATGGGGGAGGGAGCTGAGACGAATGGGGGGGGGAAGTGAGGATAAAGAAGGGGGTAGGGATGAGATAGTGAAGAAGAGGGGGTGATATGTGGGGACGTGGGGATGAGAAAGGGGAGGGAAGCGTAACGAAGTGGGAAGTGGGGATAAGAAGGGGAGGGGAGAGTGGAAGAAGAGGGGTGAATGGGGGATAGGGGATGAAATGGGGAGGGAGCGGACGAATAAGGTGGGAAGTGGGGATAAGAAGGGGAGGGGAGAGGGGAAGAGGATGAGAACGGGGGGGAAGGGAGGAATGGAGGGGGTAGGGGATGAGATGGGGAGGGATAAGGTGGGAAGTGGGGATGAGA
>NW_028234403.1:57190586-57193086 GCF_977035675.1 Penaeus japonicus
GAGAGAGAGGTGAGAGAGAGAGAGAGAGAGGAACAGAGAGGCAGAGAGATAGAGATAGATAGATAGTTAGATAGATAGAGAAATATGTGTCTATCTCTCTTTCTATCAACCTCTCTATATGGAGAGGGGGAGGAAGCATATATATATATATATATATATATATATATATATATATATATATATATATATATATATATATATATATATATATATTATATATATATATATATATATTACATATATATATATATATATATATATATATATATATATATATATATATATATATAGAGAGAGAGAGAGAGAGAGATAGAGTGGAGTGAGGAGAGTGAGGAGAGAGAAGGGAGAGATGGGTGAGTGAGGAGAAGTGAGGGAGGAGGGGGAGTGGAGATGAGAGAGTGAGGAGAGTGGAGGAGAGTGAAGGGGAGGGGAGAGGGAGGAGGAGAAGGGGAGGGAGGAAGGGTGGGGGAGAGGGGGAGAGGGAGGGGAGAGAAGAGGGAGGAGAGAAGAGTGTGAGAGGAGAGGGTGGAAGAGAGGAAGGGGGAAGGAGAGGGTGAGAAGGAGTCGAGGCGGGGTGGATATTGGGGGGAGAGGAGCGGGGAGAGGAGGGTGGAGTAGGAGTGGGGAAGTGGGGGGAGGTGGAGAGGGGAGGGGGAGGGAGGTGAGAGTTTCGGAGAAAATGGATGAGAGGGAGAGGAGAGGTGGGGGAGAGAAGGAGAAGAGAAGGTGAGGAGAGTGGAGGAGAGGAGATGATGAGAAGAGAAGAGGAGGAGAGAGAGAGAGAGAGGGAAGAGAGAGAGGAGAGAGAGAGAGTGTGGCGGAGAGATGAGAGGAGATGGGAGTGAAGTTGAAGGGAAGGTGGGGATGGAGGGTAGAGAGAGAGAGAGAGAGAGAGTGAAAAAAAATCTTTTTCACGAAACTATATCTATATCTATGTACAAATCTCTGCCATACATCTCTTTTCTCATTACCACTTTATTTAACAGGAATACATCACACTTCGCAGACCTCAGAGGCGCGTCTCAAATAGTCATTATTTCTTTTGTGTATTCTTTTCAGTATTGACTAATGCAATTTGAATTCGATTATCATTTTTATGCCTTTCTAGATATAAATTCAGTTCGATGAAGCTTCTTCCGACATTTAATATAGGGCAAGATATAGAAAAAAACAAAAAAACAGATAAGGACAGATATTCTCATAAACTTAAAGTACTTTGAGATTAATGATCACCAAAGCAATACATATATTCTCCTCTCTCAAAATACTAAATTCTCCGCGAGGGAAGGGGGAGGAGGAGGAAGGAAGGTAGGTGGGGGGAGAAGGAAGGGAAAACTAAAAAACGAGCATTAAAATAATCTTACATCCTCTCACCCCCTCCACTCCCCTCTCCCCCGTCACAATAACAAAAAAATAAAAAAAGAAAAGAAAAATAGTGGAATTAGGAATAAGTAAAAAGTACAAGGCAGAAAAGGAACAAGAAGAAAATACAATAAAAAATGAAAAAGTTATATAGATAGTGAGGTAAACGTGTGTGAATTTTGTTTATCATGGTACGCTAACATGGAGTGGAATCAGCATTTTGGAAGCAAATACTCGGCTGAAAAATACCTGCAGGATGTTCAAACAGAAAAGCAAATAGTTTGTAAATGAGCACCTTAAGACATAAGGGCAGGTGAAATATTTGTATATTTATAACTATATATGTGTGGGTGTGTTTGTGTGTTTGTGTGTGTTTGTGTGTGTGTTTGTGTGCGTGTGTGTGTGTGTGTGTGTGCGTGTGTGTATTTGTGTGTGTGTGTGTATTTGTGTGTGTATAAATCTATCTATCTATCTATCTATTTATCTATCTATCTATGTATCTATCTATCTATGTATATATATATATATATATATATATATATATATATATATATATATATATACATAATACTATTCTCAGTATTCTTATACAGCTCATTACATATCATCAACATCTAAAAATAAATCAAAATATTATTAGATTTAGTTAGAGACGACTCCACACCACAGGATTAACACAAATATATTTTTTTATGTATATTATATATTAAAAAATATAAACACACACACGTCAGCACACTCATCACTCACACCACACACACTCATAACATATATATAGCGTGGGGCATGAGCTTTATACTTGCGATATTCACACTCTCACGACACACACACACACACACACACACGATTCTCGTAACTCAACGTAAGAAAATGAAAACTGCAAAGCTTTTCTTCAAAAGCAGATTCGAGCTATTTTCTTCTCCTTGCAAGAAAGCGCTCGCAAGAGCTTCTTTCTAGATGTCAAAGTGAACCTCGTCTATAAAGGTCAAGTTCTTTCAAATTTATATTTCATTCAGCGATCTAATATGATGATGCTTATCGCATGTCAAACATAATTAGCAAAAAATCATATTACAAACAGAAGCTCCTTTTGCAGTGAAACTAAGGCACTGAAATAAGAAGGTAAGTAACTTTAGGA
>NW_028234403.1:57205586-57208086 GCF_977035675.1 Penaeus japonicus
ATGAGATATTCAGCCGCTGTGGATACGGCGAGTTCCGTTTAATGTTTGAGTAGTTTGGAGTGAGCGAGTGGGTGGAGTGGATGGATGGATGGATGGATGGATGGGTGGAGGGGTGGATGGATGGATGGATGGATGGATGGGTGGATGGAGGGGTGGAGGGATGGATGGAGGGGTGGATGGTTGATAGGATGGTGGGTGGATGAAGGGGTGGATGGATGGATGGATGGATGGATGGATGGGTGAATGGATGGATGGATGGGTGGTTGGATTGATAAATGGATCAATGGTTGATGGGCGTATGTGTATGATATACAAATAAATATATACATACATGCACACCCACACCCACACACACACTCATGCACACACTCGCATATATATATATGTATATATATATATATATATATATATATATATATATATATATATATATACATACACACACACACACATACATATCCATACATACACATACATATACACACCTAAACCTAGAAATAAGCACACACACCCACCTATGCAATATAAACATCCACGCATTTACACCAACAAAAAGTACACCCACTTTTCTGCAGGCTGTGTCATCTCTCGCCCTTTTCCCACTCGGCAATAAAAGAGAACAGTAAAGCTAGTGCACGCCCGATTCACTGACATTATTTGCCCAACACAGCAATCTCTGGATGCCTACACAACGCTACTACGCCCGTTAATACAACAAATATTCACTTATATTGTGTCTTTTTTTCTTTTCTCCCTTAGATTTTGGGTTATGTGTGTTTGTTACTATTGTATATATATATATATATATATATATATATATATATATATATATATATATATATATATATATATATATATATATCTCTCTATATATATATATATATATATATATATATATATATAAATATATATATTAATATATATATATATATATATATTATATATAAAACAGTGGATGTTGAGGGTGGTTTATTGATGCTATGACACGTTACTATATCCTAGAGTTTATGTTTATTTATTTATTTATCTTTTTGTTTTTCTATCTATTTATTTATTCATTTATTATATATCTTTTAAATCACTGCGTGATTGACTTATTGAGTCTTCTCTCTTCCCATCCCTCACCCCCCCTCTTTTTCTGTCCTTCTCTCCCCCCCTTCCTCTCTCTCGTCACTTCTCTCTTCATCTCCCTCCCTATCCCCCCTCCCCTTCCCCTTCCCCTTACCCCTCCCCCTCCCCATCCCAACCTCTCATTTCCTCCTCCCTCTTTATTTCCTCACTCTCTCATTCCACGCATATTCCCGCATTCGCCATCGAAAGCAATACATCCCAGCGCTCATCTCGCGCACACAACCAGCGCATCCCGTCAGCGCGACGGATCCAAACCGCAGATAACCTCCCTCCCACGATGCTGCGGAGGCTGACGTCAATGGGTGATGCTAATCATAACAATAACAATAACAATAAGTCAGGCAAGACCGCTGGCGCGTCGGGCATCATCGCCAAGCGGTCTGAATTCTAGCGGCGACTGTGACGATCTCTGATATGGTGAATTATCATTAAATTGATTACGAGGGAGAGATGGTTATTGCCATAAAGGGGAGGAGGGGGGGAGGAAGGGGTGCTGTCGGTTGTTGATAAGTGCGGAAAGCGGGGTTGTTTTGATGGGATGGTCGCCCATACAGACGGGGAGAAACACGTGCATACGTACATTCAGACACACATACACACTTACACGCATACATACACACACACAGACAAAGAGACACACGTGGATATGTACATGAGCATATACTGGGATTCGTACTAACACTATAACACATAATTATGTGTTTTGATGTAATGTAATACAGGAAAACGCATGCTCGCGCACAAACATACAACTTCCTCTCTCTCTCTCTCTCCCTCTCCCTCCCTCTTTCTCTCTCCCTCTCCCTCCCTCTTCCTCTCTCTTTCCTCCTCTCCCTCCCCCTCTCTTGGAAATACACACACACACACACATACCCCCTCCATAAGCCACATATCCCCCCTCCCCCTTAACCCCCCTTACTCCACCCCCACCCCCACACCCACATAACACCCGTCGAGATAATAGCCAGCCATTCCCATTGTTAAACGCATCGTTCCAGAATCTAATTGATTGTCTCTTGTAATCAGCTTTGTGAAGGCTTCAAAGGCAACGAGGAAGCAGGCAACCCACAATGCACGCCACGCATTCATAGCCTACGGAGCTACGTACCGTTACAGAAACACCTCGAGACTCGTTTTCGAAAGAGGGGAACGAATAGCTCTGTCGGAGGCCGAGGGGAATTGTTCCGTTTTGGTTTGGGTTTGTTCTGAGGGGAGGGGTGGGGGTGGTAGGGATATGATGTTGTCTAGTAGGCTAGGTGATGTAAGATGTATGCACATATATGTATGTATGTATATGTATATATATATATATATATATATATATATATATATATATATATATATATGTGTTTATATATATATTTATATA
>NW_028234403.1:57213086-57215586 GCF_977035675.1 Penaeus japonicus
CCCTCCCTCCCCCTACCTCCCTCTCTCACTTTCTCTCCTTCCCTCCCTCCTTTTTTACACATTTTTATTTTTTCCATTTTCCTTTATTTCTATTTTATTTTATTCGAAATTGATCCCTTGGTCTCACCCACACTGCACGTTGTGTATGTATATGGTGTGTGAATCTCATAGGGTCGAGTGACAGAAAGAGTATAACTCCTACAGGCTTTCCATTCCCTCTGTCTTTCCATTCCCTCTTTCTTTCCTTCTTTTCTTTCCCTTTTCACTTTTGCTTTCTTTTCTTTCCCTTTTTCTCTTTCTTTCTCTTTTTTTCCCTTGTTTCTCTTTCTTTCCCTTTTCCCTTTTGCTTTCTTTTCTTTCCCTTCTTTTTCTCTTTCTTTCTCTTTCTTTCCCTTTTCCCTTTTGCTTTATTTTCTTTCCCTTCTTTTTCTCTTTCTTTCTCTTTATTTCTTTTCTTTACCTTCTTTTCTCTTTCTTTTCTTTCCCTTTTTTTTCTCTCTCTTTTCTTTCCATTTTTCTCTTTCTTTCTTTTCTTTCCTTTTTGCTTTCTTTTCTTTCCTTTTTTTCTCTCTTTCTTCCTGTTCTTTCCCTTTTTATCCATTTCGGAATTGCTTCAGTTAAAGGCCGGTGCAATGTCAGTCTTTTTGGATGTTTTATTTTTATTTTTTATTTTTTTTTAAGTCTTATTTTTGTTGTACTAATCCTGTTTCATGATCTATTATCTTATCTTCGTTTCTTTGTTTAATCTACTATCTCTCCTCTCTCAATCTCTGTATCTCCCCCCTTTCTCTCTCAATCTCTCCTTCTTTCTTCCTTTTTTCTCTTCCTCACTCTTTCCGTCCGTCTATCCTACTACAAGAAGTAAAAACCCTTAAAAAATTAGACCACGTGCAGGTGAATTACAAGCGTCTTGAGTATCATATGATGTTAGACGCACCGAGATTTCGAACATGTCGGGGACTTGTTGGGGCAGGTGAGAATTGGCAGGTGAGAATTAGGAGGTGAGAATCGGCAGGTGAGAATTGGCAGGTGAGAATTGGCAGGTGAGAATTAGCAGGTGAGAATTAGCAAGTGAGAATTGGCAGGTGAGAATTAGCAAGTGAGAATTGGCAGGTGAGAATCGGCAGGTGAGAATTAGCAGGTGAGAATTAGTAAGTGAGAATTGGCAGGTGAGAATCAGCAGGTTAGAATTAGCAGGTGAGAATTAGCAGGTGAGAATTAGCGAGCGAGAATTAGCAGGTGAGAATTGGCAAGTGAGAATTAGCAGGTGAGAATTAGCGAGCGAGAATTAGCAGGTGAGAATTAGCAGGTGAGAATTAGCAGGTGAGAATTGGCAGGTGAGAATTAGCAGGTGAGAATTGGCAGGTGAGAATTGGCAGGTGAGAATTAGCAGGTGAGAATTGGCAGGTGAGAATTGGCAGGTGAGAATTAGGAAGTGAGAATTAGCAGGTGAGAATTGGCAGGTGAGAATTGGCAGGTGAGAATTGGCAGGTGAGAATTAGGAAGTGAGAATTAGCAGGTGAGAATTAGCAGGTGAGAATTGGCAGGTGAGAATTGGCAGGTGAGAATTAGTAAGTGAGAATTGGCAGGTGAGAATTAGCAGGTGAGAATTGGCAGGTGAGAATTAGGAAGTGAGAATTGGCAGGTGAGAATTAGCAGGTGAGAATTAGCAGGTGAGAATTAGCAGGTGAGAATTGGCAGGTGAGAATTAGGAAGTGAGAATTAGCAGGTGAGAATTGGCAGGTGAGAATTAGCAGGTGAGAATTAGTAAGTGAGAATTGGCAGGTGAGAATTAGCAGGTGAGAATTAGTAAGTGAGAATTGGCAGGTGAGAATTAGCAGGTGAGAATTGGCAGGTGAGAATTAGTAAGTGAGAATTGGCAGGTGAGAATTAGCAGGTGAGAATTGGCAGGTGAGAATTAGTAAGTGAGAATTGGCAGGTGAGAATTAGCAGGTGAGAATTAGTAAGTGAGAATTGGCAGGTGAGAATCAGCAGGTTAGAATTAGCAGGTGAGAATTGACAGGTGAGAATTGGCAGGTGAGAATTAGGAAGTGAGAATTAGCAGGTGAGAATTGGCAGGTGAGAATTAGCAGGTGAGAATTAGGAAGTGAGAATTAGCAGGTAAGAATTAGCAGGTGAGAATTGGCAGGTGAGAATTGGCAGGTGAGAATTAGGAAGTGAGAATTAGCAGGTGAGAATCAGCAGGTGAGAATTAGCAGGTGAGAATTAGCAGGTGAGAATTAGGAAGTGAGAATTGGCAGGTGAGAATTGGCAGGTGAGAATTGGCAGGTGAGAATTGGCAGGTGAGAATTAGGAAGTGAGAATTAGCAGGTGAGAATTAGGAAGTGAGAATTAGCAGGTGAGAATCAGCAGGTGAGAATTAGCAGGTGAGAATTAGCAGGTGAGAATTAGGAAGTGAGAATTGGCAGGTGAGAATTGACAGGTGAGAATTGGCAGGTGAGAATTGGCAGGTGAGAATTGACAGGTGAGAATTGACAGG
>NW_028234403.1:57228086-57230586 GCF_977035675.1 Penaeus japonicus
ACAAGTCATAAGATAAGAAATGAGATAAGAAATACGAGTCAAAAGATAGGAAATGAGATAAGAAATACGAGTCATAAGATAGGAAATGAGATAAGAAATACGAGTCATAAGATAGGAAATGAGATAAGAAATAAGATAGGAAATGAGATAAGAAATACGAGTCATAAGATAGGAAATGAGATAAGAAATACGAGTCATAAGATAGGAAATGAGATAAGAAATACGAGTCATAAGATAGGAAATGAGATAAGAAATACGAGTCATAAGATAGGAAATGAGATAAGAAATACGAGTCATAAGATAGGAAATGAGATAAGAAATAAGATAGGAAATGAGATAAGAAATACGAGTCATAAGATAGGAAATGAGATAAGAAATAAGATAGGAAATGAGATAAGAAATACGAGTCATAAGATAGGAAATGAGATAAGAAATAAGATAGGAAATGAGATAAGAAATAAGATAGGAAATGAGATAAGAAATAAGATAGGAAATGAGATAAGAAATACGAGTCATAAGATAGGAAATGAGATAAGAAATACGAGTCATAAGATAGGAAATGAGATAAGAAATACGAGTCATAAGATAGGAAATGAGATAAGAAATAAGATAGGAAATGAGATAAGAAATACGAGTCATAAGATAGGAAATGAGATAAGAAATAAGATAGGAAATGAGATAAGAAATACGAGTCATAAGATAGGAAATGAGATAAGAAATAAGATAGGAAATGAGATAAGAAATACGAGTCATAGATAGGAAAATGAGATAAGGAATTAGATCAAAAGTAGGAAATGAGATAAGAAATACGAAGTCATAAGTTAGGGAATGAGATAGAAATACGAGTCATAAGATAGGAAATGAGAGAATAAGAACTAAAGATAGAAATGAGAAGGAGGGGAGAAAAGAAATACGAGTATAAGAAATAGGAATGAGATAAGAAATAAGATAGGAATGAGATAAGAAATAGAGTCTAAGATAGGAAATGGATAGACATAAGATCGGAAATGAGATAGACATAAGGCATAGGAAATGAGTAAGACATAGATAGGAAATGAGATAGACCACTACCGAAGTCCTAAGATCGGACTTGAGATAAGAAATACGCGTCATAAGATGGAAATGAGATAAGAAATACGAGGGGTATTAAGATAGGGGAATGAGAATATGAATAAGATAGGAATGAGAATAAGAAATAAGTGTCATAAGATAGTACACCCCCCCCCCCCTTCCCTAAAACTGTCCCCATCCTTTTGTGATAGGAAATGAGATAAGAAATAAGATAGGAAATGAATAAGAAATAAGATAGAAATGAGATTAAGAAGCTACGAGTCCATAAGATAGAAATGAACAAGAAATACGAGTCATAAAAGGAAATGAGAATAAGAACTAAGATAGGGATATGAATAAGAAATAGAGTCATAAGATAGGAATGATAGATAAGAAATAAGATAGGAAATAGATAAGAAATACGAGTCAAAAGATAGAAATGAGATAAGAAATACGAGTCAAAAGATAGTGAAATGAGATACGAAATACAGTCCTAAGATAGGAAATAGATAAGAAATACGAGTCATAAGATAGGAATAGATAGAGTTAAGATAGGAAATAAGAGAAGAAATAAGATAGGAAATGAGATTAAGAAATAGATAGGAAAAGAATATGAAATAGCGTCATAAGATTAGGAAAAAATGAGATATGAAATACGAGTTCATTAAGATAGGAAATGAGATAAGAAATAAGAGTATAAGATAGGAATGAGATAAGAAAATAAGATAGGAAATGAGATAAGAAATACGAGTCATAAGATCGGAAATGAGATAAGAATAGTCATAAGCATATGATAGGAAATGAGATAAGAAATAAGATAGGAAATAGATAAGAAATACGAGTCATAAGACAGGCAAATGAGATAAGAAAATAATATAAGGAAATTGAGATAAGAAATACGATCAATAAGATAGGAAATAGATAAGGAATAAGATAGGAAAAAGAGATAAGAAATAGAGTCATAAGTTAGGAAATGAGATAAGAAAGACGAGTCATACCGCGTTCATAGCTAGGAACTGAGAACGACATCAGATAGGAAACTGAGGTTGATAAGAAATACGAGTCCTAGATAGGGAAATGAGATAAGAAATAAGATAGGAAATGAGATAAGAAATACGAGTCATAAGATAGGAAAATGGATTAAGAAATATCGAGCATAAGATAGGAAATGAGATCAGAAACTACAGTCATAAGATAGTAAATGAGATAAGAACTATATAGGAATAGATAAAAAACGAGTCAAAAGATAGGAAATGAGATAAAAAAAAAATAAGATAGGAAATGAGATAAGAAATAAGATGGAATGAGATAAGAAATACGAGTATAAGATAGGGAAATGAGATACGAAATAAGGATAGGAAATGAGCTAGAAAATACGAGTTCATAGAAGGAAATGAGATAAGAAATAGATAGACTGAGATAAGAAAATAAGCTAGGAAATGAGATAAGA
>NW_028234403.1:57245586-57247239 GCF_977035675.1 Penaeus japonicus
AGATTATACAGCCAGAAGGAAAAAAGGGAGAGAGAGATAGAGAGAGAGAGAGAGAAAGAGAGAGAGAGAAAATTATAAATAAATTGAGAGAGAGAGGAGAGGGAGTAGAGAAAGAGATTAATGATTATATATAACCTATATACCTTATGATAAAGTGTAGCCTAATACATGAGACATAACAACCACAGGTAACACTTCATACCACTCATAGCCTATAAAATAAACAGTCCACTCGCAGTAATAATACAGAGGCCCTTTATATCAAATTACAGTTTTCACAATAATTTCAATACATTTCACATCATCATATAATACTGACTGTCCTATTCAAAATATCAAAAAACAGCCTGCTTTTGATACATAATACACGGCCACACATAAAATAATTAAAAACACAAACTCATGACATATTATACATTCTTTCAGAATACACATCACAAAACAGAGTTTTGCAATAAATAATACAGGCTATCAATTATACACAATACCGGTTTGTTTTTTGTTTTATATCTTTTCTATTACTGGTTTTGATTCTCATGGTTTAATCCTCTTTCGTAATAATTTTTTCATTCCTTTTATTGTGAGCTTTAATGATGAGCTCTAGCTTTTTTATGTGAGCTTTCTCCCGCGTTTTTTTATATGAATTTGACACCCTATCACACAAAAAAAAAAAAAAAAAAAAAAAAAAAAAAAAAAAAAAAAAAAAAAAAAAATAAAAAAAAAAAACTTAAAATGAATTGACTTACAAACAAATAAAAGTCCACTAAGAGAAAAAGAACCAGGGATTATGAGCAATCGATTACGTTGCAAACAAAAGAATTGATCTTTTAGGAGAATACCTCTTTCTTCAAACCTGCATTTGTAAAAGGTCTTTTTGTAAAAAAAGGTTAGGAGAGAGTGTACATTTTAAAAACAACGTTAAACGGCCCTAGAAACGAAAAGTAATAATAACTCAAAAAGTAAATGTGGTGTCTATGAGGTCTTTTCGAATTTTAATTTGCGGGACAGGTCTTAGCAGTTTTGTTTTATTATGTCTATTTTTTATTGTATCACTATATTTGTTTTCTTAGATTTTTCTGTTTGTTTGTTTGTTTGTTTTCTTTATGTTTTTCTATCATTTGTGCTTGTTTTCTTATATTTTTTATTTTTGTTTTCTTGATTTTTGTTTCACTGTATAAAAAATAATAAATTTTGTGCCCTTGATTTTATTTTCGCTTTTTCCCCAACATAACCTATAACCTAATAACCTACCATGTCTATAATTACAAATTCGTGAATATCAACACTCATACAACATATAGTTAAGAGCTTAAAAACAGAACACAACAATCCCTACCCTCTCAATATACCATACAGTTAAATTCCCCTTCTGTAATACAGGCGCCACTTTGCTGGCCCATTTGGAACCTGACATCCATGTGCAAGCATCCTCAGGATCAGTCAAGATGCTTGCCATGTTGGGGATTGAGTTGCTTGCTTGCTTGCTGTTTATGTTTGTCTGTGCATGAAATGGATACATATGATGTACCAAATCGATGGACAGAATTCTGGATGTGTTTTTTTATTTTTCTTCTATTTCCTCTAGAAGTACGTAGTAAACGCTTCAAAGTAATCAATAAGTTAAGTAGGAAAGCATTAAAGTTGCTTTACTAA
>NW_028234403.1:57279839-57287339 GCF_977035675.1 Penaeus japonicus
AGACAAGAGTGTTCAAAATTGTATAACAATATTTCTGTCAATTCTTGGAGGCAATGGGTTCACTATTTTCCTGGATTTGAAGTCTGCATTTGATACAGCAAATAGGCAAATAATCCTACACGAACTAGCCCTGATGGGAATCGGGGGTCGTATATTACAGTGGATCAATGGATACTTCCAGAATAGGCAATCAGCCGTAGTGTTTCAAGGCTATAAGAGCGAACAGAAGGTCATGTCGCTCGGCACCCCCCAAGGGGGAGTCCTAAGCCCTCTGTTATTTAACGTATTGGTAAACTCCCTTATCAGACGTTTTAAACAACAAGCCAATGCCACGATCATAAGCTATGCTGATGATATACTGATTCATGCTAGAAATTATCAAGACTGTTTATGTGCACTGCAGACAATATCGACGGTCTGCAATGAACTAGGATTGATTATTTCAATAGATAAGACCAAGGTATATAGTCACAATGTAAAAGATCGAGATAAACAGTTCACTATAGATAGTGATAGTATAGCTCAGGTTGAATCATTTCGATATCTCGGAGTAAACATTCCACATACGGCCGAAGATGTTGAGGTGATCAATCAAAAATGTAAGAGTAGACTAGCTGCCCTACGAGCAGTTGCTGGCAATAATGTAACTTCGGGGGCAAACATACGAATTGTAAGAATGATGTATACAGCTTACATAAGACCCCTCATTGATTATGCTGCACCTGCTCTAATAACACAGCCATCCCGAACAATTAGAAGGCTAGAAGTAATGCAAAATGTGGCAATGAGGATAATCCTGGGATGTCCAAATACTACTAAGGTCTTGAACATGAGGAAAGAACTCGGATTGCCAAGCATTACTGATAGGATCACAGAAATCAACACAATGACAGCAATAAAATTATTAAGATCGTCAGATGATAGTATAGCCAAGGAATCTTTGTTAAATTGCCTTTCCACGGGGCGCCACAGATCTGCTTGGGTCAAAAGGAAAACATGCTCAGAGCTTCGAAACCATGATATGATAGAGTTCTGCAAAGGCATCCCTCAAAAACATTCTGTTCCGCCATGGGAGATAAAGCACTTCGACATCATCAAAGCAAGTGTCCCTCCAAAAAAACAAATTGAAAACAACGCTCACCTGAAAGCTAAATTAAGAAAGGACATTCTGAAGCAAATTCACGAGATTAAGCAGTTAGAGTATGAGATAAAACAGCTTATCTTCACTGATGGGTCGGTAATTCCAGACACAGGTTCAGCCGCATTTTTGCGCTGCAATCGTATGCGATGCCACTGGAAGGATTAGCGATGTTGGTTTCAGACTCAACAACTGGGCGTCCATCCTGCAGGCAGAACTGTTTGCTTTACTTGTTGCTCTTAAGATAGCCGATCGCACGGGGGATAGTACTCTCATCATTACAGACTCTCTCCTCACTTCATGCTCTAAACTCATACAGAAATGATAACACAGGACTCGTGTCAACAGCGAGGCATAGGTTGAACAGATTGTTTCTGAAGGATGTAACCACTAAAATATTGTGGGTACCATCACACATAAATCTAGAGTTACACGATATGGCTGATGCTCTATCTAGATCATACAGTCATATGGATACTATTGAGTATGACATTGGTGTAACAACTGAGCATGTACGTAAGATCATAAAGAAAAAGCTCTCCACTCAGGCTGAAACTGAGAGAAGCAATGCTGAGCAAGACAGCAACAGATCAATCATTCACCATAATGCTATGGCAAAGAAAAGGCATATCTACGGCAGTACAAACAGAGGTGCGAGACAGCTTGATGTAGTGACCGCAACGTTGCGGCTTGGCTACAAATAGTACTGGAGTATATTGTGTGTTTCAAACAATGCTGGGGGGACTGAATGCAAGTTGTGCAGTCAGCCCTATTCACACACCCTTGACCACTATGTAATGATATGTCCTCTAATTGAAGAATTTCGTGAAAGGATTGAACGTAAAACATTGTACAGTATTGCAACATCCTTTATAGAGGACGGCATTTTATCAGATATACTACGTAAACACAAAGACTTTGCCTGTAATAGATAAAATTGCAAGGCCTCTCTAGAGTGATATACATGCACTACTATGTCTTATGTATAGCTTTGCCCTAGCTTATTGATTGACAGGGTCACAGTAATATCTGTTTTACCAACAATGTAAGTCTCAGAAACTAATATGAACTGTACAAATAATTTAGGCATAGTTCCTATGCCTATTCATGTGTATACAATGTATATAGTATGAATAAACATATCAAAATCAATCTCTTTCTCTCTCTCTCTCCCTCTCCGTAACACTTGCTCTATGTGTTGCAGATGTTGAACATGCAGTACGATTACTTGTCTGTTTCCTTCTCTCTGTTGACTAAATTATTTCCTTTGCAACTTCCGGTGTGATTAATTATAGTGATACGTTGGTACTGTTATTTCCCCTCTTAGGGCGAGCTTGATGAAGAGAGAGGAAAGGAGAGAGAGAGGGGGGGGCGGGGGAGGAGAGAGAGAGAGACGGGGGGAAGAGAGAAAAGGGGGGGGGGAGAGGGGGGAGGGAAGAGAGACAGGGGGGGAGGGAAGAGAGAGAGGAGGGGGGAGGGAAGAGAGAGAGAGAGAGAGAGAGAGAGAAACGAGGGGAGGAGAGAGAGAGGGAGAGGGGAGAGAGGGAGAGAAAAGGGGGGGAGGAGAGAGAGAGGGAGAGAAAGAGATAGGAGGGTGAAGAGAGAGGAAAAGAGAGAGAGCGAGAGAGAGAGAGAGAGAGAGAGAGAAAGAGAGAAAAAAAAAGACCCACCCACTTCCATCCACTTCCATCCACCCACATCCATCACTTCCACCCACCGCCCAATCTACCCCCTCCTCTCACCGAAGGCGGAGAGGGACAAGGACGCCTCAGCCACACCCACGCCCACGCCCATGAAGATACTTTGTTTCGTTGACATGTTAGCGGAGGCTGTTGCACGAGCAATGATTTCCCGAGAGGACACGCACACACCGGGTCGGGTCGGAGGTGGAAGGTGGAGGGTGGAGAGTGGAAGGTGGAGGGTGGAGGGTGGAAGAGGACGGGAGGGGAGGGTGGAAGTGGAGAGGGGAGGGGAGGGAACGGGAGGGTGGGAGAAGAGACAGTAGGGAAGGGGAGGGTGGGAGAGGAAGGGACGGGACGGGAGAGGCTGGGAGAGGGGTCGGGAGGGTAGGGTGGGAGAGGAGAGGTGAGGGGAGGGTGGAAGTGGATAGGACGGGAGGGGAGGGTGGAAGTGGAGAGGACGGGAGGGGAGGGTGGAAGTGGAGAGGAGAAGGGAGGGTGGAAAAGGAGAGGACGGGAGGGGAGGGTGGGAGAGGAAAGTGGAGGGTGGAAGAGGACGGGAAGGGAGGAGAGGGTGGAAGTGGAGAGGACGGGAGGGGAGGGTGGAAGAGGAAGGTGGAGGGTGGAAGAGGGGACAGGACGGGAGGGAAGGGTGGGAGAGGGGCGGGAGAGGAGGGGGGGAGAGGGACGGGAGGGGAGGGTGAGAAGTGGAAGAGGACGGGATGGGAGGGTGGGAGAGGGGACGGGAGGGGAGGGTGGAAGGGGAGGGGAGGGTGGGAAGAGGACGGGAAGGGAGGAGAGGGTGGAAGGGGAGGGGAGGGTGGGAAGAGGAAGGTGGAGGGTGGAAGAGGACGGGAAGGGAGGAGAGGGTGGAAGGGGAGGGGAGGGTGGGAAGAGGAAGGTGGAGGGTGGAAGAGGACGGGAAGGGAGGAGAGGGTGGAAGGGGAGGGGAGGGTGGGAAGAGGAAGGTGGAGGGGGGAAGAGGACGGGAAGGGAGGAGAGGGTGGAAGGGGAGGGGAGGGAAGGGTGGGAAGAGGAAGGTGGAGGGTGGAAGAGAAGGGAGGGGAGAGTGGGAGAGGGGAGGGGCGGGTGGAAGAGGGAAGGGAAGGGTGGAAGATGAGGGGAAAGGGGAAGAGGAGGGGACAGTGGAAGAGGAAAGGACGGTGGAAGAGGGGTGGGTGGAGAGAAAGGGAGGGTGGGAAGGAATGGGTTGAAGAGAAAGGGGTTGTGAGTTAGGACAGAAAAGGTGGAGAGAAGAGGGGTGAAGGGGGTTTAGGGATGTGTGTGAAGAAGGTGGAGAGGCGGGGGTTGATTGGGGGGGGGGAGGAGGAGGGGGTCACAGAGGTCACAGAGGTATGGGTATATTGAGTAAGGAAAGGAAGGCGAGAAAGAGGAGGGATATGGAGGAAGGAGGGGAAGAGGGGAGAAGGTGGTGGAGGAGGAGGAGAAGGGAGAGGGAGAAGAAGGAGAGGGAGAAGGAGGAAGACGAGGACGAGAGAGGAGAAGGAGGGGAGGAGAGGAAGAGGAGGAGGAGGAGAAAATGATGATGATGAGGAGGAGAGAGGAGACGGAGGAGAAGGGGGAGAGGTGAGAAAGAGGAGGAGGAGAGGGGAGAAGGGGGAGGAGGAGAGGGGAGAAGGGGGAGGAGGAGAAGGGAGGAAGAAAAGGAGGAGGAAAGGGGAGAAGGAGAAATAGGAGGAGGAGAGGGGAGAAGGAGGAGGAGGAAGAAGAGGAGAAGAAAGGAGGTGGAAGAAGAGTATAGGAGGAGAAGGAAAAAGAGGGATAACAAAGAAAGTTATGGATTTATAGAGCACAATCAAAGGAGGGGAACAGAGTGAGAGATAAAGAGAGAGAGAGAGAGAGAGAGAAGAAAGAGAAAGAAAGAGAGAGAGAGAGAGAGAGAGAAGAAAGAGAAAGAGAGAGAGAAGAAAGAGAAAGAGAGAGAGAAGAAAGAGAAAGAGAGAGAGGGAGAGAGAGAGAGAGAGGGAGAGAAGGGAAAAGGGATAACGAAACCTAGAGTCAAGAGGTTCGGGCAAAAGATGGAAAAGAAAAAAAAGAAAAAAAAAAAAAAAAAGAAAAGGAAGAACGAAGGAAGACATGAATAGAATTAGGGAAGAGAGCGATAATATACAAAGGAAAGGGAAATGAAATCATGGGATGGGAAGATGTTACATCAGCAGAAAGAAGTGAATCATAATGCCTATTCAACCGGGAGAAGAGAAAAGGCGATTCCACATCTACATCTTTTCATTCGTTATTTCAAAACCGAACAACGAATATAGCAACGGCAAACAACACAAACAAAACAACTAGCAATGAAAAAGCAACATCAACAAACAACAACAACAACAACAACAAAAAGCATCATACAAGCAACAAATACAAACAAACACAAGAAACAACAACAAACAAACAACAGCAAAAGCAAATACAAACAACAAAAACAAACAAACACAAAAACAACAAACACAAACAAACAACAGCAAAAATCAAATACAAACAACAAATAAACCGTAAACAAACAAACCAAACCCAAAACAAACAAAAACAACAGCAACAAACAAACAAAAAACAAAGCATACAACAAACAAACAAAAACAAACAAACCAACACAAACAAAACACAAACAACCCAAACCAAACCAAACAAACCCAAGCCCCCTCACCGGCAGAATCCCCTCGCACATCCCAAGCCGGAGCGTCGCTGCCCCCCCCCCCCTATATCCCCGGGAACAAACCCCTGTCGCCCGCAACCCAAGTCCTTCTTGCAGTCGTAGTCGCCGAGGCGTCTAGAGAGCCAAGAAGGCATTAATTCAAGGTTGTTTTAATTAGGGACTGCCTGAGCCAAGTACTCTGAAGGATTGCAAGGACGTTCGTGTAAACAGGTTGCGCCGTCGATTGCACGGACTCGGATTTGCGATGCAGGGTTTTTTTTTCCTGCTGAAAGAGCAACGGTATGTTAGATTTTTTTTTTCTTTTTTTTTCTTTTTTTTTTCCTTCTTCGTTGACTGTTTTTTTTTTTTTTTTTTTTTTTTGGCTTTGGCTTTTTGTCTCTTTTTGATTTTTGTTTGTTGTCCTCTTCTTCTTTTTTTATCCCTTTTCTGGTTCTTCTTTTTCTTTCTTCTTCATCTTTGTCTCCTTCTGATTCTTATTATTATTCTTAGTCTTCTTCTCCTTCTTCCTCCTCCTCATCATCATCATCTTCTGATTCTTCTTCTTCGTCGTCGTCATCGTTGTCGTCTTCTTTCTTCTTCTTCTTCTTCTTCTTCTTCTTCTTCTTCTTCTTCTTCTTGATCTTCCTCTTTTTCTCTGTCATCATATTCTTATTCATCTTGTTCTTTGATTATCCAAACACTGATGTAATGACGAAATTGTCTATATTTTTTATTTTTTATTTATCATAATTATTAATTATAGTGTTGTCCTACACTTAAGGACGACAACAAAATGGCAATAAAGGAAATGAGATTTTTAAAATCTGAAAGCAAAAAACATGGAAAATTCAAATGACATTGCAAGTATATTGAGTAGTATGAAAGAAAATTATAAGTTTGATAACATCAAAGTAGTCATGAAACATCACTAGATGTTATAAAACAATAACGTAAATAAATGAAAGTATAAAAGAAAAAAAATGATCTCTCTTTATTGTGATTAAAAAAAAAAGAATTAACCTGCGTTGTAAATTAAAGAAAAAAAGTATGGTGACAGCTAACAAAAAATATAGATTCGGAAAACGCATTTTTTTTTAGGCAGAGGTCAAATCCAAAGCGGAAATTTAAGCCAAGCCATCTGGCAAGCAGGAACAGCTCTGAGACCTGAAGCAAGTGCCAGGAGGAAGCAGAGCTATTAGCAGGATAAAAGAACATCCCTAAAGAACTTAAGTGAATGTTAAAGCGCGATGCAAGAAAAGAATGTTCTTGCTTGATTTCAGAATTTGGCAAACAGTTTATCCAAGCAAGCATAGATCGTACGCATATACACTCGCACACATATATGTATATGTATGTATATGTATCTTTATATACATACATATACAAAACAATCAAACCAAACCAAACCAAAACAACCAAACCAAACCAAGCAACAACAACAAACAAACAACAGCAAAAAGCAAATGCAAAAAAAAAAAAAAAAAAAAAAAAACACAAACAACACAAACCAAACCAAACCAAACAAAAAACAAACAAACCCAGGCCCCCTCACCAGCAGAATCCCCTCGCACATCCCAAGCCGGAGCGTCGCTGCCCCCCCCCCCCCCTATATCCCCGGGAACAAACCCCTGTCGCCCGCAACCCAAGTCCTTCTTGCAGTCGTAGTCGCCGAGGCGTCTAGAGAGCCAAGAAGGCATTAATTCAAGGTTGTTTTAATTAGGGACTGCCTGAGCCAAGTACTCTGAAGGATTGCAAGGACGTTCGTGTAAACAGGTTGCGCCGTCGATTGCACGGACTCGGATTTGCGATGCAGGGGTTTTTTTTCCTGCTAAAAGAGCAACGGTATGTTAGATTTTTTTTTTTTTCTTTTTTTCTTTTCTTTTCTTTCTTTTTTTTTTTTTTTTTTACTTCTTCGTTGACTGTTTTTTTTTTTTTTTTTTTTTTTTGCTTTTTGTCTCTTTTTGATTTTTGTTTGTCGTCCTCTTCCTTTTTTTTTTTATCCCTTTTCTGGTCCTTCTTTTTCTTTCTTC
>NW_028234403.1:57292339-57294973 GCF_977035675.1 Penaeus japonicus
GAGAGAGAGAGAGAGAGAGAGAGAGAGAGAGAGAGAGAGAGAGAGAGAGAGAGAGAGAGAGAGAGAGAGATAGAGAGAGATAGAGATAGAGAGAGAGAATGTGTGTGTGTGAGAGAGAGAGAGAGAGAGAACGTGTGAGAGAGAGAGAGAGAGAATGTGTGTGTGTGTGAGAGAGAGAGAGAGAGAGAATGTGTGTGTGAGAGAGAGAGAGAGAGAGAGAATGTGTGTGTGTGTGAGAGAGAGAGAGAGAGAGAGAATGTGTGTGTGTGTGTGTGAGAGAGAGAGAGAGAGAATGTGTGTGTGTGTGTGTGTGAGAGAGAGAGAGAGAGAGAGAGAGAATGTGTGTGTGTGTGTGTGAAAGAGAGAGAGAGAGAATGTGTGAGAGAGAGAGAGAGCAAGAGAGCGAGAATGTGTGTGTGAGAGAGAGAGAGAGAATGTGTGTGTGTGTGTGTGTGAGAGAGAGAGAGAGAGAGAGAGAGAGAATGTGTGTGTGTGTGAGAGAGAGAGAGAGAATGTGTGTGTGTGTGAGAGAGAGAGAGAGAGAGAATGTGTGAGAGAGAGAGAGAGAGAGAGAATGTGTGTGTGTGTGAGAGAGAGAGAGAGAATGTGTGTGTGTGAGAGAGAGAGAGAGAGAATGTGTGCGTGTGTGTGTGTGTGTGTGAGAGAGAGAGAGAGAGAGAGAGAGAGAGAGAATGTGTGTGTGTGTGAGAGAGAGAGAGAGAATGTGTGTGTGAGAGAGAGAGAGAGAGAGCGAGAGAGAGAGAGAGAGATATAGAGAGAGAGAAAGAGAGAGAAAGATAAATAGAGAGAGAGAGGGAGAAAGAGAAAGAGAAACACACGTTACTGAAATCATAATAAAAAAAATACATATATCCATATATTCACCAATATTTCCTCGAACCAAAAGACCTCAAGGGAACGAAGGAATGACGTCACACGAAGCACCTAACACACACACACACAGACTTCAGTCTATCTTGATCTCCTCGAGTCATCAGAGGTAATATGGTCCTTCTGTCCTCTTACATTAAGGTCGTTTACATGCAAAACGGAGCTCCAAGACGTTTTCTCTCGAGTCAGTCAAAGCCGCCATGTCTCTTTAAGATATCTTTCTGTTTTTTCTCTCTGTCGTATATTATCTCTCTTGACTTCAGATTTTCATTTTCTTTGTGTATGCGTTTCATGTTATTCATGAATTGCATGTTAGGGCCTCGTCATGGATGAAAATTAGCATAAATACATATATTGTGCATGTGGCTAGGCTATCATAGCGGTCTATTTTATATTTCTTTTCTTTTTTATCATTCCTTGCCTTAGATAAGTGTTTTATAATGCATAAGAATTTGTATGATGATATAAAAAGCCAACATCCAACGCCATGGTGGTACACGTAGATGAAGCGGACTGGAAACGTGCCAAAGTGATTCATAAAGAATTAAATCAATTAAAGAGAGAAATGATGGAAGCTGCATACATCGCGACGGAGGAGAACATGAACACAGCGTCAGGTCGCTTCAAATTATCGAAGGTCGCGGCAACGTCTATCATGCGGACAACGAGCGAGAGGTCACGGGAATCAGCTGGGTCGTCAGCTCTTGACTAATATATATATGTTCATGATTACTTAATGTAGCCTGTAGTTCTGAAGACGGGGTAACCCGAAACGCGAAAATTATATATCTCGTGTTGTGAAAATATTGTCTTTTACACCCATTTTATCCATTTGTCACAATGAACTCAGTTCACACATGCATACACACACACACACACACACACACACACACACACACACACATATATATATATATATATTCAATTATTCTCTCTCTTCTTTGCAGCAGATGCCTCCATTATCTAAGAGGCTTTTCGTTCTTCTAATCATAAATCTGAATTTCTATTTTTTTTCCCTAAATACATTATCTCACTTTCACTCAGGGCATTAGAAGCCATCTAGTTCCATTAAGATTGTATCTGCTTCACTCTCTTTCACAATTTTCCAGAGAGATCATTTTCACTGTTGATGACCCATGGGAATATCCATGTCATTTAAAGATCAATTATATCTGTTGTATATATATATATATATATATTTTTTAATGGGGGGTGAGTGTTTCACTAATACCCATCGGGTTGTTCATTTCATTCTATTGAACTATGAATGAATTGGCAGAACTAATATGGCCAACATAGGTTATATTGGAAGAAAACAAAATAAAAATGTCTACATTCATTAAATAAAATGAGCAAACAAGAACATAAAAGAACAGATATCAAAATTGACCTAAAAACAAACTGAACATAAAAGGATAATAATATTAAAACTGAACAAAAAGGACAAACGTAAAACTGAATAAGAAAAAATCAATACTAAAATGAAACAAAAATAACATAAAAAAGTTTAATCCACTATAAAAAAAACAAAGCAGGCCATCACGGAAAAAGAGTATCTGCCTGTTTTCTTATAAAAATGGCGTCGATGTCAATAATGGCAACCGCCGTGGCGATTGGCTAACCTCTGGTTCAATTACATTAAAAAATAATGACTGAAACCTTTTAAATTATATATATATATATATATATAAATCACGCATATATCGATATATAATATATATATATATATACTATATATATATC
>NW_028234403.1:57295073-57297573 GCF_977035675.1 Penaeus japonicus
ACATCAACTTTATACGATCAAAGCTGCTGACCGCCCACTCGGCGCCTGATTCTGTCTGTAGCTAAAATCGCGTTTATTTCGCCTGTTGTGTCCGTCGCGAGAACCCAGCAAGATGAAAAAGCTGGTGGGATTCGTAGGAAGCTGCAATTTAATTGGAGATGTCCATTTTATGCTTAATGGTGATGGAAGTAGCGGCATGGACCTCTTGTTTTTTTTTCTATATTTAGGTTAGTAGGGAGTAAAGTTTGAAATATGTGGAATATTGCATTTGATTTATAGGCGATTGGAAGTGGACAATTCATTAGTTTTCGCGCTCGTGTGTATTTATCCAAAAATAATTTCGCTTGCCTGATAATTACTTCCTGGATGAAAACAAGGATTCATTATCTTTAATCGCCAAGCAAATTTATCCATCTCTCTTGCGGGAAGAGCGGAGTGGACTACAATAGTTGACGGTATTATTTGTTGGTACGTTTTCTGTTAGTGAAGAAGAAAATGAACGGTAGAAAACGGGGAACGCGCTTATGAGATGCAGAGGGATAACTCTGTTATTATGAACTTGAATGTTGAGGAAGAATAGTTTCTTGTCCTCGTACCTGACTGGCCTACTCTTCCTAAACAAGGTGGCTGCAACAGGTGCTTCTCACGCAATGGTGAATGCATGACGGTCAGAGTCAGACCATCACGCAAACACTATTGTATGACACCCAGGATCACGGTTCATAGGAGGTCATGACGAATCAAAACAACATGCAACAGTTCCTTTTCGTCTGTGTTGTGGATTGTGAGGAAATTGCGGTTGACGTAAATGATAAAAGTTGCGCGTGAATGGGTTATGCAATTTGCGTTATCATAATAATATAGAGCAAATTAAGTTTGATTAATTCAAACTATTACATTACATTGTCATTATAGTAAGAATGCACATATAAATTTACATATTTAATTTCATTTACTATTCGTGTAGTTATGTCATACATAATATATACTAGATATACATTTATGCACTAATATATGTACTTTAATATGCAATTAAATCTACCCACAGTGGTGTGCGACTCACGACGCGTGGCTCGGGGAACCTGCCACATCCCGGGCCCCAGTGAGGCGGCCTCCCATTAGTAATGATGGTTAAGGTGTGAATGCGATGTGTGTGCGTGAGCCGAGTATATGTTTGTGTGAATGTATTCATATCTTTATCCATGAATGTAAAAGATTTTATCCTCCTTTATTTTATCTCCTTTATTTGCTCAAAAACTCAAAAACCTGATTTACACCGGTAATAAAAGGGGGGAAGAAGCCGCATGAGTTCTCCCAACAGGTAAAGAAAGTTCATGATTAGCTTAGTGCCTACTAGCACTCGCTAGGGCAAGTTTGCATGACCCGGTTTGCATGTCAAGGTGGCACGAACACCGTGGCGTGACCTGGCGATTCGCTCCGGCCGCACAATTGATATGGAGAGAGACATGAAAATAGATGTATAAGGATCGTTTGGCGCCTCATCAAGAAAATAATTTGTGATGACTGGCTTTATGTTTGTAATGTAGATAGATAGATATAAAAATCGATTTTATTTTGTGTAGGTGTGTATGATTGGGTGAGGGTTGTATAAAATATTGGGATGATAATTCTCTCTCTCTCTCTCTCTCTATATATATATCTCTCTCTCTCTCTCTCTCTCTCTCTCTCTCTCTCTCTCTCTCTCTCTCTATATATATATATATATATATATATATATATATATATATATATATATATATATGTATATCTATATCTATATATATATATATATTTATGTATATCTATATCTATATATATATATATTTATGTATATCTATATATATATATTTATGTATATCTATATCTATATATATATACATATATATTTATGTATATCTATATCTATATATATATTTATGTATATCTATATCTATATATATATATTTATGTATATCTATGATCTATCTATATATATTTATGTATATCTATATCTATATATATATATTTATGTATATCTATATCTATATAATATATATATTTATGGTATATCTATATCTATATATATATATTTATGTATATCTATATCTATATCTATATATATTTGTGTATGTAATGTATATATATATATTATATATATATATTAAAATATATATTTATGTATATATAATATACATATATATATAAATATATATATATATAGATATATATATATATATATATATTATATATATTATATATATATATATATATACACACACACACACTTTTGGAATATTACCTGTTCTACAGATACTACCTTTGATTCCCAAGGAAATAGTGTCATTGGATTGTCACTCGTGCCAAGCAAAACCTTCACACGCACTTCCGTCAGCATTTATTCCCAGACTGCATCCGCTTCTACCTCCTCCCCCTCCCCCTTCCCCCTCCCCCTCCCGTCCTTTTCCCCATTTCCTCCCCCTTATCCTCTTACTCTTCCTGTTCCTGTTCCTGTTCCTTCTCA
>NW_028234403.1:57307255-57324884 GCF_977035675.1 Penaeus japonicus
TACAAGCATAGATAAGAATTTTGATAAACCCCCCGCTAAATAAACAAACAAAACAGCTGACCCAAACACGCGCCGTCGGTTGTAGCAAAGTAAACAACAAACCAAGAATAAAACGCCCATGACCTTCTATCGTGCTTTATTTCAATTTGTGGCTCCTAAACGGAGCGATGTTGTAGAGGAGGCAGGTAAACGTGCAACCTTCTAATTTACTTGGAGGAGGGTTTGTACTTGGTGACAGCCTTGGTGCCTCACTCACAGCGTTGCTTGGCCAGTTCTCGGGCCGCAAACAGCTGACGGGCGGTCTGGATTCTCCGGCTGGTGATGGTGGAACGCTTGTGTAGTGTGCAAGGCGGGAAGCCCTCAGCTGCAATGCGTCAAAAGATGTCGTTCACGAACGAGTTCATGATGGAACATGGCTTGGAGGAGATACCGGTGTCGGGGTGGACCTGGCTTCAACACCTTGTAGATGTAGATGCTGTAGTCTCTCCTTCCTCTGCGCTTCTTCTTCTTATAACCCTTGGGTGATAGACTTTTGGGCCTTTCCGGCCTTCTTGGAGCCTTATCCGGAAGTTTTTGGGTGGGGGGGGCATCACGGTGGTTATACCTTCAGTAAAACACTGATAAAGGATTCAGTTCAGTTCAGTTCAGAGAGATTTGCGAAGGCTTTCCTTCGCCGGGCTATATGCACGAGGCGGCGCGGCCTCTGCCAGCTATAAGTGCTGACTCATCTGATCATCATAACTGAATGCTTACCGTGGCAGGTTGGATTTGCCTGAAGGCTCCGCTCCAGTTGCACGGGGGGAGGAAAGCAATAGGCATAGCCGCCTTACCAACCCACCGTTGGCTGTCGTCTCAGGGCATCCTGCCTGAGGAAGCGAGTGTGCTCGCATTCATCAGTTTAGTGCTCTACAAGTTTGGCCCGTCCGGCGCTCCACAAGGGCTGCGGCGTTTCTCATCATGCCCAATTGTGGGTATGAGTTGCCACGCACAAGGGTAGCCTAATCTCAGTCTGTGAAGATTGACTTCGTCTCGCCTTGGTATTCTGTTAGAGAGTATCAGCGACTCATAGCCTGTGGCTCTGAGTACCAGCTGGCCGAGGGGGGGGGGGGGAGTTCGAAGGTTGGTTTTGGGCGCTCGCTTCCTCTCTGTGGCGCTGCAGGGCACCGACCTGCCCTGCAGCCATCAATTTACGCTTAGCAGTTCTCGGTAGGATGCACCACAAGATTACTCAAGGGTTTTTTCCTGCCTTCCTCCGCTAGCCTGTCAGCTACATCGTTCCCTTTAATACCAACATGGCTTGGAATCCAGTTGATGACAATGCGTCTACCCTGATCCAGGATTCTCTGAGCAATAGTGAGAATCGTGGTCAGAAGGTAAACGTTATCAAGGGGCGTGCTTTGCTGCAGGCTGTCAATGGCGGCCCTAGAGTCTGTATGTATGACAACATGCCCGTCCGTCTGGGCTGCATGGGCTAGGGCTCCCATAATAGCGACAGCCTCTGCTTGGAGCGAGGAGGCATTGTCGGACAAACGACCCCGCATAGCTTGTGCTACGTCCCTTGCTGCAAAGCCGGCGCCTGCAGTGTGGGAAATGGGGTCTACAGAAACATCCGTGAAGTAGGTTTTTACTACCTGTGGATGATTTCTGCAATGTTCCTCTCCGCCTCAGCCTTCAAAAGAGACGGAGAGTACTGAGTCTTTCTCCTTGACAGGTTCATGTCAGAGTGCTCTATCAAGTATCTTGCCCACGGCGGGGCTGCCCCCCCCCCCCACCCTTTTTGGCATAGTCAGGGTGGGGGAGGTCCATGCCCTTGACCAACAGAGTCTCCTTGAGCTCAAAGCGTTTTACTAATCAACACCCTGGCTGTATGAGACAGCCAGGAGTTGTTGGCAAAGAGTTCATGGTTCTGTGCAAGCCGACGCTGCACTTTTTGTCTTAGCTGCGAGTCCGACAGGGACTGTAAGACTTTGGCAAGAAAACTGAGCGCATCTGATCGATCCGGGTGTCCAGAGGGAAAAGGTTGGCCTCCAAGAGTAGGTTGGCAACTTAGCCCATATAGGAGCACCCAGAATGATCCTGGCGGCATCGTTTTGCATGACGTCAAGCCTTTGCCGTAGTCTTCCTTTTCTCTTTTTGCTTTCCCTTTTTTTTTTCCTTTTCTATCTCTTTTTCGCACTTCTTTTCTTTTCCCAGGCTTGACGTAATCAGGGCGACGGAGGCGTAGTCCACAATGGGACGGACAGCGTGCACATAGAAGGATCTTAGTACACGGTGCCCAGCCCCTAAGCGCCGCCTGACAGAGCTCTCATGACAGAGAGTCTTGCCTTGGTCGTTCTAGGAGATATTGAACTCCGAGCGGAAAGTAAGCTTACTGTCAACCCATACCCCAGGTATTGGAAGAATGAACCCACTCTAGCTCTAACCCTTGGACTCGCAGCCTTTGGTCTCGGACATCTGTTTCAGCGCCATTGCCTTCGATTTGGTGCTGAGATCTTAAGCCCGACTCTGCGGCATTCCTCAGACATTAGATCCAGACAACGCTGGGTCTTTCTGATTAAATTCTCATTCTTCCTCCCAACAGAGATAATTGCCAATCATCTGCATATGAGATGATCTTGCACCCCACTGGGAAGTGGAATGTCGAGGATGCTTAACATGAGGGTGTAAAACAGAGCCGGGCTGAGGACCCCCCCCCCCCTGGTGGAGTGCCATTCTCCAGGGGTAGATGCCTGGAAAGGTGACCTTGGAACTTCACTCTGGCAGTTCTGTCCCGAAAGTAGTCACAATCCAGGCAAGCAATCTGCCCTTGATTCCTTTGCGGATCAGGACCTCTTGAATGGCATATCGCTCCAGTGGGCTCGCCAATTCAAAGGCCTTCTCTGGACGCGCAATTCCAGGTCCAGGAAAACAATGACAGATCTGGTTTTGCTGACAGTGCTCAGTAAAGTGGCTATACTGTGAGCAGTGCTCTTACCCCTTGTGAACCCGTGTAGGTGTTCATTGTGGAGGTCCCAGCTTCCATTGGAGCGGTTCAGTACCATTCTCTCTGCCGTCTTTCCCAGACAGCTGAGTAGAGAGATGGGGCGGTACCGACCCGGCTCCTTTGGTTTAGGGATGGGAAAACTATGTCAGCCCTCTTCCAGCACTGTGGTAGTGAGGAAGTCTCCAGGACCTGTTGATAAGATGCAAGAGTGCAAGCCCACCTTCAAGTCCTAGGTGGGAAATGATGGGGTAGGAGATCCCATCACAACCCGGGGCTGACCGCGAACTGGTCTTATATGTTCGCCTTAGTTCCCTCAGAGAGAACATGGCATCGGCATCATCAGGCTCGACCGCCTTTTCTCTGATGAGGGATGCTGCCTGGAAGCAGTTCCTCTGGCATGCCCTCAACTCTGCTGGTAGACCGGCGCTACTTGTTCTTGCAGAGAACTCGAGTGCAGTCTCTCTGCCTCCGACCGCGGGTCATGGTGGGTCATTTGGGGGCTGAGCGATTTGTGGCGTCTGATGCGGTTCCACAGCTCTGTAAGGGAGGTTTGGTGGCCAAAGGACTCACACCACTCCAGCACTTTTCCTGCTTTACCCTCTTAGCAGTTTCCTGAGCATCCCTGAGAGCCTCTCTCAAAAGAGCGTGGTTCTCAGGGGTTCTCTGTCTGCGGAAGTGTCTTTGCACATATTGATTCTGTGGTTGACCTCCTTCACCTCATCATTGTAGTACCAGGCGTCTTTAAAACACCTGGACCACGGACGAGTTTTGGGAATGGTCTCTGAGGCTGCTCGTCTATGGCATTAACTAGTCTTGCCTCAAGTGTATCCACATTATCATTATGTGAGAATTCACTGGTTCTGAGGCACCTGGCCAGGCCTCCTGGAAAGCTTTCCAGTTGGCCCTGTCCACCTTCCATCGAGGATTGTGCTGGGGCACAGGGGCTGGGCCAGCATCCAAGATGGTGGTGACTATCCCATAGTGATCGCTCGTGGCAGTGTTGTCCACAGACCAACGAATCCTCTCGACCAAGGCCGCAGTGACAAAGGTAAGGTCAAGGACGCCCCGCCAACGTGCGTAGGCTCTGGTTGTTGAGGAGAGCAATCTCGGGGCCTGTCTCAAGCTCCGTGTCTATGTGCTTGCCTGCCGCACTCCGGTTCCGCGTGGGAGCCAGGATGGGGTGGTGGGCATTGAAGTCTCCCCCTATGAGAATTGGCTCGTGTGCCGCAGCAGCACAGACTTCACTAATATCTAAGCTCCTACAGGTTGGCCTGCTGTACACATTGTACAGCTTGAGGGGACCCCCAGCCATATGGATCTCAACTGCTAGGAGTTCAACACCTTCTCCACACTGCACAGGATCGGCAATCAGGGAGCAGGGAATATTCGACTTCACCAGGGTAATCAAACCTCTGGTGCCTTCATTAGAGGGCAACACAAAGGGATGATATCCTGAGAAGCGAACAGTGTCTCCTGTTAGAGTCTCCTGGGGCATGACAATGTCAATGTTCCGAGATCGCACGATCGCGTGGAGAAGGGCATTCCTCCAGGAAAAGATGTTGATATTCCACTGCAGTATGCTTAGATTAGGATCCATTGTACTAATCTGAGTCCATTAAGTCTGCGTCGTCAATGACGTCGACATAATCCGTCTCAGTGTCCGACGTCCCAGTGTGGGTAACGTCAGACATTTCAGAGTCTGACAACTCCTTGGTGAGTTCCTCACTGATCGTGATTTCCTCACTGGACTAGTCACTGTCGTCAGGACAGGTCGAGCCATTAGAAGGGCTGGGTCTCCTGGGAGGTGGAGAACCCCTGGTCGCCTTGACCTTCACTCTGGATGGTCGTGGCTTCCTCGGCCTTTGGGGTTTGGGTTCAGGCTCTGCCAGTGTGGTCTTGGCCGCGGGTTGGGTGGGGAGACAAGTCTCGCCCTGGGGGTTTGTGGGGAGAGGAGTCTCGCCCTGAGTTGGATTGGGTGTAGAGGCCTTGGGCCTTACATCCCTTTCCTTCAGGGCAGCGACAGTCTGGGTCATTGCCGTGACGGCGACCTCGATGCCTTCTCCGTCTCTTCATGGTCCGTCCCAATGCTGACGCAACTGCTGTGACAACTGCCGTCAGCAGGAGCGTCAAGTCATTCTCCGTAAACAGAGTTTGACTCTCCGCTCTTGGGTTGGCCTTTGGTGTGTTCCCAGACCCCTTCCGGGTCTGTTTCCGTCTTGGAACACCCACCAGGGCCGGAAACTCCTTTGTGTTGGAGGTATCCGGTGGTGGTTTTGTTTTGGGCGGTGCTTCCTTCCTTTAGGAGGGGGGGGAGCCCTTACCCCTTTGTTCTGCCCCAGACGTAAGTGCCTGGAGGGGCAGGAACAAAGTCCGGTCGTTTTGCAACGACCTCTTGTCGCCGTAGAGCCTCTTCCTTCCTGACGGAACATCCGAGGCTCCAGGCATGGTGCTTTTTGTGGCAGTTGGGACACTTGGCAGTAGTGTCCCGCTTGCCCTCCTTGTGTGCTTTGAGGCACACCTCCGTGCTGTGTGCCTGACTACAGACACCACACTTCGGCTTTGCAGAGCAAGTGGCCTGGTGGTGTCCGTACTTCTGACACGTGAAGCAACGGAGTGGATCAGGGACATACGTCCTGAGGTTGTAGGAGCCCCAATTACCAAGGTCCAAGGACGCAACTGGGGCTCCCTTCAAGGTGACCAGGACTTGCCTGGTTGGGTGCTTCCCTTTGGAAAGTCGGGAAGCTCCCACCACCTTGGGATGGGGACCTCAAGGTCATACATCTGAGGGAAGCCAAGAGCACCATCTTGGACTTCCTCCTCATCAGAAGTCAGGGCCGCCAAACTCACCTTCCGTCCGTCCTGGAGCTTGTCAGTCTCCTGGAGGAAGGTGAGAGTGGACTGGTCCTTAGGGATGATTATCATGCCTTTGTCTTTGGCAATTCTAATCGTCAGACGGCACTGTCTCTGGGTTTCCAGAGCCCGTACCATCTGATAAGCGTTGTCGAATCCTTCCGGTTTAGGGGGAACCCTAAACTGGGGGAACCGACTCGGGGCTACAGACTCGCCCTCCGAGTCTGTAGCCGGCCGAGGACGCTTAATGCCTGCCTTCCGAACCGACGCCGGAATTTTGGCAGTGGGGCCAGCAGGGTTGGAGGGTCCTGTCTGGCTTCCATTTTTAGCTTGACTCGTCTTCTGAACCGACGCCAGAGACTTGTCAGTGCCAAGGGCTGGTTTGGAGGGTCCAGCCCGAGGCTCTTGGGTAGGCTTTCTCTGAACCGACGCCAGAGCCTTTCCCAACTTTTTACTTTTGTCACCAAGGACCTTAAAAGGTTCCAAGGTGACAGCCTTGGTCATCTTCATGCCAGGTTCGTCAACGTGGGGGTCAGTCAGGGTTTTTTTAGAATGAGAAGATGCCATATATGTAGTGTTCAATTCATCCTCCCACGCCCCCACCCACCACGGAGTCCAACAAGGGGAAGCTGTGCACTGAGACCATGCTCAGAAGCCACAGGGGTGGTGGGAGGATATACGCAACCCCTGCCTCGCATTGATGGCACTCGCAAATACATGCGATTGCCTGCAAGACAGGAGCTGCTTGACCCTAGCCTAGCTCAAAAGAGAGACCAGCCGATTGACCTAATCGAGCCAAGATCAGGCCACCCGTCTTGCTGGAATAGAGGACCAAAGAGGCGTGTTGCTAGCCGCAGGGCGTACTCATACACGGCATCGCTCAACCTCCAGGACTCCCGTCTCCCAGCGCACAGGGGCGCCACGCACGGCAAACACGTGGGCAGGTGTGTGCCCCCCTGGGGGGAGGACCAGGGGGGGGGTGTGATCCCACCTACTAGATCAGCACCTAGGAACGCTTAGTCGTCCTTCCTCGGAGAATCAACCGCTAGAAGGCCACCTCAACGGGAGGGAGAGACTGGCCAATTCTAGAACGGGCTCTTCCGAGGAAGGAGTTCAAGCCCCCGCGCCACGACAAGGCGGTTCCTTATTGCGGGGGAAGGATTTTGACCTGAAATTTCCTTATATTGGCCGACACGGGCGCCAGCCTCAGGTGAGTGAGCCGCGGCTAGTGGCTCAAAGGGCGTGCCACCGTTGCCATCTAACGCCATCGGAAAGTTTCAACGGTGGGCGCCTATAAATAGGGATGCTCTCGATTGCAATTGCAAGGTTTTTGAGATACCTATAAAGCAAACATCATGTCAGGTCGTGGTAAGGGTGGAAAGGTCAAGGGCAAGTCAAAGTCCCGCTCGAGCAGGGCCGGCCTTCAGTTTCCTGTAGGTAGGATTCACCGCCTTCTGCGTAAGGGAAATTACGCTGAACGTGTCGGAGCAGGTGCCCCTGTGTACCTGGCTGCCGTCATGGAATACCTGGCTGCTGAAGTTCTCGAGCTGGCAGGTAACGCCGCCCGTGACAACAAGAAGACCCGTATCATCCCCCGTCACTTGCAGCTGGCCATCCGTAACGACGAGGAACTGAACAAGCTCCTCTCTGGTGTGACCATTGCCCAGGGTGGTGTCCTGCCTAACATCCAGGCTGTGCTCCTCCCCAAGAAGACTGAGAAGAAATAAATCTTTCTCTCGGTTGCCTCTTTTCAACAACATCGGCTCCTTTCGGAGCCACAAAATCTCCCTAGAGATGTAATTGACTACTCAACTTATCAATCCCAAACTAATAAACTACCTACTCAAACCCAAGCCCCAATGCATAGATTGCAATATCAATGTCATAGTCTTCAATAACATTGCCATCATACTCAACTTCTCAACAACCTACAAAACAACTCACCGATGCCCCCACACCCAAAATCAATTTAAAATTCCAAAATCAATGTTCATAAAGAGTGAGAAAGAGAGAGAGAGAGAGAGAGAGAGAGAGAATCAAAGCGAAAGAAAACATAAGAGAGAGAGAGAATCAATGCGGAATAGAGAGAGAGGGAAAGAAGAAGAGAGAGAATCAATGTGAAATAGAGAGAGGGAAAGAAGAAGGAGAGAGAGAGAATCAAAGCGAAAGAAAACTTAAAAGAGAGAGAGAGAATCAAAGCGGAAGAAAACATAAAGAGAGAGAGAGAGAGAGGGAAAGAAGAAGAGAGATAGAGAGAGGGGGAAAGAAGAAGAAGAGAGAGAATCAATGCGAAATAGAGAGAGAAGGAATGAAGAAGAAGAAGAAGAAGAAGAAGAAGAAGAAGAGAGAGAGAGAGAGAATCAAAGCGAAAGAAAACATAAAGAGAGAGAGAGAGAGGGAAAGAAGAAGAGACATAGAGAGAGGGGGAAAGAAGAAGAAGAGAGAGAGAATCAAAGCTAAAGAAAACGTAAAGAGAGAGAGAGAGAGAGAGGGAAAGAAGAAGAGAGATAGAGAGAGGGGGAAAGAAGAAGAAGAGAGAGAATCAATGCGAAATAGAGAGAGAAGGAATGAAGAAGAAGAAGAGAGATGGAAAGAAGGAGAAGAAGAAGAAGGAGAGGGAAAGAGAAAGAGAGAAAAAGAGAGGGGGAAAGAAGAAGAAGAAGAGAGATGGAAAGAAGGAGAGAGAGAGAGAGAGAGAATCAAAGCGAATTTGAGATAGAGGGAAAGAAGGAGAGATAGAGAATCAAAGCGAAAGAAAACATAAAAGAGAGATGAGAGAGAAAGAGAGAGAGAGAGCATCAAAGCGAAACAAAACATAAAAAGAGAGAGGGAAAGAAGGAGAAGAAGAAGAAGGAGAGGGAAAGAGGAAGAAGAGGAAGAATAAGAAGAAGAAAGAGAGAGAGAGAATCAAAGTGAAACAAAACATAAAAAGAGAAAGATAGAGAGAAAGGGAAAGAAGAAGAAGAAGAAGAAGAGAGAGAGAGAGAGAGGGAAAGAAGAAGAGAGATAGAGAGAGGGGGAAAGAAGAAGAAGGAGAGAGAGAGAGATAGAGAATCAATGCGAAATATAGAGAGAGGGAAAGAAGAAGAAGGAGAGAGAGAGAGAGATAGAGAGAGAGAATCAATGCGAAATAGAGAGAGAGGGAAAGAAGAAGAAGAAGAAGAGAGATAGAAAGAAGGAGAGAGAGAGAGAGATAGAGAGAGAGAATCAATGCGAAATAGAGAGAGAGGGAAAGAAGAAGAAGAAGAGAGATAGAAAGAAGGAGAGAGAGAGAGAGAGAGAGAGGGAATCAAAGCGAAAGAAAACATAAGAGAGAGAGAGAGAGAGAATCAATGCGAAATGGAGAGTGAGAGAGAGAATCAATGCGAAATAGAGAGAGAGGGAAAGAAGAAGAAGAAGAAGAAGAAGAGAGAGAAAGAAGGAGAGAGCGAGAGAATCAAAGCAAGAGAAAACAAAGAGAGAGAATCAATTCGAAATGGAGAGTGAGAGAGAGAATCAATGCTAAAGAGAGAGAGGGAAAGAAGAAGAAGAAGAAGAGAGAGAGAGAAAGAGAGAATCAATGCGAAATAGAGAGAGGGAAAGAAGAAGGAGAGAGAGAGATAATTAAAGCGAAATAGAGAGAGAGAGGGAAAGAAGAAAAATAAAAGAGATAGAAAGAAGGAGAGAGAGAGAGAGAGAGAGAGAATCAGAGCGAAACAAAGCATAAAAAGAGAGAGATAAAGAGAGAGGGAAAGAAGAAGAAGAAGAAGAAGGAGAGAGGGAAATAATAATAATAATAATAATAAGAAGAGAGTCAGAGCGAAACAAAGCATAAAAAGAGAGGCAGAGAGAGAGAGAGAGGAAAAGAAGGAGAGAGAGAGAGAGAGAGAGAGAGAGAGAGAGAAAGAAAGAAAGAAAGAAAGAAAGAAAGAAAGAGAGAGAATCAAAGCGAAACAAAACATAAAAAGAGAGAGATAGAGAGAAAGGGAAAGAAGAATAGAGAGAGAGAGGGCATAACATAAAATCAAGAAAATAAATAGTATAAATAAATAAATCTGAAGAGACGAAAAGAACAAACATAGCAGTATGAAAAAAGGGCGGGGGGGATAAACAGAAAAAAAAAGATGAAGTAAAACGCGAAACCACAAAAAGAAGAAACAATAGTAAACCGGACAAGTGATAGCAGAAAGAGAAACTATAAGAGAAACAAAATAAAACGAAAGAACAACAAACAAAGAAGACAAGACACGAAATAGAGAGAGAGGGAAAGAAGAAGAAGGAGAGAGAAAGAGAGAGAGAGAGAAGGAAAGAAGAAGAGAGATGGAAAGAAGGAGAGAGAGAGAGTCAAAGCGAGAGAGAGAGAAACTCAATGCGAATTTGAGATAGAGGGAAAGAAGAAGAAGAAGAAAGAAGAAGATGAAGAAGAAGAAGAAGAAGAAGAAAAAGAAGAAGAAGAGAGAGAGAGAAAGATGGAGAGAGAGAGATGGAGAAAGAGAGAGAGAGAAGAGAGAGAAAGAGAGAGAGAGAGAGAGAGAGAGAGAGAGAGAGAGAGAGAGAGAGAGAGAGAGAGAGAGAGAGAGGGAAAGAAGGAAAAGAAGAAAGGAAGGGAGATCAAAGGAGACAAAGAAACTCAATGCGAAGAAGAGGGTGAAAGAGAAGAAGAGAGAAGAGAGAGAGAAACTCATGCGAATTTGAGAGAGAGAGAGAGAGAGAGAGAGAGAGAGAGAGAGAGAGAGAGAGGAGGAGAGAGAGAGAGAGAGAAGGAGAAAGAAAGAGAGAGAGAGAGAAGGAAAGAAGAAGAAGAAGAAGAAGAAGAAGAGAGAAGAAGAGAGAGAGAGAAGAAGGAGAGAGAGAAGAAGAAATAAAGGAATAGAAGAAGAAGAAAAGAAGAAGGGAGGAACATATGATAGAAAAACAAAAAATGATGAGAACAAGAGGGATATGAACAGTCAGCATAATTAAAGCAAACGAACTATTACCTAAATGATCAAACTCTGGTATGTCGAACTAAACACACGAAGCCATAGAAGGAGGGAGGAGGGGAAGGGGAGAAGGGAGGTGAGCGAGCGAGACGAGTCGAACGAGACGAACGAGATATGATATGATATGATATTATTGATATATAGATATGGATATGATATGATTTGATACGATACGATTTGATATTTAATTGGATATGATATTGATATGATATGATGAGAGGATAAGTAGAAAGTGAAAATGGCCTAAAGAATAAATACAATAGAAATTGAAGCGAAGAGAATGAAATAAGAAAGGAGATAGATACATAGAGGAGAATGTGAAGTAGAAGAGAAGGAAAAATAAAGAGAGGAGGAGAGGAGGAGGAGGCCAGAGATGAATAGAGAGAAAAGAAATAAAGATGTTATAAGAAGATAGGAAAATGCATTGCGAAAATACATACATACAGACACAAGAAAATATCGAACGGGTTGACAAACGACACAGGAGAATGGCGAATGAAATACATAACCATACATACTTGCTGTAATAATTTCACTTTCCTCTCAATAATAAAATAAAATACAGTAAAATGGATGTGTACTGCGACACTATCCGAACAGAGCCCTGCCATTGCCGAGTTGAAATTGCTTAAGATCGGAATTGCTTTATGTTACTAAGATGATTATCAGTTCAGAGTTCACAACGCACAACAGTAATTTTCTTTTTCTTTACTTTTTTAATGCACAATTGATACTTTTTTCGAATTTTTCGCACCAGTACTGTTTTCACTCTTATAGATTCTGACGTAATTTTCTTTCTTTTTTTTTATTCAATCGCACCGCACAATTTACACTTTTTTCTAATTTTCGCACCAGTACTACAGAGAAGTGTTCACTCTTATAATTCTGACTGTAATTTTTTTTTATTTCAATCGCACCGCACAATTTACACTTTTTTCTAATTTTTGCACCAGTACTGTGTTCACTCTTATAGATTCTGACTGTTCCTCTATAGCCCGGTATGACTGCAAGAGAAAAAGAAAACACACAAGATTTGGAAATAAGGGGAAATGGGAACAGCAACCTCACAAATGATATAACACATGAATTAACATACAGGAAATAAAAAAATATCCATAGCCACACCCTCTAAATACACAGCGAGAGCATTAGAGAACAATGACACCAAATAGGGAGCAACGGCAGACACAAAACCACCGAATATGATGTATATTAATATATAAATATAATATATATATATAAAATATAATATATATATAATTATATATATATATATATTATATATATATATATATATATATATATATATATATATATTTATATATACGGAGGGAGGGAGGGAGGGAGGGAGGGAGGAAGGAAGGAAGGAAGGAAGGAAGGAAGGAAGGAAGAGCGAGAGAAAGAGAAAGAGAGAGAGAGAGAGAGAGAGGGAGAGAGAGAAAAAGAGCGAAAGAGAGAGAGCGAGGGGAAAAGACAGACAGACAGAGAAGGAAGAAATGGCGGAGGAGAAAGAGAAGAAATAGAGAGAGGGAAAAAAACATGAAAATAAAAAGATAAAGTAAATGAAACAGAAAAAAAAGAGCAGAAGATGAAGGGAAGCAAGACATTTGGAGCGTAGAAATGATATAAAATAGCGTAGACACATAAACAAAATTCAAGATAAAGGGGCATGAACAGTTACATGTACGGTAAATCCATTGATCACACAGCGTAATATCAACCAGTTAATGAAAACAATGAAAATTAAAATAAGGATGGCAAGACAATAGATGAACACAAAACACAAATGGACTCACCATTTTATAGAGATGTAGAAAGAACTCGTATGATCCAAGCACTGAAGTTGACAGGAGCGAATAGTAATTTCTTTTCGTCTTACGGAAAATCTGTTTCCACTGTGCATTTCCCTCACGAAAAGACGAAACAGAAAAAAATGGGCAAGAAAAATAATATAAAAAAGAAGGAAAGGGAAACGGAGAGAGAGATGGAGAGAGGGAGAGATGGAGAGAGGGAGAGATGGAGAGAGGGAGAGATGGAGAGAGGGAGAGAGGGAGAGAGGGAGAGAGAGAGAGAGAGAGAGAGAGAGAGAGAGAGAGAGAGAGAGAGAGAGAGAGAGAGAGAGAGAGAGAAAGACAGACAGACAGACACACAGAGAAAGAAAAAAAAGGGGAGGAGAAAAAAAAAGAGAGGGAGAGAAAAAAAAACCAAACATTTAAAAATAAAAAAAGAACAAGATAAAGTAAATGAAATTAAAAAAAGAGAAGTGGACAGTGGAAGCGTAAAATTGATATAAAATAGTGTAGACACATTAACAAAATTGAAGATAAAGGGGCAGAGACAATTACTTGTACGATAAATTCATTGATCACACAGTGTAATATCAACCAGTTAATGAAAACAATCAAAATGAAAATGAAAATAAGGGGGGCAGAACAATAAGTGTACAAAAAATATACATGTAGTTACCTTTCAGAGAGATGTAGAATGAATTCGTATGATCCAAGCACTAAAGTTGACAGGAGGCGAATAGTAATTTCTTTCGGGAAAATCTGATTCAACCGCAGTGAGGAAGCATCCGGAGACGGCGAGAGATGGACTGCAACTGGCAAGTGGGGGACACTATGGAGGAATGATGGGCGGAACTTCCAGGGGCAAGGAGGAGGAGGGGAGGGGAGGAGTGAGGTAGCGAGAGATAAGCGAATGACCAGGCAAACAAACGCAAAGGAAAAGGAAAAGAAGAGAAGAGAGTAGAGGAGGGGAGAAGAGAAAGAATTGAGGAGAGGGAAAGAGGGGAGAAGGGAAGAGAATAGAATAGAAGAGAAGACAGAGATACAAAGAGAGGTGTGGTCGTGTGTTGTAAAGAGAGAGAGAATCGAGAGAAAGAGAGACAGAGAGAGAGAGAGAGAGAGAGAGAAGGGAGAGGAAAGAGAGAGAGAGAGAGAGAGAGAAGAGAGAGAGAGAGAGTGATGAGGGAGGAGGGAGGGAAGGAGGGAGGGAGTGAGGGAGGAAAGGAGGAGGAAAGAGGGAAGAGGGAGGGAGAGCGAGAGGGAGAGCGAGAGCGAGAAGCGAGGTGAAAATGTTTACACACAGACAAGATATGGGGGAATGAGGTCTGCACACTAAATTCGGAGTGTTGGATGTATGTCCCATGCACACGTAATATTAATGATGCGATTACAAATGGAATAATGATATCACATACATCAGCAAATCGTACTCACACATACTGTTAAAACACATACGCGAGTCTTTTGTCTTATACTTTGCTGTACACACACACACGCACACATACATACATATATATGTATATATATATATATATATATATATATATATATATATATATATATATATATACATACATAATATTTATATATATATATATACATATCTATCTATCTATCTATATATATATATATATGTACGTATGTATGTATGTATGTATACATATAAACTTTATATTAAACAAAGAAGAGCAAAAATCGACGCTAACGTTGATGACGAGGCAGGAACAGGATCAGGGGGCAAGTAAACACGATAAAAATTGACCTTAACAACGTTCCTGCAATGCACTTGCTGTGACTTAAATACTTGACCTCTGGGACCCCTACTTTTCTTTTATCGAATCTGTAAGTTTTTCGGTGTGATCCTGTGGTGGTGTATGGTTGTATGTGTATGTGTATTGTGTATGTCAAGACATGTTGGTGGTTAAAGTGTGTATGTGGTGATGTGTATTGTGTAAAAAATTTGTTATGTGGTCAATTGTATAAGTAATATATATATAAAATAATATATATTTAATATATATATATTAATATTATTTAATTATATATATATAATATTAAAATTTTTTATTTATATATAATATATATATATATATATATATATATATATATAAGAATATCAGAAATTATGTTATAAAAATGAAATATATTATTATAAACATACATACATATCTATATATAACCCCCTAAATCTATAATCTATATCTATATTTATAATCTCTATATCTATATCTATATCTATATCTATAATCTATATCTATATCTAGTTATATATATATGCATATATATATATATATTTATATAAATAACATATATATATATATATATATAAATAGATAGATAAGAATAGATAGATAGATAGATAGAGAGAGAGAGAGAGAAAGAGAAGAAGAAAAACATATTCCGTCAAAAAAAAACTTTCACGATATAAAGCCGTTGATGATAGTTGCTTAATCTTTCTTTTTGCAGTATATCATTTCAGAAACAAAACTAAACTAACTGGGAATACACATGGAGCACGTCTAGGTAACACAAAATGCCAACAGCATCTGGTGTTCCCAGGCGGTCACCCATCCAAGTACTGACCAGACCCAACGCTGCTTAACTTCGCTGATCGGACGAGAAGCGGTGCTTTCAACGTGGTATGACCGTTGGCATCTAAACACCTTCTTCAGCCCAATCTCCCTCTAACGTGCACCATAATCTTAACCCCCTTTATTACCTTTAACCTCTCCTCTCTTCATGCAAATTCCATTGCCCCGTGCCATCTAATCACACATAACCAGTGACATCTACTCTGCAATACATGCATCAGTCAACTGGAGGCAAACCATCTGTGGCTCATGTAGATTGTATCCCCTCCGAGCCCTTCAAAACCAATTTCCTCCGCCTGTGGAACTCTCTAAAGAATGCAGCTTGTGGCTTAAATAATAACACATTACATCACACTTAGGCTATATCACCATCAGCGACACCAGTAATAACAGTTCAGGGATAAGGATGATAGGAAACAGAAAAGCTGCCAAGACAACTCCTGCTACAACGTCCTTATTACTATTGTCATCCTTAATATTAGCATTGCTATCGCCATTGTCACCGTTTTTTACCCTCATTATCCCTCCTCAAGCATTACTTTCAGACCTATTCCAAATCTAGTTCAATGTCTAGGAAGCAAGAATGATGTATTTACTGGTGTCACCGCTATGAAAGCTCCAATCTGTTTTCAGTCTCTTCTTCTCCCGCCAGCACGGCTAAGGTAAGTAAGTCTACTTTGCTATTGCCATTGATTGCGGGAAAATGTGAGCAGGTGAATCGTTTGAATTCGCTGCTGCAAATGGAAAACCAGTGCATTCCATACACATTCGATATATATCTCTAGCGTGCATAGGTAACAAAATACCAACAGCATCTGGTGTTCCTAGGCAGTCACCCATCCAAGTACTAACCAAATCTAACGTTGCTTAACTTCGCTGTTCGGACGAAAAGTGGTACTTTCAACGTGGTATGACCGTTGGCATCTAAACAAAATTAAACCTTCTTCAGCCCAATCTCCCTCTACGTGCACCATATCTTAACCCAAAACCCCTCTAAAACCTCTTTCTCTTCATGCAAATTTTCCATTTTTGCCATTCTTGCCACCCAATCACATCACTGACTAAAAGTTACTCTGCAGCAATCACAACCTGCTACAGTCCTTTTCCACCAACTTCCTCCTGCGTTTAACTCTAGAAAGAATTGCCGCCGAAAACACCTTACAACAAACACAAACACAAACACACACACACACATCACATAGAGCCATACATCTCCAGACACATTCACACATAGGCTACAACAGCCTCTTCTTATGCCTCACTTCCAAGGGAGGTCTACTTTGTTACTAAAGGTGACTGCAGTAAAAAGAGAAACATTCCCCAGATGATTCCTTTTCATACCAAACAAAGCTGCTGCAAAGGGAAAAGAAAGTGCATAGATATTCATTAAGGTGTTTATCTATTTGACTTGTATAGATATGCAGAAAATACCAGCGAGATCACGAGAGAATAGTGCCCCGAGAGTGTCGAGACCATCCTGAAGGAAGCCCGTGGGTCAAATAGGGTCTCGGTAGAAAAATAAGCCGGTCGGGTCAAATAGGGTCCCCCAACCCTCGGTAGAAAAGTTAATCTCGAAGTAGAATATAGATCAGACTAACTACCTAGAATGGATGGATGGACAGGAATTATGGATAGGAAAAACCAGCCCCCCCAGAGAGAGGAAAAGGAAAAAGGAGGCAAGAGAAGAGACGAGAAGAAGAAAGGGGGAGGGGGGGGAAACAAATGCATAGAGGAAATTAGAACAGAACAGAATAAAAAGGGGAGAAGAGAAGAGAAGAAACAATGTGAAGAGATGATATGATGAGATACACTCTGAATAAGAAGGGGAGAAATAAAATTATGCCATAAAGGAAAATATAATAGAAAAGAAAGAGAAAAGAATAAAAGACCACGGAGAAAATAACATCAAGAGGAAAAACAGAAGAGAAAGAGAAAGCGGGAAGGAAATAAAGGGCAGGGGAAGGAGGGAGGAGGAGAGAGAAGTTGGAGGGGGGGAAGGAGGAGGGGGGGAAGAAGAAGAAGAAGAAGAAGAAGAAGAAGAGAAGAATAAAAAGAATGGAGGAATATGATAATAGAAAGAACAGAAAATAATGAGAACAAGAGGGATGGTGAGGATAACGATGAGGATGAGAAAGAAAAGAAAGGGCGAGTAAAAGTAAACGAATATGAACAGTCAGCATAATTAAGCAAACGAACTATACCTTAAATGATCAAACTCTGTATACGAACTAAACACAAAGCAATCTGTACGCCCTCTTGTACGCCACGAAAAAGAGTTGAGTATTTGTTAAAAAGCTCTCTGAGAGAGAGAATCAAGGCTAAAAAGAGAGAGAGGGAAAGAAGAAGAAGGAGAGAGAGAGAGAGAATCAAACCCCAAGCCCAGATGCATAGATCGCAATATCAATGTCATATTCTTCAATAACATTGTCATCATACTCAACTTTATCAACAACCAAC
>NW_028234403.1:57332162-57354380 GCF_977035675.1 Penaeus japonicus
CTATTAACATAACGCAATACATTTTTGTATCACAGATATAATTCATATTTCCTGAAATCATTTATGATAGTTATTGATGTAATTTGGCTATAATAACAATGAAGTTGCATACTATGACAATAATTTCATGGTACAATTGACATCGTATATGATTTTATTGCTAATATTGATATTCGAGATCAAAAGCGATCAATTATCAAAATGATATTTGGTGCTAGGTTGTAGTATTAGAGTTATGCGCTCTCTTGAACCACTTGGTTAATAGATATGTTTTCATGCTTGGTCACGTCTGGCAGAGCTGTGTGAAACTCTATTATAGGGTTAAATAAGGGTTACACGGCCTTGGATACGTTACTAATGTGCGTGGTGATGTGCAGACGTGTCCATAACAGGTATTTTTTTGTCTTGTGTTTGGTGTTTGGTCTTTTGTTTTTTTCTCCTTCAGCACTTTATCTTACATTTAGATTGACTACTTAAGGCGATGGGAAATGGATAATTATTAGAGGCGGTTTAATCAGGGAGTGTATCAGCTCGTTAGCCTTAACTGAGTCTAAAATGAAAGCCTAGTGTTGACTGTTACTATCAACATCATGGAATCTATGGAACACTGAATTGAACTTGTATAATTTAATACTTAACAAAAGTATTTGAGAAAATAACACATTTATAAGTGTTTTAAATAAGTAATTAAGATCGTAGTTATAATCAGTTTGGACAAAATTGTCTCATACAAATTCATACTAGAAATGCGCTATTAATTTAGGACTCACACAATATGAAGACCATAAATGAGACGATACTGAGACTTAATCCAGAATAATATTAGCACTTAAGAAATAATCAGAAATATAGCCCCCCCTTTGAAAAGTAATTATTGATTCTTTAAGATCCTAAGAGAGAAAAATTATCTTAGGAATATGAAGGTATATCAATTAGATAATTTGTATACTTGAATTACCGTCTCGTTGTAAGCAAATCTTTTTGTGAAGGAATTAACAATCACAAGAAAGAGGATTAAGAATAGTTGTTAATACTGAAATTAGGTGGGCAGAGAGGTAATTTATAGGAAAATGTAAGTAGGTCAAATCATCAGAATAAAAGGCTAGGTATCAATTATAGAAAAAGGCTTGACTTGGAATTAATTAATACATATTACTAATAAAGAAAGCTGAAAGATCCAGAATGGAGAAATCTTTTTTCAGATGCCAGCTTTAATACAGTGCTTATGTGGGAAAACTAAAGAAAGGATCTTTTCAAAGCCAAATTCCCAACTGCAAAGGATATTACTAGCTCTCAGAGAAAACATAAGGTTGTCCTCGAAATTGAATTGTAATTAGCTTGGAAGAAAAGAGACTATAACATAGGTAATGGGAGTCGGCTCTTCACACACCGTGGATAACTGCTAGCAAAAGCATAAATTAGTTCAATACATTTATAGCAATAGTATAAATCAGAGCAGGATTAAAGAGCTGATTCGCAGGAAGATTTGACTTTTAGAAAATAATCCCCATAGTAGGTGGTCCTACTATATTATAGGACATTTTGTATTGCAAATTAAAGCCTCCGATTTTTAACAGATTAAGAGGTTGACAATAGGTGTTGAGAACTTCATTAGACCAAAGATCATCATGTATCAGTTAGGGAAGATTCAAGTTATTGACCTATATATATATTCAGCAACGCTCTACTTCCGACAGAAAGTCTTTTAAAGTATTTTCTGTTAATATGAGAGACTTAGGAGTGGATAATTCAGGGTGCGGAATCCCTCTGGATCAAATCGGCTCGATCAGATATCCTTATCCTACGATAGGGAATTTTTTTTTTCTTTAATACCCATGTCCTAGAATCCAAAAAACAACAAATGGGCCCCCCCCTGAAAAAAAAAAAAAACCGTAAACTGTAAGTAGGATTCCCTTGGCCCTTCTGCCATGAAACAGTTTATTTACCAAGGAGTGTATTGCTCCTTTACATAACGTCCGATCATTTAGAAGATGAATTCTGCTTCAAGGAAAAAGTAGTTACTGTTTCGAAGCTGCTTCAGTCAAACTGAAATGCGAATCTGAGAAGTATTTACAACCTTATGGAAGGAAGAATTGCTTGCTTGTCCACTCCCTATTTTGTGAATACGACAACCATAATATATGAAACCATTTAAGAAATTACAAAATTTATAAAGAACAGAAAGAGAGTCTTTGGAGCATTAAATAATCAGTTAGTATGTAGTCCTTCTCATAGATTCTATGCATTAGGTTACATACTAAAAAGCTTTTAACATACCTCCCTGATTTATTACATCTGTCAATTTTATTCTTAGGATTATATGCTGCTCCAGGCGAAGGAGTATCAAGTAGTTTTATTCACCAACAAAAGATATGGTGAAAAAAAATATTAAACGAAAGGGATATTATGATTACTGATTCATAAGAAACAGCTGATCACTACAGAGAATAAATGTTATGTTTTTTAAACAAGTCCACCAAATTGTTCCCTAGAAAGTGGTTGGTGAGTGAATAAGTTAACACCACTGTTGTGTTTTTTTGTTCTGTATGCCTGCGAACTACAATTAGTATCATTTCTCTTTTAATAGTCGTCCTTGAATTAATCTAGGTTTCTACCTTAATCTTGCCATTCCTTTGTAGTTAAATGAGTGGACCCTTGATAGGTCATGTACTCCTATTCCATATATGAGGTGCACCTACATAGTGAAGGAGGTAGTACAAACACCCCATTTCCTGTTTCTAGCGTAATATTTGAAGTTTACGGTAGAATTAACAAGTATGTTGTATAGGTATATCGAATTTTATCTTACAGGAACTATTTAGAGTTATGTAGTATCTGTATTCTTAATCTGTACTATTGTATATTCGTGATTGATAATAAAACTTCATTTTATTACAAGATATGTTAGAACAAGAGGAATAATATGCAATTTTCTTTGAAAATAACATCTAAAAATAATTATTGAAATTCTGTTCATGTGAAGTGCAAAAAGAGAATAGATTATTTCTAACATTTGATGTAATTGCGCATGTAATTACAAATCGTGGGCCGGATACTCAAAACAGCTAACGACGTCGTAAGCCCGGGCAGCCAGGCCGCGCATGTCTTAACTAGAACTGCGAGCTCCGAGGGTCATACTCAAAACTTTTAACCGTCCCCGCGTGACGTCACAGCACCTCGTAATTTAAGGGTGGTCCGGAAATAAGTCGTGCTAGTTCCGACTTGTGCAAACGGGATTTGTATAGATTATGTTTTTTAACAAACACGCTGCGACGTAGTCCCAGACATTTTTGTACATTCTTTTCTCTACTGTCGAGAGTCGTGGATTTGCTAGCTGGAAGAGAGGAGACGATGACGTTACGACGCGGTCGGAGGTCATGAGAGGTGTATAAGGTGTCATTTCAATTTATCACACGTAATTGTATACTGACTGTGGGGCGGCTATCACAACATACCTCCCACTCCTCCCTAGCCATTGATAAAAAGAAGATATCGGAAGCCCAATTATTATAGAATGCGCTCGTCGTCTACCCTATGGAGATTACGACAATACATATTGAAAACACTTAGAGCTTCAGGAAATGAAGGCATTTCATGTCATATACGAAGGTGTATGAGGCGAGGCGATGATGGGCGTTATACACACACACACACACACAGGACACGGGGATCTTCTTAAGGTACGAGGTTTGTGTATGTGTACAGCAGACACACACAAAACACACACACGCACCACTCATATATATATATATATATATATATATATATATATATATATATATATGTTTTGTGTGTGTGTGTGTGTGTGCGTTGTGTGAGGGGGTGTGTGTGTGTGTGGTGTGTGTGTGTTGGTTGTGTGTGTGTTTTATCATATACAAACGATATACAATACATTTATATTTACATGCATATATATATTTCATAGATATATAATATATTATATATATATATATGTATGATATATATATATATAATATATATATATATATATATATATATATATACACGTATAAATATATATCAGACTGTAATCTCTCTCGTATGTCAATTTATCCCATACAAATATCCATCCTATTCTGGTTTTTATAATCCATTCTATATCTCAATCTCTCGCTCTTCTTTCCCACTCCCTCTCTCTTCTTTCGCTCGCTCCTCCCTCCCTAAATGACCGTGGCCTCCAATTGGTAGTTACGTGGAAAGGGCTGACCTGGTTGATTGGTCATTTTCGAAATGGCCCCCCTCGGCCATCTGAGGGTATCCACATCGAACTACGGTTAATGAGGTTTTTCTTCCTGTTACGTATAATTTTTATTTTTCTCTCTGAGTATGGGAGATTTGCGACCTCGTAGAGGACATCGTAACTTACGAGAGCCGTAACCCCCCGCTGCGACACACCTCTAAACTGCAAGTTTTTGAGTATCCGGGCCCCGTAATTTCTCACATTGCCTTGACTTTTGTTTTGAAAAAATGCTATAGTTTATATATATATATATATATATATATATATATATATATATAGATATAGACATACATGTATGTATATATACATATATATATATATTATACTTATATCTATATATATACAATACTTATATATATAAAGGGGGGAGGGGGTATGGTGATTTAGGGGGTGTGTGTTTTTATACAACATATCTTATAGAAATGTATATATATTATAAAATATATATATACATAGATATACATGGTACATTTACAGAATTATATATACATGTACTTATACATGAGTATATAATATAGTATATATATATATATATATATATAATAAAATATAAATATATATAATATACATATATATATATAAATATATATATATACAGTAATATACATAATATATATATATACTTAACGACTCAATATATAAATACATATACTTATATATATACATACATATACGTTATATATATATGTATATATATATAAATAATAAATATATATATATAATAATTCATTATTACATAATACAGTATACAGTATATATATATATATATATATATATATATATATATATATTATATATATACACATGTACGTTGATAATTATATATATGTATATATATATACTATATACCATATAAAACTTATACGTAAACATGTATGTATATATACATATATATAATATTACTATCATAATTATATAACTAATATATATATATATATGATGTAAGTGTGTGGTGTGTGTTGTTGTGGTGTGTGTGTGTGTGTACATGTAGTAGAGAAAGAAAAAGGCAAGGAAGAAAGGAGAGACTGATTGATTTACCCTGAAAGCAATCAACTTAGAAATAAATGATATACAATCAAAGACAATCTTTTCCTAGGAAATTCCACGTGTCTGATTTTGTGATATGAGAAAGATCATCTTGGATGCTAAATTTTATATCTCTCCGTTCTCTGTCTTCCTCTCTCCTCTCAATGAATATGTACTTATATATATATATATAAATTCAAATTATATATATATAAATTTCATAGTATAAATATAAATATATATATATAATGAATATATGTATGTATATATGTTATATTCAATATACGTATATATATGATATATATATTTTTTTTTTTTTTGTGGGGGTTTGTTTTTTTATATGATAATATAATATATATAATATTTAGATAGTATGTATCTAGTATTTATATATTTGGTATTTATAACTTTATATATACTATATATAAGTATTATTATATATATCTAAATATATATATATATATAATATAATTACACTTATATATATATAGATATATATATATAGCATGTGTGTGTATTGTGTGTGTGCATATATATATACACACCCACACACACACATATTGTATATATGCATGTATTTTTCAGTATTTAAGCCCAATGCATTTTCCTTCATTGCAATTTCCAAAGTGCAACGAAAAAGAAATCGCCGCTGAGAAGCACAATCAGTATATCTCCCGGGTTGAAAGCAACCAAGGAAAGGAATTCCATCACTTCTTCCCATGTCCAGAGCGAATTGACTTTAAAGTAATATATTCAAACAATATCGAACATTTAAAATGGACAGTTGATGGAGACGTGAGAAACCAGACCCGAAATGTTGTGCTTTGAAATTATGGATAATATATCATGCGCGTCTGTGCGTACGAACACATACTCTAACACAAACCACACGGGAACACACACAAACACACTAACGAAACATACAAACACAAGCGCGAACAAACACAAACACATACTCTAACACACCAAGACAAACATACCACCATTACTCAAACATAGAACACCATCCACACAAACACCATTTTGTCATCTTTGTTTTTATTAGGACAAGAAGAAGAGAAGAAAAACCCAACATTTTCCCACGAAATATGGACAAAAGAGGAGCTGCCCAACAAACAACCAATAACAAAAAATGACTTGTATTCGTAATATTAAGTCTAAACATGTAATAACATAAACTGTAACCAGTCAATTTATATGATTGCCAAACTTAGGGCTGAAACACTATAACTTTAATGAATATGTGTTATAGTCTTGCTTATTTATTAATCTATGTAATTATCTTGTAATTTAATATTTTTCTGCATGTTTGTCCTATCTATTTTTGTTGCCTCTTTTGTTTCCGAAATTTCCTTATTTTCTGTGTACTTTGAGAATTGATTAAAAAACGAGTCATTGAATAAGGGAATGGTTGACAAAATAAAAGAAAGTGATTAGAATCATTAAAATCTGCCGAATCAGCGATCAACCAATGCAAGATGAATATATAGACAATGATGGTAATGACAACAATGACGATTAAAAATGCACTGTGCATGCATATGTGCCTCTCTTTCATCTCATTCTCTCTCTCTTTATCTTTCTCTCTCTCTCTCTCTTTAGCTTTCTTTCTCTCTCACTTCTCTAACTCTTTCTCTTCTTCCTCTCATCTCACTCATTCTTCCTCCGTCTCTCCTCTCTCTCTCTCCTATCTCTCCTCTCACTCTTCTCGTCTTCTCCTCTCTCCTCTCTCTCCCTTCTCTCTCTCTCCTCTCTCTCCCTCTCTACTCCTCTCTCATCTCTCTCTCCCTCTCTTTGCTCTCTCCTCTCTTCTCTCCTCTCTCCTCTTCCTCTCTACTCTTCACTCTTTCTCACTCTCTCTCTCCTATCTCTCTCCCCTCTCCTACACTTTCCTTCCTTCTCTACTCTTCTCTATCATCTCTCTTCTTCTCTTCTTCTCATTCTCTCATCTCTTCCCTCTCTCTCTCTCCTCTCTTCTCATCCTCTCACCTCTCCTCTTCTCTCTCTTCTCTCTCTCCTCTCTCTCTCTTTCTCTTCACTTCTTTCTCTCTCTTCTCCTCTTCCTCTCCTCTTTTCTCTCTTCTCCTCTCTCTCACTCCTCTCCCCTTCTCTTTCTCTTCTTTCTCTCATCTTCTCATCTTCTCTACATCCTCTTCGCTCCTCTTCTCTTCTCTTCCTCATCTCTACACTCTCTCTCTCACTCTCTTCTCTCTCTCTCTCTCTCTCCTTCTTCTCTCGCTCTTGCTCTCTCCTCTCATCTCTCTCTCCTCTTTCTCTCTTTCCTCTCCATCCTCTCTTTCCCTCTCATCTCTCTCCTCATCTCTCTCTCCTATCTTCTTCCTTCCCTTTTCCTCTCCTCCTCTTTCTCTCTTCGTCTCTCCTCTCCCATCTCTCTCTTCTCTCTCTCTCCTCTCACTCCTCTACTCTTCTCTCTCTCTCTTTTCTCTCTCTCTCCTTTCTCTCTCCCCACCCCCCCCTTTCTTTCTCTCTCCTCTCTCTCTCACTCTCTCTTCCCTCTTCTCTCACCTCTCTCTCTCTCTCTCGTTCTTCTTTCTGCTTCGTCTCCTTCTCTTCCGCTTCTCCTCTCCTCTCTCTCTCTCTCTCTTCTCTCACTTACTCTCTCTTCTTCTCTCTCTCTTCTCTCTCTTTCGCACCTCTCTCTCTTTCTTCCTTCTCTCTCTCCTCTCTCCTCTTCTTCCTCTTCATCTTCCATCCTCGCTCTCTCCTCACCTCTCTCTCTCGTCTCTCTTTTCTCTCTTCTCTCCTTCTCTCCTCTCTTTAATCTCTCTTTCTCTTCTCCTCCCTCCTCTTCCTCACTCTCTACTCTCTCGCTCAGCTCTCTTCTTCCTCCTCTTTCTCTCTCTCTCCTCTCTCGCCTTACTTCTTTTTCCTCCTTTCTCTCTCTCTCTCTTCTTATCCTCTCTCTCTCCTTCTTCTTCTCCTTTCTCTCTCTCTCTCCTTCCCTTCATCTCGTTCATCTCATCTTTCTCTCTCTATCTCTCTTCCTCTCCCTCTCTCCTCTTCTTCTCTCTCTCCTGTTCACTCTCGTCTCCCTCTTCTCCTCATTTTTCTCTCTCCTCTCTCCTTCCTCTCCCTCGCTCATCTCGCTCTTCCTCGTCACTCTTCTTTCTCTCACCTCTTCTTTCTCTCTCCTTCTCTTTCTCTCTCTTTTCTTTTCTTCTCTCTTCCTCTCTGCTCTTCTCCCTCATCTCTTCTTCTTTCGCCTTCTTCACTCTCTTCATCTCTCCTCTCTCTTTCTCCTCTTTCTCTCCTTCTCTCTCTCTCTTCCTCTCTCTCTCTCACTCGCCTCTCTCTCCTCTTCTCTTCTGTCTCTCTCTCTTCACCTCCTTGCTCTATACCTCTTCCTCCTCTCTTCTCTCTCACTCTTCTCCTCTCATCTTCTCCCACCTTCCTCTCTACTCCTCAACCTCTCTTCTCTTCTTCTCCTTCTCTCTCCTCTTCTCTCTCTGCCCCTCTTCTCTCTCTCCTCCTTCTCTCCATGCTCTCTCCCTCTCTCTCGCTTCTCATCTATCTACCTCTCGCCTCCTCCTCTCCCCTCCTCTCTGCTCTCTCCTCCTCTCTCTCCTCCTCTTCTCACAGCTCTCGCCTCTTTCTCACTCTCTTCGGTGATCTCTTCTCACCTTCTCTCCTCTCTCTCTCTCTCTCTCTCTCTCTCCTTCCTCTCTTTCTCTCTCCTACTCTATCTCTCTATCTCCTCGTCGCTTCTCTCCTCTCTCCCTCCATTCTCTCATCTCTCTATCTCTCGGCTCTCTTCTCCCTCTCTCTTCCTCTCTCTCTCCCACTCCGCTCCTTTCTCATCTCTCTCCTCTTCTCTTCTCTCATCTCTCTTTCTCTCTCTCGTTCACTCTTCTCTCTTCGTCTCTCTTCTTCTCATCGCCTCTCTCTCTCTCATCTCTCTCTCATCCTCTCTCTCTCATTCCCTCGCCTCTTCTCTCACCTCCATTCTCCCTCTCTCTCTCCTCTCTTTCATCTCTCTACTCTATCTTCCCGTCTCTCTCTTCTCTCTTCTCTCTCTTCTCCTCTTCTCCATCCCCCCCCTTCTCTCTCTCGCTCTCTTCACTCTCTCTCTCTGCTCTCTCTCTATCTCTCCTCATCTCTTTATTTTCTCCCTCTCTCCTCTTTCTACTCTCTCTTCTTGCTCTCATCTCTCCTTCTCTCTTCCTTCTCATCTCCCTCACTCCTCTCTCTCTCTGCTCTCTTCTCTTCATCTTCTTACTCTCTCTCTCTCTACTCTCCCTCCTCTCTCTCCCATCTTCTCTGTCTTCTCTCTCGCTCTCTCCTCCCCTCTACGCTCTCTACTCTCTCTCTCTCTTCTATCTCTCCTTTCTCCTCTCTCTCTCTTCTCCCTCTTGCTCTTTTCTCTCCATCTCTTTCCTCTTCCTTCTTCTCTCTCTTCTCTCCCTCTTCCTTTCCTCTACTCTCTCTCTCTCTCTTCTTTCCCACGCTCTCCTACTCTCTTCTCCTCTCTTCTCTCCTTTCTTCTCCTCTCATCTCTCCTCCTCCTTTCTTCCTTCCTCTCTTCTTCCTCATTCCTCATTCTCCCTCTCCTCATTCTCTCTCCTCCTTCTTTCTCCTCTTTTCTCCTCTCTCTCTCCTCCTCATCCCTCTCTCTTCTCTCCTCTCTTCCTCTCTCTTTCTTCATCTCTCTCTCTCCCTCTTCTCTCCCACTCCCCTCTCTCACTTTTCTCCTCTCCTCTCTCTCTCCTCGTATCCCCTCTCTCTCTCCTCACTCTTCCTCCTCTCTCCCATCTCTCTCTCTCCTTCTCCAGTCCTCTTCTCTCTTCTCTCTCTCTCTCCTCTTCTCATTCACTCTCTCTCCTTCTCCTCTCTCTCTCTCTCCTCTCTTCTCTATCTGCCCTTCTTCTCCTCTCCTTGTCTTCTCTCACTCCTCTTCTCCTCCCTTCCCATCCTCCTTTCTTCTATTCTTCTCTCTCTCTCTTCTCTTCAATCCTCTCTCTCTTCTCTCCTCTCTCTTGCCTCTTCTCATCTCTCTCATCTCTCTTCCATCACGTCTCTCTTCTTTCTCTCTCCCTCTCTCATTACTTCTCTCCTCTCTTCTCCGCTTCTCTTTCTCTTCTCTTCTCTCTCTCTTCTCTCTCTCTTCATCTCTCTCCCTCATTCACTTCTCTCTCTCTCATCTGACTCTGCCTCCTCCTTCCCATCTCATTCCTCTCACTCCTCTCTCACTACTCTCTCTCTCTCTCTCTTTCTATCTCTCTCTTCACTCTCCCCTCTCATTCCTCTCTCCTCTTTCTTCACCCCTCCTCTCTCTCCCTCCCCTTCTTCTCTCTCTCTCTCCTTCTCTCTTCCTCCCTCACCTCATTCTTCTCTTTCACTCTCTCCTCACCTCCTCTCTCGCTCTCTCTCTCTCTCTCCTCACTCCTCTCTCTTCTCTCACTCACTCTTCTTTCTCCGTCTGCTACTTGTCTCTCCTACCTTCTCTTTCTCCTCTCCGCTCTCTCTCGCTCTCCACTCTCTCTTTCTCTCTCACTGATCCTCGGTCTCTCCCCCCACCCCTCTCTTCTCTCCTTCTTCGCCCTCCTTATCATCCGCTCTCTCTCTCCTCTCTCTCTTTCTCTCTTCTACCTTCTCTCTTCTTCTCTTCTCTTCTCTCTCTCCTTCCTCTCCAATGCTTCTCTTCTTCTCCTCTTCTCTCTGTTCCTCTCTTCTCTTCCTCTCTCTCATCACTCTCTCTCTCTTCTCTCTTCTCTCTATCTTCTCTCTCTTTTACTCCTCCCTCTCTCTCTCTCTCTCTCTCTTTCTTCGCTCTCTCTTCTTCGCTCTCTCCTTCTCTCTCGCTTCCTCCTCTCCTTCTCTCTCTTCCTCCTCTCTCTCTCTTACCTCATTCTAACTCTCTCTTTTCCTCGCGTCTATTTCTCTCTCTCTCCTCTAACTTCTCCTTTCTCTTCTCTCTCTCTCGTTCCTCTCTCCTCTCTCTCCTCTCATCTTTCTCTCTCTCTCTCTCTCCTTCTCTTCTTCTCTCTCTCTTCTCTCCCTACTCTCCTCTCTCTTCTCTTTCCCTCTCTCTTCCTCTCTCTCTTTCTCATCCCCTTCTCTCTCTCTCTCTCCACTCTCTCTTCACTCTCGACTCTTCTCTCTCCTAACTCTCTCTCTGCCTCTTCTCCCTCTCACTCTCTCTCCTCCCTACTCTCTCTTTCTCTCTCTTCTCCGTCTCCCTTCTCGACTCTCTCTTTCGCGCTCATCTCTCTCTCTCTCTCTCTCCCTTTTTCTCAATCTCCTCTCTCTCTCTCATCTCTCCTCTCTTCTCCTCTCTTTTCTCCCCTTTCTCTCTCTCTCCTCCTTCTTCTCTCTTTCCCCTCTCTCCTCTCTCTCTTCCTCTCTTTCTCTCCTTCTCTCTCCTCTGTCTCTGTCGCTCTCTCTTCTCTCTTTCTCTCCTCTTCCTTCTCTTCTCGCTCTCTCTTCTCCACCTTCAACTCCTTTCTCACTCTCCCTCTCTCACTCTCCTCTCCTCTCTCTCTCCTCATCGTCTTCCTCTCTCTTTCTCTCTTCTCTCTCTCTCTCTCTCTCCGCTCGCTTTCTTCTCTCTCTCTCTTTCTTCTTCCTCTCTCTCTCTTCTCTCTCTCTCTCTCTCTTTTCCTCCTCCTTCTTCTCTCTCTCTCTCTCTCCGTCTCTCTGTCCCCTCTTCCCTTCCCTCTCTCTCTCTCTCTCTCTTTTCTCCTCCATCTCTTTTCGTCTCTGCTCTTCCTATCTCTCTCTCTCTCTTATCCTGCAACTTCTTCTCTCCTCTCTCTTTCTCACTTCTCTCTCATTCTACTTTCTTTCTCTCTCTCTCTACTTTTCTCTCTCGCTCTCACTTTCTCTCTTTCCTTCTCTCTCTCTCTTCCTCATTCCTCTCTCCATCTCCCCCTCCTCTCCTCTCTCTCTTCTCATCCCCCCCTTTAATCCTTTCTCTCTCTCCTTCTTCTCGCTTCTTCTCTCCCCTCCCTTTCTCCCTCCCTCTCTCTCTCTCTTCCCTCTCCTTCTTCACTTCTCCTTCCCCTCCCTCACCCCCCCCTACCCTCCCAATCCCTCCTCTTTTCCTTCCTCTCTATATATATAATTTGTATGTGTTAATTTTATAAATTATCTCTCTCTCACTCTCTCTCACACTCACACTACACATATAGTAATATAATATATATATATATATATATATAATATATATTAATATATTCTATATATATATATATTAGAATGTAAAAGAGTATAGGAGATGGAATGAAGAATTAAGCCATGTTAAAAAATGCATACATCGATAATCAAAGGTCTACGACATCTTTATTTTATTTCTTGTACTATTTATTATATTATTATTATTTTTAAGAACCTTTGGTTAAAAAAAAAAAATATATGCACCAGTATCCACTTTCGAATAAAAGATGCACGAGGAGAACCCCGATAAATAGCATTCTAGGTCCCCAGATTCACCACCAAAATCCTGAAATCAAATCCGTTCTTTCGAACCGATCATGAACTTATCCATCACTTTCCCCCACCAGTAGCTTTTGTCGTGCAACTTGCAGGCAAAAGATACACAAGACTATATAAGGCTGTCAGACTAATATTACCGGAGATTTTGTAATGATGTAATGATTGATTGATATGGTATTACAATTATAATGATGTGATGATTAAATGAAAACGTTAAATATTGATAACAGTAATAATGGTAATTGATGGTAATAATGGGAATATCTCAATATTAATAAAATTGTACATCCATTTATATAAATATAAATATATATATATATATAAATATAATATATATATATATACATATAGTGTGTGTATATTAATACATATACATATATATATATATATATATATTATCTATAATATATATATATATATATTCAAACATATATATAATATATATAGATTTATAATATATATTTATATATATCTATAGATATATATATATATGTATTATACAATAAACACACAAACACACTATATTTATACATATTAGTATAAATTATATAATATAAATATATATATTTTAATATATATAAAATAATATATATATATATACATATATAATATATATAGATATATTTATATATATATATATAAATATAAATATATATACATAGATATATAATAAATAAATATAATATATATAATAAAATAATATATAATAATATCATACATACACACACATACACACACCACACTATATATATATTTATAAATATATATATATAAAATATAAATATAATAATTATATATAAGATATATATATATATATTATATATAGAGAAATAAATATATATATAACGATATATATAATATAACATATATTTAATACAAATATATAAATATATAATATATATATAAATATATATAATATATATATATATATTATATAAGATATTTATCCAAATATATTAATAAAATTATATAGATATAAATATATATATATAATAAAATATATAATAATATTTTTATATATCTGTATTTATATATGTATAGATATATATTATATAGATATAGAGATATATAATATATATATATATATAATATATTATATATATATTGCGTGTGTTATCAAGACCTTACTTTTCTTTGTGAAAAAAGTAAAATATTACTTCGTGAATAAATTGGAAAAATCTCTAAACACTGACCAGCACAAAACAACACGACTTAGATATTATTAAACTTGACATTACTAAGGATAATGAATGAAAAAAACAAACTAGAACAAAACCAATCAATCATACATTCAAAAAATTGTCCTAAATACAACGAAAACCCTTTGGACCATTAAGAGTATAACTACGCAGATGAGTCAATACTTTCCCAAATTCCCATAATGGGAAAACAATAGGGAAATACATCGAAAATAAAGGTTAATGGAGCTTAGTATGCAAAACCTATACAATCGTAGGACTCCTCTCATTGTGGACAATATGTAATACTGGTGTATATCATTCCTCTAATGGAAGAGCTGGTCACTGAATATCCTATGCATATCATGATGCTATATCCTCCCATTTGTTTCTGGTACATTGTGCATTTCTATTAAAATAATACATATGTAAATATACACTCACACAATACAACCCACACACACATATAATATATGTTATGAATCGTCTGTATATATAAAATACATATATATATATATAGTAAAAATATGTATTATTCTATATATATATATATATATTAATTATATAATATAATATATATTACAAATACATATATGGTGTAAATATATATGTATAATATATATAAGATATATATATATATATATATATATTTTAAATATATTATTATGTATAAATTATATATGTATATAATAATATAATCTATAGATAATATATATAAATTTAATATATAAATCATATAAAGATATATATGGTTTTTATAAATATAATATATAGGTATATAATATAATATAATAAATATAATTATAATATATATATAATTAATATATATAATATAAATAAAAATATAATAAATATATAATAATATAATAAATACATATACAATAAATATATATAGATATAATATATAAATATTATATATATATATATAATAAAATATATATAGAATAAATATATATAATATATATTCTAGCATGTATATAATAAAATAAAGAAATATATAATAAATTATATATTATATATACATATATAAATAATATATATATATATATCTCTATAAATAAATATATTAACTGTATATGCATTATTATTATGATATAATATAGTGTTATATATATTATGATATATATATATATGATAGTAGGTATATATATATAATATACATATCGATATATATAGTGATATATTTTAAATATATACTATATATATCATATATATATATATACATATAAGTGCCATATATGATATAATATGTATATATATATATAGTATATATATAAGTGATGAGCGTAGTATATAGTAGTATTATTGAGTAATATATGTATATTAAATATTTATATATATATAACATATATATTATATATAATATATATATATATATATATATATATTATAAATATATATTAATATAGTTATATATATATATATATATATATATATAGTATGGCGCACATTCTCGCAAACTGCCCTTTGAGTTTCGCCCGTCAGTCTGCATCTGAGTTGCTCCATGTAAATGATTCACATTGTCATGGTTATTTGTTTGGTGTGGACAAGATACGATGATACATACATAAATTATATATAAATATCATATAGTTTGTGCTATATATATATATATATATTAGTATAAAATATATATAATAGGGTATCATTGTGCTATATATATGTTATTATATATATATATATATATATATATATATGTATCACTACGGTATATTAATATGTTCTAAATATATGATATATATAATAGGATATATATATGATATATATATATATATATATACAGATGATAAGTGAGTATATAATATATATATATATATATATATATACATATATGTAACAATGACACATAGATATATAATAATATATATATATATATATAATATATATATATATAATATATAACTACGATGACACACACACACACCACACACACAACACAACACACAACACAACACACACACTATAAATATAGTATATATGATATATATAATATAATATATTATATATATAATGTATCATTCGTATCTTGTCACACCAAACAGAATAACCATACAACAAATGGCGAATCATTTACATGGAGCAACTTAGAATGCGAGACAGGGGGGATACTCAAAGGGCAGTTTCGAGATTGTGCTTCTATTCTCTGAGCCAGCATGAGTCGCACTCGCTATCGCCCCGTCCTCGCCCATCCCCCATTTGAACCAGATTGTTATTTAGTGTTCTACCAGTTCGTGCTCTGTGTTAGAGTGTGCACGCACAATTAACCAAAATCTTTCCACTCCAAAGGCACTACCGCTCCGGTAGTTCCTCCTTTGGTTCTTGGGACAGAGCGGGAGAAAGGGTCGCTGCCCGCTCTCAAGCACTTTCCAATCGTTAATCTGCCGGGCTCGTGTGCGATGTTATGTCTCATGGGGTGGTAACGGATCCTAACGCGGTGCTAAAGCTTTTCCTTGATCTCAGACGCGGACCCACGTGTACTGGGATGTAATGTGTTATGCGGGTACGAGATCTGCTTCCTTTTCTCCGTACTGGGTGGCCACAGCCCTTCTGATCGGTCGGGAGAGCTATGCCCACCCAGGTTCTGTGAGGCTGCATTGAGATTGGTTCGGGCTTCAAGGTGCCTGTGATGACACTGAGCAGTGCTTCGTTTTAGTGGGGAGGTCCACTTTACCTAGTATGGGCAGATCGTACACCAAACGGGTGATGAGAGAGCACGAAATAGTCTGCTCACAGAGTAGCAGAGTGCTATTGTAGGTTGATCTAAGCAGTCTGGGAGATCTGCGCCCCCAACTTGATTTTTTGCTTTTTTTTTTTTTTTTTTTGAAGAGAGACTCGGGTAGCTGACTATTTTTTTTTTTTTTCGGTTTTTTCATTTTTTTATATGAGAGAGAGAGAGATAAAGTGCTGTCAAGAGTAACACCCCAGGTAACTGGGTTAGGGTGGTTTTTCAAGCTCCTTATGCGCCGCACCAAATGAGGAAGCTTCGGTTTACGCGGATAACATTTGGCTGGTCTCTCGTGGTGGCTTAGTCCAGGACCATATCGTTGCCTACAATCCTCTGGTATGTGCATTTTAGCAACCATTTCATAGAAGTTTGGTGAAATCATCGTAGCGGACTTTGAGGTATTGGGATGAGTCTCAATTTTTGTCTCTATGTCAAATGTAAAAGCTGTCCCTTTTAACTTTAGGATGAATAAATCTTAGAAGATATTCGGTGATTAGTGGCTGCAATGCGGGTTGTGTCTTAATTAACCTGGACAGGTCGGTGTTGAGACCTTGAGACATGCCCAGCATCTTTACAGTGGAACATACAGTTTGCTTTTTCCCAGATGTTATCAAAAGCAAGGTCAGGGTTATACCCTCGAAAACGCCATCGACCACTCATGAAGGTTGGGGGTTCTCTTGGCAGTCAAATAACAGGCACATGGTACTCTGTTCATGTGGGCCGGTCTCAGGATCAAGACCTTTGCCCCATTTGGTGATCATTCTTCGCTCATATCCCCACTAAGTGCAATGGGCTATTAAAAATCATCCAGCACAAGGTGGGTCTTGTCGCTCGATAATGAGGAATTTGGGAGGCCATATGAGAAGGTTGTCATAGAGGTTTGTATATAGATATTATATTGAGGTGCACGAATATCCAGCTTAAGGAGCTCCATGGGTTCTGAAGCTATTATTTCATCCCCTGCACCATCGCCCTGATCCCTGTGCAAAAATGGGCCACTGTCTATTAGACACGGTTGGGAGTATGAAACTGCTTGATGCACCCAGAATACAATTGGTGGGCTGTAATCAGCAAGTTCTATGGTCTCTTTGGAAAGGCACAAGATATCAGCATGTCTAATGATGCAAAATATCCGCTTTATTCTGTGAGAAGGACCTCGATATTAAGGGCGGGCTATTATCTATTGAGTCCGCATTTTTCTGCATCTATGAGCGAGTACGCCAGATTTGTATTGACGAGCCGAGGTTTTATCCTTTTACCACTCGTACGATATTCACTGCTAATTATTGTTTGTGGCTGTAGTGTCTGATTGTTTTCCTTTCGATTAACAGGGCCACCAACGTAAGATCCTGACTTGGCCCCATAGTAAACATGTATATATATATACCGAACTCGAACTCGGGTTATTTGAGGTGAGCAAGCCCCCCGGCTCCTATCCATTACTGTCCACACTAACCGACCCAACAAAAAAGGCATTGTCTAACCAGTTGGCCTTACAATCCACTATGAATTAACCCAATTATGACTCTTAGCGGAGCAGTGATAGCGAGGTTTTACAGACAATCCCCGTGTGCACTCGGCGGGAATGAATTAGAAATTCAAGTCCCAAATCAGGTAACTGAGGTTATATCTATGTGAAAAAGATGGTAGAATACAGTAACGCATGTAGGTAACTTCCATTGTAGTTGTAAGGCACCTGGTTAGACAATCTTTTAGTCGGGTCGACGTGTTGAACGATGTGGAAGTTGAAAGACGTGCAATGGTTTGGGGTGGCGGGAAAGAAAAAGAATGAAATTTATAGGTTTCTGCATAAATATGTTACCTGCATTCTTACCATCTTTCTCATATATATATATATATATATATATATATATCAATACTATATATATAGATATATATATTATATATATACATATATAAGTGTGTGTATGTGTATACATACATATATATGATGAGTATAAATAATATCATATATATATATATATATAGTATATATATATATATATAAGTATATATATATATACATATATAAGTGTGTTTGTATGTGTATACATACATATATATGTATAATATATATATATATATATAAATATATATATATATATATATATATATATATAATATATATTATAATACATACTTATATAAGTGTGTGTAGACTGGTGTATACATACATATATATGTATATATATAATATATCAATATAATATATATATATATATATATAATATATATACTATATATATGTATGTATATATAAGTATATATCTATTCTAATGTATATTGCATATATAACTTATATGAACATATGTCTATTTATACTATCTATCTATCTATTGTGTGTATAGACCAATATATATATATGTATAGTATATATGTATATATGTATATATATGCATAATATATATAGTTACTATATATATAATAACTAAATACATATATATATATATATATCTTATATATATATATATATATATAATGTATGTATATACATATGAAACATTAATAAACACTATATATATGTTGTATGTAATGTATATCTATATATATATATAGTTATATATATTAATATATATATATAGTGTATCTATATATATATTGTATATATATATATTGCACTACATATATACATATGTCATATATATACAACATATCTATATAATATAAATGCATAGACATATTTGTTACATTCATGTATATATATACCACATATCTATATCATATATACATAATATTTAATATAAATATGTATATATATACTAATATCTACATACATCACATATATAATTACATTATATATATAAATATATATATATATATAAACATATAGATACATAACAATATCCACATTAATATAATATATCATAAATTTATATATATATATATATATATATATATATATATATAATTAATATTTATACATTTATATATATGTTATATGTATATATATATACATATACATATATACATAACCATACATACAAATATATATATATATATATATATTCTACCATATATATAATATATATATAAATATGCATATGTATATATATATAATATATATATATATATAATTATTATATATCTATATGTATATATGTATACATATATCCATACATACATATATTACACAACTTACATACGTATTATATGTAAGCATCAATCTCTCTCTCTTATTATTACGCAATTTGCAAATAAAATTCCCTCCAAGCACACATAAACATAAACATATCTACAAGAAGCAAACTTGATTTTCATTCTAATGAAATCCGAATATGCCATTGCTTCGAAGTTGCAAATTCATTTGATCATGGTCACCTTCCTTATTGCATTTATCTTCGTTCCGGGGACACTAAGCCTTCCCGAAAGCGCGGTGTTCAAGAACCAAGGGGCACCGCTAATGTTATGAATATGTAATGCAAGTTAGCACAATTTGTGCCTCTCTCACTCCCGGTCTTGCTTGAGAGGATTATCTCAAACGCGATCAGCGAGTGGGAAAGAAGCGAACTGATAATGGAAATAAATATCATGGGATGGTTGCTACGATGTGTTATTGTCGGTCATATTCATAGATATATAAAATATATATATTTATATATATATATATATATATATAAATATAGATATATAAATATATATGAGTTATTTATATATATATATATATATATTAATATAAATATATATATATATATGTATTATATATATATATATACATATATGCATATATAATATATATGCAATATTATATGTATATATATATTATAATATAAATTACTTATATATATATATGGTATGGTATATTATATGCAGTATAAAATATATATATATGGTATATATATATATATATGATATTGATATAGTATATATATATGGATATATATATATATATATATATATATATAAATGTGTTGATGTTGTGTTTGTTAGTATACTCTATATATATATAATATATATATATATATATATATTTATATATATCATATATATATGAAATGTGTGGTGTGTGTCGTGTATGTATATCTATATATAGTGATATAATATATATATATATATATAATATAGATTTTTTATTTAGATACTATTATATATGTGTATATATATATATCTATAGTATATATAATATATATATATATATATGTATATATGGGTATATAAATATATTAAACATTTATGTCTATATATATATATATATATATATATCTATATTAACTTATATACGATATTATATATTAATATTTAGATCTATATTAAATATATGTAAATAGTATAATATAGTAAATTGGATATAGACTTATAAATACATATATAAATATATATCTATCTTATATATATTATATAATATATATTATATATCTTGTATATATATGTATTGAATGTGTATATATATATATGATAATAGACTATATTATATATCTGTAGTATATCATATATATATATATATCTATATGTTGAGTGTGTGTGTGTGTGTGTGTTTGTGTTGATGAGTGTGTGTATGTGTGTGTGTATGTATATATATACATAATTATATATATATATGTATATGTAAGTATATATATAGATATATATATATATACAATATAAATATCTATCTACCTATCTATCTATCTATCGATTATCTAACTAGTATATATAGTATATATAGATATACTATATATTTTATATATAAATATATATATATTATACATATGTGGTGGTGTGTTGTGATAATCTCCTTCGATACTCAAATCTCATAAAAAACGTAATGCGAAAATGAAGAAGACGGGAGAGAGAGGAGATGAGATGAGAGAATGGAAAGAGAGGAGAGAGAGAGAGAGGAGAGAGCATTTACGGGCAGTGGTTCAGGTGGGAGATTTCGGTACAACCAAGACCATTATCTATAGGCAGGCAGAAAAAGAGGTATGGAGCCTGATAGCTTTATGTTCGCTTATATAGAGTGTGTACCCGTTTAAGACTGACGGTGTTTTTGCCATTTATTTATATCATCAACATCTTTCGTGGAATTATGGTTATAAAGTGTCTAGTTGGCTTTCCTATTGACTTTTCCTTATTACTCATCTAACTTTGGTATTTGTTATTCGAACAAAAAAATTGTATCCTTGTTTCTTGATGCTAACGAATTGATCGATGAGCATTATAATAATCTTTATAAGATTATAAAACAACACACACGCACGCACACACCACGCAAACACACCACACACACACTTCACGAGAAGAACACACCACACACACACACACACCATACATCACACAGCGATAGTCAAACAACGAGCAAACATAAAAAGAAAAAGCACTCTACAGCACATGGCACAATCCAAAACACACACACCAATAGCGAACACACACTAACTTTGTAAGGGGAATGGTTTTTAAAGCCGTCTGGGAACTGGTTTTCACTGAAAAAATAGAGGGAATCGCAGCCTTGGGAAAAACTTATGATAGGGATTGGAGAACTACGAACACGTGAAGTTGATTGAAGAAGAGGACCTATCAAGGGATTATATAGGAGGGATAACGAAAACAGATCCCTGTGAAGTAGGAATGTTAATTAATATATATATATATAGTATATAATATATATATTATTTTATATATAT
>NW_028234403.1:57384865-57413775 GCF_977035675.1 Penaeus japonicus
AAGAATAGCTAATTAATTAGTAATAGATTATTAATGAAATTGAGTATATGGTTGAAATAAAATAGTTGCTGAATCTTATAATTATAGAAATAAATAATTTTTAAGAAATGATAGTGAGAGGTATTATGAATATAAATAAAATATAATAAATATATATAAAATATATTATATATATATATATTATATATATATATATATATATGATGTATATATAATTTTCTCTATATATGTATCAAAATATTTTGGATTTATTAAAAGTATAAAGGAAATTAAGTACCAATAGTTATTTTGTATTATTATACTATGTATACTAAGATTGCTAATTAATTAGTATAGAGAGTATGAAATTGCGTAATGTTTGACAGAATAAGAGATTTGAATGCATTTAAAATTATAGACCATAAAAATTGTTATGAAATGATCGGAGGGAAGTAATGTGGAAATAGTGTGTTTTACAAAAATATACCGAGATCTATGTCACATAATTGGATGGTTGTCTTTGTGGGAAATCTGAAAGACTTTGCCAAAGGACTTGTTGGAGTACTTTTGCACGATTGAACTCCATCCTCCAACTCAAGATAAACGCACAATGGCGAGTGCATCAGGTGCCCCAGATTATTAAAGTTTAGGATGTAGATTTTCCTGGAATTACACATCAATTACATAGGCGCTATAAGAGTACCGCATTTCGAGAGACGTGGATATGGTCGATGAAATAAAAATAATTAACTGATACGGTAACTTAATTTTTCCTTCTTAATGCTTCCAGTATTCAGCAAATTAATCCACATTCTCCGGATCAACGATCCAGGTGCGTTGTGCATTTCCGGATGCACCGCATGGCCTAAACTGTAAATCTGGGGACTTACAGTAGGGGTGGTGGGTAACACGCTGCCGCACACATAGCCGGGATTACTCCAATACTTCTTATTTGTATTAAGTTTTTGATGAAAACGTTTTACTCATCAAATCGAGAATAAACTGCTTTTTGTGACCTTATATTGGAAAAATCAATTCGATTTCTCATCCCTTTTCCTTTTTTATATCATTTTTTCCTCTATACTCTTCATATGAGGTATCATGGGGGAATAATCAGCTATTGTATTATGGTTATACCATGTTCAAAATCATAAAAATGAAAATAAATATTTTTTCTTTTTTTCTGTCATGAGAAAAAAGTAAAAGTATATTTGTTAGAGAAACATTATGTTCTACATTCCCATTTTTATTTTTTCACAGAAAACATTAGAGAATCCATAAAAATACATAATATAAACATATATACATAATCATATGAGTTTCTGCTTCTTACAGTGCAGCATGATACGGGCTGAAACAAGTAGCACACAGTACTACGTCACATACTCTGCAGACATAATTCAACGTGGTTGTTTGCCTTGGGTTCCCTTCAATGTTTCCCCTCCGAGTTTCATATGGAAGGTATGAGCGATTCGGATTTGGATCTCCCATGTGAGGTTTGGAGAGCGGAGGAGATCGTACTGGTGACCCAGCGCAATGGAGGGGCAAGACTTCTCCCTCTGCTCTGTCATCCCTTGGGCGCTGGAGCAACTTGCAACCAGCAGATGCGGAAGTCCAGCTGGGTCATCTTTCTCCAGCCACATAAGCACAGCATGTGCATTCACAATGGCCATGTCGAGTAGGTTGCAGAAAATCTTGATATGCCATTTGTTTGTGTGTTCCTGGTGTGGTCTTCCTCGTTGTTTTGGAGCACCAGAATGATTTGCATGGCTGCCATTCTGTATCTTTTCGAGCCAAGTTAACTCTGATTCCCTAAATGATATGGAGGGTAAGGCATGGTAATCTTACGACCTTGAACTGTAGTATGACAAGTAAAAGAGTCTTGTAGATGTTAACAGATACCAAGTTCTCTGCCAACAAGATCTTGAGTGGCTAACATGCCCCCCACAGTCTTTTCCTTTTAAGTTCACACAAGTTCTGTGTCGTTCACGGTAAACCCCGAGATATTTGTATAATGAGCAAGAGATCCTAGCTCACTGTCATCTATATGAAAGGTTTGGCAATGGATAGTAAGAGATTAAGTGCCTTGGTTTATTCACTGAGATATCAAACCGCACTCAGTACTTTTGCAGAACAGTACATTAAGAGTCGTTGCATTCTATCCTCGGATAAGGATTTAAGGCAGGATGTCATCAGCATAACAAATACTGGAATCACGCCCCTCAAGTGGTAATTTGCTTACTAGATTTGTGCATTATGTTTAATTGGTATGGGGCTAAGTACGTTCCCCTGAGTGTGCATTTTAGAGTATGAACTTTGATTCCCCTGAAGAGAACATGAGCTGAGCGGTTTGATAAATGCATTTGAATCCATGTTAAAGTTTACCCTAGAATAGCTAAGCTAGCCAGCTCTTCAAGGATAGTCCCTGTTTGCAATATCAAAGGCAGATTAAGATCGAGAAATACTGTTTCATGCCTTGCTGAAAATTTGTCAAGTACTCTGCAAAGCAGTGGCTGACATGCCTACGTCCTGGGAGGAATCCATACAGTCGGAGATAACTTGGCATGAATGCGATACATGAGTCTGCTTCAAATAATTCTCTCAAGTACCTAGCACAAACGGAGGTCAATGAGATGGGATCGGTATTTATCCAGTGATCGGTTTGGGGTATGGAATGATTCTAAGCCTTAGTCAGGAGCTTGGGAAGTAATTCCTTGGGATAGCTTAGCCAATAAAGATGTAAAAGTGGGTTACCTGGTACCTGAGGCAATGAGTCGAAGTACACTATAAGTTAAGCCCATCCTCGCCTGGGGCGGTCCGCCTTTACCCCTGGCAAGTGCATTAGGTAATTCCCATTCATTATTCAGCAAGCCAGAGGGGTCAGTGCAGAACAGGCTATGGCAATATAAGATGGAATAATACAATACCGCATGATGTAGGTGTATAACAACCTCCCGACCCGGAGTCATTCCCTGAGGGTGGGCAGAGATCGACTCCGGAGCCAGGGAGGTATGTTATACAGGCTATGGCATTATCTAAATTCCTATTTATTTTTCGTTTAAGTTTATTCATATTCTCTATGGAAGTAGTTCAAGCGGAGAGGTTTCTGGTCTGTTCTAATTGGCCTTCGAACTGGCCAAGTGGCGACAGCTTTTCTGACCTGTTTGATTTTTTTTCCATACCTCCGCTACAGAATTTGGAGCCTTTTGTCTCTGGAATCTTATTGGCTCTGGAGGAATCATAAAAGATTTTTGGGTGTCATGTCATCCCTATTAAACAATTAACAAGCTCTGAACTTGTTTATCTCCCTACTTAACCCTTTGCAGACGGAGATAAATTTGCTTGCCCACCTCCAGAAAGGTTTTTATTAGAGAGAGACCACTTGAAGCAATAGAATTTGAAGCAACCAAATCTCTTTCGTCAATCATTGAAAACTAAGCGTTTTTTGTGTTTTATTATTTTGTGTGTTTTATGAGTTTAGAGACTTATATGTGCCGTAATGACAGGCTCTATCAGGCTGCAGTTGACTATAAATTGTAGTATGTTATCCATATTAGCTCATTAGTTTCTTTTTCCAATTGAAGAAGTAATTGCTGTTTATGTGGGAGGACAAACAGCAACTTTATTTTTTCGTAATTTTTGTGCTTGTCAGAACAATACGAAACATATAACCACCTACAATAAAGATAACAAGAAGAGGTAGGGAAGAGGACTGAAACCTGTGCTTGGACTTGTGAGTGCCACATTGAAAGGCATCCATATTGCACAGGAGCACATTTTAGACCTAAGGTATGGATTGAGTCACCTTCCTCTTCTCGGTTCTGCCTGCACATCCTTCATCGGCGGTACTTTACGAGCAAGGGGTTTCATACACACATAGTGTGTGCCATCGGCTCCTTAGAGACAGTGCATGCTAGAGAACCGGGATGGTGCCATTCAAGCTCTCTCATCCTGCTGTGCTAGAAAAAAAGGTGGTGCCATCTAGGTGTTTGGACGTTAAGCTTGCACGATATTACGGAATTATAGTAATTAGGACTGCAGTAGCCATCAGCACTCATTCCTTTTCATAGCAGAAAATAAAATAGCACCAGTGATCCAAAACCCCGAACGTTCGTGTACGTCATGACGCCCTCCGTCAGCCAAAACTCCTACGTCATGTTGTCATAACACCCGTACGCAGGGGTTAAGATGGCGCTCTTATCCACTTTGGGTACGTGAGGGACTGGATTTTCTTAGAGATTTTTCTTGATCAGACCTTGTAATTGTAGTAGTCAGTGACAACTTTTATCAGGTCCTGGGAATAATTTTTCGACAGTTGTTACAAACATAGGTTACTATACCAGTCATAAACACGTGCATGAAGTGAATGCTCCCAAGTCCCTGGTAGGATTTTAGTCAGGTGCTTTGTTAGCTATGCTGTTGTCTACAGTATACTCTGTTAGGATGGAAAGTGGTTATTTACTAACGCTCGAACCAGTGGAATTACAGACATTACACGTCAAGATCGTTGCCAATTACATAATCTAACCTGCCATCTGCCAAGATAAGTCTGTTTATCTGTGTCAATGCAGTCATTGATCTTCTATTGACGAAATGGTTTTTAAATTCCTCCCCATTGCGTTACCTGGTGATCCCCAAGTGGTGCGTTCTAGCATTCAAAATCCCCCAAACATAATATTACCGTGATTATGGAAATTTGGTAAAAAACTAGTCAGAAACTTTGAGCTCCTAACTACATATTTATATAATAAGACCCACCGGCAGTCTAATTCTTTGGATGATGGAACTGTAACGTCGGTGTCTCAGACCATTTTTACTTGTTCAGTGGCAGTGCAGCTTTACATACGTCAAACCCGTTAATGGCTGTTATTTACATATGAGCAATACCCTTTAAGTTTAGGTCTATTTTCATGTTAGTAGCAGCTGAATACGGTTCCTTGTTAGCAGATTACATCAACATTGTTTTTATAGATAAAAAAAACTCTAGTTCATTAAGGCCGAGCCTTAAATGCCTACCATATTCCCATGATAAGAATTTGATTGTGCGTTTTATTTATTTAGTTTTTTTGTTTTATTGGATAGTTCTAACTCATTTTGTAAAATATCCTCCTGGGTGGTACACGCTTTTTTTTACTCACAGGAGCAACACATATAACATATTCTGTATAAAACCAATAAATTTTCTCCTTACAGAGGGCAGACCTTAATTAAAAGTACACTTAACCATTTAAATACTATTAATCTTAGCGTTTCCTTCTGGAGTGGGTTGGCTCTCGCATTCCAGATGAATTCTATTTCGTTAGAGGCTGGCCATCTTTATACACCTGATGGCTTGTGAATCCCTCGAGTGCATATTCATTTTCAAGGCGAGCTACTTGTATGTGTGACGAGTATTCGTTCATATTTCTCTCTTTCTTTGGCTCATCACAGGATTTAAAGGCAATCCCTCCATTGAACTCCAGTGAGCTGATCAATATAGATCTGCTGGTGACGAGCCAACATAGATATAAGCGAGGAGAGAGTGTCTCCTCGCACGAGGTCAAGGGGAGTGTTTTCCCCTTGGGAACGGAGCGTGTTGCTAACGCATTCCAGCCATTTGATTTCCGTCTTATATCGTTCTCGGTGCAAGTGCCAGTCTCATAACATTTTATTGTTTCCTTCTTTTTGGGTTTTACGACTTCCACATGGATAGCGGTATATTGACTTAGTAAGCTGCAGCACTTGCGGTAGTGCTTGCTTTTTCCTGGGTATGAGTTTATCAGCTGTGGCGCCGTACTCACATTGGAGGTGGCCAACAAGGCTTCGCCCTTCCTCAATAATTATACATTGCGGCGACCCCCGTGGTGGGGGTGACCGCGGCGGCTGGACTCGCTCGGCTGCGTGACAGGTGAATTATGGCTCAGGGCCCCACAAGGCACTCACATCTAACGTCTCCATAGCTGTACTGGGCACTCGCAGGATAGATGCCTTCAAATACATTCGGCGTACATAGTTCTACTCTTTCACACACTGGATTCATGACACAATCACTTTCGGTGTGATAAGAGCGCCCACATTCGTGCACACCTTACACCTTTCTAAGAGTTTCCTCTATATGGCACTAGAGTTTCCGTGTATTAGGAAAAGCTTTACGGAGCACGGCACCAACACCTCTCCCCCCCCCTATGAGGTCACACTGTTACTGAAATGTAAAAAAAAGTATAGTTTAGATCATTAGTTACCACCCTGCTAACTCACAGGCCGGCAAGCTTGATACAAAATGTAAAAAAAGATAAATATCTTTTAATTACCACCCTGGCTAACTGCACAGGCATGGCCAAGCCTTTGATACATTATGTTAGTCCATAGGACCATGTTGCTAAGATTACACAAATTAAGGTAATAACATGATTTATTCCATAGTATAATTCAACGTGACTAGACATTTGATAAATGTTTATAATAGGGTATCATATACCGAATCTCGGTATAGTCACTAAATTACATCTTCTAGACAGTTGATGTAAGAAAATATTACATAACTCTGCGTACATCATAGCAGGTGGTCTGAAAGGTTGTATCATATGGGCACTCTGAAATGATATTCAAGTGTTCGTTTATACTCTTCGTTGCAAAGTCCATTTATTCTTCTACATTGCATTCTGAACTGAACTCCAATACATTTCTGTATGCCAAGTCTAATTCTAGCAGTCACACTATCACATTGTCCTTGTTATTGTCCTTGTAGAACCATAATGAAGCGCTCCTGCGAGGGAACTGGTCAAAATGTTTTATCTACAGCTTTCAGTCTTGAGAGTTTTGTTAGCTCCATCAAGTCCTCCCTATTGGGAGTTTTCTTATTATGTGTGAGATCCAGCAAGAGGTATGCCAAAGTCTATATCCACAATTTACGTATCACATCCTGCCCTCGCCAGCGATCAGCATGATCATGTTTTACGATTCCAACATGCGATGGTATCCACACAAAAGGTATAGCATTCACCCGTTCCTTGGCGCGATGTACATGTTATTCTTATATCAAATACGATTTTCCAGCACCTTTATCAGGTGTTCAGAGTCTGGAGAGCAACTCTGCGATTCGCAGACAATTACTCCTGAGCTTGAGTTAACAGATAGTCTGTTGGCTATGAGTATTCCTGCCAAATCAGTTTGCGAGTGCTCGCCCATCATGAACACCCCCCCCTACCCTCCAACAATCTTGGTGCTCAAAATATGTTTTTTATATTCACCATAAGCACATGCCGGGCGCTATATAGACTTCCAGACTGTAGGGATCCACATGAAACATTCAGAGTCAATATTCAGATTTCAAGATGCTCATTAATGTCAAGGGGGTGTTGCTTCAGTACAGACTGGTTGAAACTGTGTCTTTTTTAGGGACATCAGTAATAAAAAAACGTTCAAGCGACATTTTCCATGGTGGGAATAGAACAATATGGGAACCTACTCAAAGGACATATTTAATTGGTGTATGGATTTGTTATGTCTTTGCAACCATGAAATTTTGAGGCGACTCGGCACTGCTATGCAAAAGATGGATTCACATCGTAATTTAAGTTGCCTCTGGAACTCTGTATTATAGAAGGGTTCAATTAATTGGCTCGACACCAAAAATAGTATGGATGAATGATATCCTTTCGTAAATAGATGGCAAGTTGAAGTTTTTCTTTCTCTTGGTCACAATACTCGTTGTTTTAGGACACCGAGAATGATCCTCATGGCTGCGTTCTGTACAATTTCTAGACAAGTTAACTCTGATCCCTAAATGAGACAAGGTGTAAGGCATGGATAATCTACGACTGACCGTAATATATGAGTAGTAAAAAGTCTTGCAATGTTAACAATGACACCATGTTCTTCTTCCAACAACGTCTTGAGTGGCTTCAGCCGCTCCCACATCTTCTTTTAAGTTCAAAATGAGTTCTGTGTCGTTAATAGTCACCCCAAGATAACTGATTTGTGGCAAAGATCCTAGCTCAATGTCATCTATATGAATGTTTAGCAGTGGGATTGTAAAGGATGGGGGGGGGGGAGGGCCGGTTTTTCAAACTGAGATTTCAAACCGCAACTCATTAGTTTTTGTGGACAGAAACATTAAGAATCTTTTGCATCTATCCTCGGATGAAGTTTTTAAATGCAGATGTCATCAGCATAACAAATAATGGAATCACTGGCCCACAAGTGGAATAATTGCTTAATAGTCTGTGCATTAAAACCGTAAAATAACATGGGGCTACGTACGCCCCCTGGGTGGTGGGCCAAGCTCAAACCATTTTTTGAGATGTACTTTTTGATTCCCCTGAAGAGAACATGAGCAGATCGTTGATAAGACATTGAATCCACGTTAAAAAGTTTACCTTGAATACCAAAGCAAGCCAGTTGCCTCAAGGATGAGGTCTCCTGTTTGCAATACAAAGGCAGATTTAAGATCGAGAAATACAGGTTGCTTGCCTTGCATGGGGAAAGAATTTGTCAAGTAACACTGCAAAAGCAGTGCTGAGTGCTACGTCCTGGGAGGAATCCATACAGTCTTGAGTTAACTGGCAACGAATGCTATACAAGAGTCTGCTCAAAATATTCTCTCACGTACCTTGCATAAACATGGAGGTCCAATGTGACGGGTCGGGTACTTATCAGATTCGGTTTGGGTATGGGAATGATTAAGCTGAGTCCAGAGCTTGGGAGTATTCCTTGGGATAAAGCTTAGTCTGTAAAGATGTAAGAGTGGGTTACCTGGTACCTGAGTCAATGAGCGAAGTAACACTATAAGTGATGCCCTCCTCGCCTGGGCGTCGCCATACCCTTGCGAAGTGGCATTTTATTTATTTCCCACTCAGTTATTCGCAAAGTCGGAGGGTCAGAGCAGAACAGGCTATTGGCAATGTTAATATTCCTATTATTTTCGAGGTGGTAAGTTTATCTCTTATTCCCGCGGACGTGAGTTCACTGAGAGGTCTGGCCCACTGATCTAGTAACAAATTGGCCTGTTCTATGGCTGTGAACTGCGGATGCGACAGCTTTACTGACAACCTCTTATTTGTTCTCCATACTTCAGCTGCAGAAGTTTGGGTTAATACTCTGCAGGAATTGCTTCCCCAATTTTACTGGAATTTGAGCCTTTAATTCTCTGATCTTTATTACCGAGGAAGCGTAAAAGAATTTTGATGGTAAATGTTACCCTATAACATTAGCAAGTTCCTGAACTCGTTATACTCCCTACTTAAGATGGGGTCTTTATCCACTTTGGTGCGTGAGGGACTGGGGGACTTTTTTTTCTTTGAGAGTTGTCCTGTGAGCAGACCCATGTATTGTAGTAGTCATGACTACTTTTTATCAGTCTCTGAGAGTAATGTTTCGACAGTGGTTACGACATAGGCACTATACCCATCATAAACACTGCTTGAAGTGATGCTCCAGTCCCGTGGATTGTAATTTTAGTCTCTGGGTCTGTTGTGAGCTATGCTGTGTCAACAGATACTCTGTAGGATGCAAATGTCACTGACTACTCTCGAACAGTGGATGTACAAACATACCATGTACAAGATTTTGCCACTTACATAATCAACCTCACCTGCCAAATGAAGTCTGTTTTATCTGTGTCATATCCAGTCATCGATCTTCTATTGACGAATGTTTAACTGCCTCCCCAGTGCTGTTACTCTGGTAATCACCAAATTGGTGTGTGGGTCTAGCATTTGAAATCTCCCATACCATAAGGTTCCTTGATATGGAAATTGGTTAGAGACTAGTCAAAACTTTGAGCTCCGTGGCATACACATTATATAATGAGAAGAACCCAGAGGCATCTTAATTCTCAAAGGGATGAAACTGCACGTCGTGTTTCCCGGGACTGTGGCAGTGTTTAGCTTTACATAAGTCAACAAACCCGCATGGCTGTATTTACATATACAAATACCCTTGATTTAGGCGCTATTTTCATGGTAGTACAGCTGCACAACGTCTTGTACGCAGAATACATCGACTTGTATTTACGAATATAAAAAACTCTAGGTCATAACGCCTAGGCTTAATACTACGCAATATTTCCAGATATGAATTTGATTGTGCGTTATCATAAAATGAAGAGTTTTTTTAATTGATAGTCATACTTCATTCTGTAATATCCTCTGATGGTAACGCATTTGACTTTACAGAAGCACACATAGACATTGCTGTAAAACCATACTTCTCCTCACATAGGGACAACCTAATTTAAAAGGTACAATTAACATTTAAACATTAATTCTTAGTTTTTTTCTGCTTCGTAGCTCAATCCCTTCAATGATGTGTTGAGGACATTCGGGGGGACACGGAAGCCTTACATCAGGTCCGTGTCACGGTAGTTTCCGGACACTGTCCCCCTCATATCAGCACGGGCTCCCCTCACACTGACCCAGTGACCACTATTAATGGAGGAATTGTATCATGACCCCGGGGTGTCATCGCGGTTTTTCTTATCACTGATGGCAGTACTGAGCCTCTCGACCGTGAAGTCCTTTCATTTTTCCATATCTCGCTTCAGTGTCTCTATGTCACCAATCAAATTACTTTCTTCTTTGAGTGCTTGAAATGATTCCACCGGTGTGTTCTGCACTGATATTTCCTTCCGGAGGTGTTGTGAACGTCCACCACTGACGTCACAGTCCTAATGCGCGCTAGCGGGGGATTCCCCGGTGCGCCTGCGGTCAACCATGGTAGTGAGGTGCCAGGGGAGGGGAGGGGCTGGGTACAAGGGAGGGGAGGGGCTGGCGCCAGGGAGAGGGATGGGGATGACGCGTCCTCGCTGTGGAGTCGGATGGGCTCGGCTGGTGCCAGGGGAGAGAGGGCTGGTGCCAGGGAGGGAGGGGGTGGCCGCGTCCCTCGCTGTCCCTCGTAGGTTGCAATTGGTAGTGGAGACGGTGAGGCCCGGAAATCGCACTGTGAAAAACATCTTCATCTCGTTGACCTTCTCACAGCTCTGCGACCGGGCATGCAGATCGGAACATTCAGACCCCTACTCCCGGCAAACCGCGGAAGTCCCCCCCCCATCGGCTGCTGATGAACGTCATGGCCGGGCACGGTCAGCCACTCCCCCGGCACGCTGGTCGCTGATTGGGCGGGGAGGCGTCGGCTTGGTCTCTCACTAACTCCACAGGGGAGGCGGAGAGGTGCCAGGCCAGGGAGGGCGGTGGCACCCCTGTGCCAGGCCCGTACCCCCGTCTTCTACATCTGACGGCATGATGATTGAAAGCATGGGCAGCTGGGCTCCCTCTGCCTCTACAAATTTGCGAAGGACACATATTGCATTGTGCCTGTTCACCACATACTGCACAGCGTCCCTTTATCGTTGGGCATAAAAAAAAATTTACTACATGGCCACTCCCATACAGTTGAAGCAAATGGACAGGGGATGCCCTCCACGACGCACGTGGCTGGTGGCAAGTAGTTTCAAAAAAAGTGTATGACTGGAGGTGGGTTGCTCCCTTTCCATACTATGCGAATACGGTTGAGTGCTGGCCATCTTTATACACTCTGATGGCCTTGTGAACTCCCTCCGAGCGCATATGCCATTCTCAAGTCGAGCGCCTTGTTATAATGTGTGATGAGTATTCGTCATATTGCTCTTTCTTTTTTGGACTCATCACATGATTTGAAGGCAAGTCCTCCAATTTGACCGCAATGAGCAGTCAATATTAGTCTGTTGATGACGGCAATATAGATATATGGCAGGAGAGAGTGTCTCCTCGCACGAGTCAAGGGTGTTTCCCCTTGGGAAACGGAGCGTTGTTGCCAACGCTTTCCACCATTTCATTTCTCAGAATTCGTTGTGCCCTTCGGAAAGGCGAGACGACATATTTGTTCGTGTGGCAAGTGTAGGCTTGATAACATTTTCCATGTTTCTTCTTCTCTGGGTTTACGGCTTACTAAAGTAAAGCCGGCTTCATCATCCTCATCAGTTCTTCCACATGGGGTATCGGTTAGTACTGACATCAGTGGCTCAGCAATTGCGGCAGTACTTGCTATCTTCCATGGTATGCATATATCAGCCGTGGTGCTGTAGCTCCGTAGGAGGGGAGGGAGAGTGGCACCAGGCTTTCTCCCTCCTCATGTTTTACAATTGCGGCTGTCCCCCATGGGGAGTAACCGCAGCGCTGGCTCGCCCCCCCCCCCTCGCTGCGTGACAGGATGAATTATGGCTCAGGGCACAACAGGGCATTCAGTCCCTAACGGTCTCTGTAGCTGTACGGGCAATCCTCCGAGTATAGATGCCTTCAAATATCTTGGCGTACATACATAGTTCTACTCTTTCACAGCACTGGATTCATGCAATCACTTTCGATGGACCAGAAGCCCACATTCGTGCACACTTTACCCCTAATTCAGCCTCGTATATGCACTTGAGTTTCCGTGTATTAGGAATAGTAACCGGAGCACGGGCACTAGGGGATGGGGGTGGGGGGGCGTGTGAGGGGGGGGGAGAGAGCTCGGGGGGGGTGGGTGTTGGGGGGGGGGGGTGGTTGGGGGGAGGAATAAAGGGGGGTGGCGGCGGGAGGGATGAGGGGGGGGGTCACGAGGGGGTGGGCGGTGCGAGGTGAAGGGGAAGGAAAAGTTTTGGTGGGGTAGAGGGGGGGATGGGAAGTGTTGTGGTGGGGGGGGTGAATGGGGGACGGAGGGGAGGTAAGGGGGGTGGGGAGAGAAAGTGAATTAGTGGGTTGTATGTTGATGATAATTAAAGTTGATGGTGAAAGTAAAAAGAGAGCGTGAGCGGGTATGGGTTTTAGGAGTTAGTAGTTGTGGAGGGATGGGAGGTGATTGGGTGTGGGTGGATTCTGGTTGGGTGTGGTGGTAGGGGTGATAATTGGGGGGTGGGGGGGGTAAGGTAAGATGGGGTGGTTGGAGAAAAAGAGGGGGAGTTTTTTGGGTGGGTGGGGTGGTTTTTGGGTGGGGGGGTTTTGTTGGGGGTTGTGGTTGTGTTTTGGGGGTGTTTGGTGGGGTGTGTTGTGTGGTTATTAGGTGGTAGTTTGTTGTTGTATGTGGGGGAGGTGGGGGGTGGTGGGGGGTGGGGTTAGGGTGGGGGGTGTTGGGTGGGTTTGGAGGGGTTGTGGGGGGGGTTGTTTGTGGGGTTTTGGTGGTGGGTTGTTGGGGAGGTGGGTGGTGGTGTGTGTGGGGGGGGTGGGGGGTGGGGGGGTGGGTTGGTGGGGGGTGTTTTGGGGTTGGTTTGTGTTGTGATGGGGGGGAGGGTGGTGGTGGTGGTGTTGGTTGGGGTGGTGTTTTTGTGTGGTTAGTTATGGTGTGAGTAATGTTTGGTGGTTGTGATGTGGAAGTGGGGGATGTGGTTGTTGATTGGTGGGGTTGGATTGATGTATGTTGTGATGTGGGGGGATATGGAGATGGAATTGATGTGTTTTGTTTTTATTTGGGAGTTGGGTGGGGATGGGGATAGGGGGATGAGTGGGATAATTTATTGAGAGGTAGGAGGTGGGGTGGTGGGTGAGGAGGATATGTTGGTGGGTGGGTATATAGGTTTTATGTTTGTGAAGGATAGTTTGGGTCGTATATTGATCTGGTATGGTTGGGGTATTTGTAGCAGGATATATGATTGTTAATAAGATTTTAAGGTTGCGAATTGATATTTAGGATGTAACTGGAGAAATGTGTATTATGTTTTTGTTGTTGTTGAGGTGGTTATTGGGTACGGGTGATATGGGTAATAGTGTTGTTTTGTGTAGAATTGCAGTAATGTAAAAATCTAGAAATACGAAGAAAGGTTGCTATATTTGTAGTTTTTCAAGCTTTAATTTCTTGTTTCTTTGAATTCTGACCGTGTTCATATTGTTATGAGTGTATTAGTATTATTATAGTGGGAGATTGGTTAGCGTCATTACTTATGGTGTTATTGTGTATTACCAATATTGTATAATTTTCAATTTATCAGTTCTTTTTGTCAGAGTGGCGTTATGTGCAGCATGGATAACATATAACATTATAATTAATGATATCTTTGTATTACTTGTTAATTTTTTTATTGATTTTTTGGGTTCTTGAGTTTATCGGTTTCATCATTAATTTTGATATTTGACTGAAAAATTTTACCTCTTCACATCGTTATGTTTAATTGTGATTAATTTTGGCATATGTTCGGATAAAATCGATTTACGTATTCGTATGTCATCACTTGTCAAAGTTGTGTGGTTTCATTTAAAATTAGTATTGTATTTTTTAGGTGAGTTATGTAGTGTTGAGAGGATGAGGAGTATCATCTTCGTAAGTTCAGGTATTTTTATGAAGATGGTTAAATTGTAAGAGGGGGAGTGGAAAGACACTTAAGTTTCTAGTGTGTGGAGCTTTTTGTCTGTTTTCAGCATTAAAGCTTATGAGATTAAGTTTGCGTGTTTTTGTTGCGACTTGGGTGAATGGGGACCCCATAAGAGGGTACTAAAGATCTGAAAACAGCGTTTTGTTCATGGTTTTGGCCTTCAAACTGCTTTCATTTATCTGGTCTCTGAAGGTATGTAACTATATAGTATTTTAGTATCGCGTGGAGTGGCTATGAGGGGTAGTTTGTTATTATTACGATCATTATCATTACGTTACATCATACGTTATCATAAGCCCTTAGCTGCGCGTCACAGTCCTGAATCATATCAAACTTCGTGGGCGAAGCAAAGTCGGCGTACGACAGCGAAAGTGTCGTACCGCTCGAATAAAACCACTGTCACGCTCACAAGCGACCGTGCTCGGCGCGCCATCTGAAAAAAAAATATTTTATCAGTTTATTGCGGCTCTTCTGATGAAAAACACTTTTGGGGGGGGATAGGCTTAAACACACATTACATTTCTTGTTTGGCTTTAAGTAATCATAACGGCATGTAAAATCTGATATATGTTAACATCAGTACTTTAAGCATGAACGAAGTTGTTCTTCAAACGAGGGTGCAGATTAGCAGTCAGTAAATAGATCGTGATTTGTGCAAAAAATAGAATGCATTGCCCTGACCCATCAATCAAAGCAAAATTATTCCTACGGCGTATTCACCAAGGTATCTATACTTTTCAATAATTTTCATTGCAACAAAGGTATCCTTGCACATTGTGCGTGTATTAAAGAAGTGCGTGTTTAAAATGGATCTCGCACAACACACTTTGCAAACGATTATAGGTTAGCTCTGTAATTACACTAAACTCGTGAATTTTATTGTTTTACATGAAGTTACCGACCTTGATTACTTCAGTTTTCCTCTGAGAGACCACTTGGCTGCCCATCAAAATCTAAAACAAATTCGAACGTATTACTCTGATTGAGATTATAAAATAGCCTTGATTACCAGTCTGCCTGAGAATAGAATATGAAATACATCCAATAGACTTTTTGCTGTTGTTTAAATGTTTTCATGTCAGCACTTAGAAATTCTAGTATTCTAACGAGTTTAAAAAGTAAATGTATCCAAGCCGAAGGATTCAACAATTATTTATCCACCCATTTTATCAAGGTAATTTGTTTTACATTTTCACGCATGAACTGAGTCTTCGAAATATGCAATATACTATACATTAATCTTACTTCATTTTTACATAAATTTTGTGTAAACCAATCATTAAGATACTCTTTAAACGGTTTGAAGGAGACACACAAATGAAAATCACGAAATATTTGGCATTTTCACCATTCGGCGATAGTTCCTCGCATCGTGTTGGCGGCCCTATTGGATAGTTGGTACGCGGGGCGGGTGGAGCTCTTCGGCTAGAGAAACTTTGAAATATGGAAGGGCAGTTGGATTGCGAGTTTTTGGCAATTATTGGCAGATAACGACTATAATTATAATTGTATTTTTTTCCCTTTTTTCCTCTCAATCCTTTTGATGATCACCATATGTAGACCGTAGTTAGGTAGAATGCTTTTCGATAACGGAATGTTTCAATTTCTATACTTAGCTATGCAGACTTGCTTTTCTAAATCGTTCTGGGAGAGACTATTGTAATTTTCTTTATCCCTATATTTCGATAAGATTTTTAAAGATCTGTGGCATTTTTATGATCGTAGTTAGTAGTTCTATTAATTTTTCTTGCTTCTCTTTTCTCTCAATGCCTTTTTCTTCCTAAGATAATTGAGTGACCACCATAGGCATCTATTATACGTATGATCTTGGTTAATTTGAGATAATTGTTCTATCCCCCCCCCCTTTATCCATATTTTTTTCCTCTAATATAACGATAATCAGCCGGTGTTTAGTTTATTGTATCCTTTTCAATATGAGATGGAGGTTTGATTTCTTGTATTTTTATAATCTTAGTATTTTTATAGGTTAGTATTTTGGGTCCGCGCCTTTTTCCCCCTCAATTTGTCTAATTTGTATTTTCATTTGGGGGTTGAGAAACGAAGCGTTTTTATTTCGTTCCCGTTGCTTCTCTCAGTCCATTTTACGTATATACTGATAATCAACCTATTTAACTGTAATCTTTTTTCATTATCTGAATAGCGTTTTAATTGTATTTTTCTGATATTTTGTATTCCTATAATCCTATTAAGTATATGTATCTTTTTTCATTCCACTTTTTTCTTCCTGTTCTTTCATCCCTTTTTGTTCCTGATAACGGAATAGCTATAATCCTTGTCATTATCAGAGTGGATGTGAATTTTGTATTTTTATAGCATGGTAATTTTTATAGAGTATCCTTATATTTGTATTTCTTGTTCATTCCCTTTTTTCTCGTTCCAATTGTTCAGATATAACGAAAACAGTCACATTTAATCCTTTTTATTATCAGATTGGTGTCTAATTTGTATTTTATGCTCTTTGGTATTCGTATGAGAGTATTAGTAATTATATTCTCTTTTCTTTCTTTTTTTTCCTTTCTATTCCTCATCTCTAATAAAAGAAAGTCAGCGTATCTAGCATAATCCTGTTCTTTACAAATGGGTCTAATAGTATGGGTCCGTATTTTGTAGTTATAGGTTTTTTTCTTTCCCCTTTTTTTTTTCTCTCATTCCTTTTAGCTCTAGATAACATAATGAGCGATTGATCTCTAATCCTATTCATTATCAAAATGGTTCGAATTATTTTCTTTTTATTTCAACTATATTGGCATTTTAATGGTATTTTTTGGTATTCTATTTTCCATTACCTTTTTTTCTCTCAGTAATCTTGGGCTCTAATTATAACGATAATCGTGCATTCATCTATAATCCCTTTTCATTATCAAATGGGTTCCAATTGGTAGTTTCATGGATCTTGTTAATAGCTAAGACATATTTAGTAGCGTGTATTTTTTTTTTCTTTTCCCGTGTATTTATATATATATGGGATTAATTACTATTTTCATATTATCATGGAGGCAGCAATATAATTAATATTATTATTGCTATTATTATTATTCTAATATTATGTTATCATCATACCATTAATCCTCATTTATAGTCTTATTCTGATTTCTTTTCCTATTCTTAATAGTAATCTATTTTTATTCTTAACTTCATCTTTACCTATTCTTATTCTTATTAATCCTTTATCATTATTATTATTATTATCATTATTATTCTTACATTATTATTCTTTATATTTTTATTTTTTAGTTTTTTTTATATAGCATTATTATCATTAATTATTGATATTATCATTATTATGATTATTATTATCATTATTAATTATTAATATATGTATTACTATTTTCATTATCAATATTATTATTATTATTAGGATTATAATGATTATATATTATATATAGATATATATATATATATATATATATATATAAATATATATAAAATTTATATTATATATTATATATATATATATATTATATACTATATAATAGATACATACATACATACATATAATATATTTATATATATGTATATATATGTAAATATATATATATATATATATATATATATATATAAGATATATTTATTATATATCTTTATAATATCTTTATAAATATTTATATATATCTAAGTGTATATATATATATATATATATATTATATAAATAGATATAAATATATATATATAATATATATATATATATATATACATTTATGTATACCTATATATACCATGCATACAGACATCTATATATGTATATATATAGGCAATATATAATGTATTTTATATAGATAATATATATATATATATATATATAATATATATATATAAACATATATATATATATAGATATAATATTATATATATATATATATATAGCTATATATATATCTATAGATATATAATAATATATATATATATACAAACTGACATACACTCAGCACACAACATAACATACATTTTACACGTCTTCGACTGTCTCGCACATACACGGTGCTGATCCTTATCAGCCTGGTGGCGCCTACCCCTACACAGACAGGATTCACGTACCATGGGATTCACTCGGGATTTTCCTTCGGGGCAGGGAATGTCTCGGGGGAAATCACTACAATACATCTGAGGGAAGTCAAGAAGCACCATTCTTGGACTTTCCTCTCACAGAAGTCAGGGCCCAACACACCTTTCGCCCGTCCAGGGGGGGAAGAAAAGGAAAGGGGAGCCTTGTCAGTCCCTCCTGGAGAAGGTGAGGGTGACTGGTCTTTAGGGATGACTAACATGCCTTTGTCTCTGGCAATTCTAATCGTCAGACGGCACTGTCTCTGGTTTCCAGAGCCCGTACCATCTGATAGCGTTGGCGAATCCTTCCGGTTTAGGGGGAACAGACTCGGGCAACAGACTCGCCCTCCGAGTCTGTAGCCGCCGAGGACGCTTAGTGCCTGCCTCCGAACACGCTGAATTTTTGGCAGTGGGGCCAGCAGGGTTGGAGGGTCCTGTCGGGCCTTCCATTTTTGGTTTGACTCGTCTTCTGAACCGACGCCAGAGACATGTCAGTGCCAAGGGCTGGTTTAGAGGGTCCAGCCCGAGGCTCTTGGGTAAGCTTTCTCCGAACCGACGCCAGAGCCTTTCCAACTTTTCGACTTTTGTAACCAAGGACCTTAAAGGTTCCAAGTGACAGCCTTTAGTCATCTTCGTTCCAGGTTGTCACGTGGGGGTCATCAAGGTTTTTTTGTGTGAAAGATCCATATAGTAAAGCGTTCAATTCAATCCTCCCACGCCCCACAAAAACCCCCCCCCAACCACGGAGTCCACAAGGGGAAGCGGTGTGCACTGAGACCATGCTCATAACCCACAGGGGTGGTGGGAGGATATACGCAACCCCCTCTTGCATTGTTGGCATTCGTCAAATACATGCGATTGCCTGTAAGACAGGAGCTGCTGACCCTAGCCTAGCTCAAAAGAGAGCCAGCCGATTGAACCTAATCGAGCCGAGATCAGCCAACCCCTTGCTGGAATAGAGGACCAAAGAGGTGTGTTGCTAGCCGCAGGCGTACTCATACACGGCCTCGCTTAACTCCAGACTCCCGATCCCAGCAACACAGGGGCGCCACGCATGGGGGCGCAAACACGTGGGCAAGGTGGTGTGCCCCCCCAGGGGGAGAACCAGGGGGGTTGATCCCACCTACTAATCACACCTAGGAACTCTTCTAGTCGTCCCCTTCTTCGAGAATTCAACCGCTAGAGTGCCACCTCAAGGGAGGGAGAGACTGTCCATTCTAGAACGGGCTCTTCCGAGGAAGGAGTTCAAGCCCCCGCGCCCACGACAAGGCGTTCCTTCCGCGGGGGGATCATATCAATTATTACATTATCATAATTATCACATCATTATTATCATTATCATATTTATTAACATCGTTATCATTATCATTATTATCAATATTATCGTTATTAGTAGCATTATCATTATCATTATTATCATCATTACTATCATTATTATCATCTTTGTTATCATTATCATTTTCATTAATATCACATTTATTATCAGTCATTCATCATATCGAATTTTCCTTTATAATGGTTAATATTGCCATTATTATTATTTTATCATCAAATTTCATTATTATTGTATTCTCATACCGCCATCAATTTATAGTCAATTATCCAGTGGTTCCTAAACATCATTTATATTATTAACGTTACTGGTTGTCCGAATAACATAATTAATCATCGCTAATATCTTACTATGTTCACTTTAACACCCTTTTATCACTACTACATACTATTAGTATTATAGTTTTCTTAAGTATCGATCTTATTTTCTCGACACATGTATCTTACACATTTTTTTAATAATGAGTCCTTTTCATAAAAACTGTAATATGTTCTTTTCCATTTATTTTTTTCATGTTGTGGTTTATTCTTATTCATTTACATTGTGATATATTTGTATTGGGTATATTACTTATTCTTATGGCAAAAGAAAGTGCTGGAGCATACTGAGATTTATTATGACAAAAAAAAAAAAAAAAAAAACAAAACAATGTTTGTATGTGGACACAGAATACAAATTCAATTTTTGATAGTTTACGCAGTTTCGCGTGATCCTTCAGAAATTATAGCGGTAGGTTTTTGCTAGTTGCCCAGAGGAGGGTATAGAAAAAAAGGCCTGAAAGTAAGTTTACCAAATTAAACAAATATAATAAAAAGTTCAGTGTAAAGTTATTCAGATAACTTAGCAAATACAAAGTATGGTTATATACATTCAATAAAAGAAAATTCCTCGTTTTGTGGAGACACTCACGAGAGTGGTAGGTGGAAGGAGAGTGAGGCTCCACCCTTGTTTAGAAGGTGGTGAGGTCACCTCCCATTACCTCAGGAATCTAACCTTACCCGAACAAGTCCGGTTATGCATCTTTGTTGCGATAAGCTCGTTAACCATACTATGGAAAGTTCGGCATTTCACCCCATATATGATATGCATATACGAAAATCCCACGACAGAGTAATCGTTGTAATCATTGTTACCATCACTATTATTTATTGTCATTATTACTGCTAGTATAATTGTACATTATCCTTATTATTAGTAGTAATATTATAATATCACTATCAGTATGATCATATGTTAATATTAATATTATTATTAATTTAGTCCATTTTGATGACAATGCTATCCGTCATTATCACCGCTCAATGTTAGTGTCAGACCATAACATCCTTTGTTTATTTTTTTTTCACCGTTATCAAAATTATCATATGGCATTAGTAATTATCATATCGCCATTATCTGTTTACTATTAGCAGGATTGTATTATTCTATAATTATTATCATTATCATTTAAATATTTAATCATATAAAAATAATAATGGTAATTGTTATCACTATTATCATGATAGTCACTGTGATTGTCTTTATTAATATTATTATCTTCTTATTAGTTTACTTCTATAAGATAATTACTAATATCACCAATGCGGTACTTTGATTATCAAATGATAATTGCATCTTAATCACACAAGCAGATTTGCTTTACCATCATGATAATCATTCATATCATTTCTTAGAATCCAACATCAATTATCACGGTAATAATTGAAGATAATCATAATACTTCGGTAACTGTTTTTATGAACATTATCAGTTTTTTTTAGCTGCTTTCCTTGTTATCAATAATGGTTATATATTAGTAGTATTAACAATTTTCATCAGAGTTAAACGTTATAGTTTAACATCATAGATTGTTATTCTTATTTTTTATAGTCTTTATTATTATTGATTTTATTTTCATGATAGCCTTAATTAGCATCATCAGTGTATCACAAAATCGTCTCTCTATTATTATCATTTTGATTATTGTTATAATTGGTGAGTAGTAATATTATAATCAATGTAATTGTTTGTATTACTATTTATAATTATTAAACAAAAAATATTAAAAGCCTACAATATTTTTCTATCTATAGAATGGTGTCATGGAAAATTTGCAAAAATAATAACTATTCACTGACTGCTAACTGCACAACTGCTATTTGAAGAAGAAGCTTAACTTTTTTTTCATGCTTACAGAACATGATGTTAACATATAATGAACCTTCGCTTCACATGTCAATATGAATGAATTAAAATAAAGGTGTGTCACAGTAAATTAAATAGCATTTACTATTTGACATAAACTATCTTAGGCCTGAATGTCCTATGAACTCAAGTGTTTATAGGAGAGAAAGAAACAAATAATTACAAAGATTACTATACTATTTCTCTGTGGGCACGGTCGCCCTTCGGGGCGGCACTCCAGCCCGAAGTGGTAAATGATGATACTGCAAGATAGATAGCGCCTTAATAATTCCATAATGATAATACTAATGTTAATACGGGTAATGATAAAAATGATGATAATAAATAAGAATAAGAATAATTATAAAAATCATAAGCAATCAATGATGAGGTGAATTCACCTATGTGGAAACTTTATATTTCCATAATCTTTTCACTGTAATAAAACACGTAGTTATCCTCACATCAGGGCAACTTTTCACAGTTTAATGGCGATATAAAATGGTAATATTATACGTCATTGCAGAAGTAGTGTTGTAAATGGACATTACACGCCGCACATTTACTTGCTAAAAAGAGGTTATCTCTATACTGAACTAAATATGTAGATCTTTATTGTTTTTACACAGTTACCGATTTGATTGATCATAGCATGGTTGCATGTACACGTAATGAAAGAGCAGAGAAAAGGTAAACTTTCAATCATTCAATCCAAATTAATAAAATGCGAACGGATTCCTCTGATTGTTACTATAATACTTTAATACCCTTTAATCAGCTACAATTAACAACAAAAATACATCCGTACACTTTTTGCTCTCGTGCATATATTTCCATAGCCAAAACAGGTAAATTCAGTTCTGGCGTGGTTAAAAAATAACTGTAATCCTATTTCTAAGGATTTAAATAATTATTTTTTCACCCATTTACCAATGCTATTTTAATGATGGTATTTGTTGAAATTATAGATATGCTAATTATAAATCTAACTCATTTACATAAAGTTGGTCGGGGTAGTGTGTAAATATTTACATTTTCGTCATAGGTGATTGTCTCGGATGCTGTCGCGCCTTAGTTGTATATGATGGCACGCGTTTGTAGGAGCTATCTCTCTCTCGATAAAAGAATGGAATACCACAGCGAAATGATTGCGAGTGATTGCAGTACCTGCGAATTACGCCTATAATTGTTCCAAATATTTGGAATATTTGTAACAATTATGTCCAAACCACCATCAGTCAAAGTTTTGACTGACCCGGCGATTGCCTTGCTTTTTATGATATGAATTTCAGATGATATGTGTATATGACTATTTGCTGTAATCAATATCATATTAAAGGATTCTATAAAATTCCACAGAAATTATCATAATTATTAGAAAAATTGTTTATCATTAATGCAAATATTACCAGTGCTACTGTAACCCACCAAAACACGCGGCGACCCCAGTGAAACACATGACCGCTGCGCGAACTCGGCCTCTGCACCAATCAGGAGCTCTCTCAAGGTGCCGGCGAGCCCGAAGTTCCGTTCCGCCTCAGTAAAGTCACCGATACCATACCAAAGCCGATTATGTGGATCAAGGCCATCCCAGAAAATATTTGTCCCTCGAATAACGGTGTGGCTGACGAAAAAGACAACGATGTAACTATGAGGACTCAAGAGCTATAACCTGCAGGGAGTATATCTCTCAGTCGAGCGCTTGGGCTCAGCGACACCTCAGTCATGCCACAGGAACCGAAACTGGGCGACAACACAGCCAAAAAACATCCAGCAAGCTTTTCTGGAAGGGGAGCACATGTGGCTTTTCCCAGAAACCCATGGCCCTGGGCATCGCCTTTGTACCTCTTCAAGAAGCTTGATGAACGTGACCCTGTAGTCCATTACCGACGCCTGAACCCCCATCAATGAACCTAACACTACCTCCAAACCTGCACACCTCATGGGGCAAAGGATTTTCTCGATACTTGTCCTCCTGAAAGGTTAACCTTCCCAAAGTCCTCTGGGCACCCAAAAGTCAGCAATCATCAAGCTTTTCGGAATACATCTACAAACCTTTAGCAACTACACCGCAGGGCCACCTTTCCAGGGGGATAATGGACGCATCTTAGGCGAACCCACTACTGCTACATAGACGACACTTATTATCCAGCCACGCCACTGAACACCTTGACCACATCCGGATGTACTGCATCCTACGGAACATCGGACTACTAGTGCATTAAACAAGTATCTTTTCACCACTCCATTGTGGAATTCTCCGTCCACGAGATCTCTGCCGCCGGCAGCCTGGGCGGGGGGGGCGGCGCGCGGGCCCGTGGCTGATGCCAGGCACAAGGAGGAATGCGGACTAGGCCCCCGCACCCTTGCCCTCGCAATTGGAGCAGTTAAGAAATTCCCCGATGCCATCCCCTTCAAGTAACTAACTCCAGGAATCGTTGGTATGTCCAACTAAAACAACCGCTTCTTCCCCGGCATCGCCTACACAATGGACTCTCTACAACGCCACTAAGAGCCCCTCGCATCGGCCACAACATTGTCGTTTCCGAGCCCGGCGCCCCTTTTCTTCTTTTTCTTTTCTTCTTCTTCTTCTTCTTGTACTTTTTTTTCTCATTTTTTTTTTAATTCCAATCAGTTGGTGTGTGTGGTGGTTGAATCAATTATCTTATGTTTGCTGTTTCTATTCACATTTGTTTCATTTCCGCTTCCTTGGTACAGATATAATATATATGCCTATAATGTTGTGTGTGTGTGTGCGTGTGTTCATACATACATACCAACATATATGTATAAATGTAATATAAATAAATTATTATATATGGATATATAGATATATATAAATATAAATATATATATTATATATATATATATATATATATATATTAAACACACATACACACACATAACATATAATTACAACGACCACTTCACTCTATTATTACTTAATTGCATTGTACATGCTGAATCATTTTCATTTTCTTAATGCTAAAGACTTAATACCCAATCAACACGGGAATGTGGTGTAAATAACAAAATGTCCATTATATTGGACCACTGTCCAATCCTTATGTTAGATACAAGGCATCAATTGTTCAAATTTGGATAAATAAATTATATAAATATATATATAATATTTATATATATATATATATATATAAATATATATATATATATAATATATACACATATATGTGTGTTGAGTGTGTGTGTGTGAAGTGTGTATTTGTGTGTCTTCCTTCATTTATCAAGAGTATAATCTTCAGATAACTGGGTACAAAACCAAATAATATATCATGCCCTAGTATCTCCAACTGAATTCACTCATAATAAATCAATCCCGATAAATGGATTTCCAAACTCTGTGAGACAAACATTAACTATTTTAGTTAACAACCTGAAAGTAGGCAAAGCATAAATTTTTCCACAGCATGGAGATAATCCAGTAATCCTTTCTGTCCTTTCGTCAAAGTGTAAACAATAACTGTAAAATCAATGTAGTGAACACTGAACTATTTCGTCTATACACAGTAAAGCTTACCTCTGAGATTCAAATTAAAATTTACCAAACCGGTGTAGCTGAACCCATCCGAATCCACGATAAGCACCACGAAGAATCACAACTTGGAAGAAATAACGGCTACAATCGACCACCAAAATAGTGAGAGATCAGATCATCCGATCACAGCTGGGTTTTCCCCACTATGTCTCTCTTGAATGTCAACAAAACACGCCTGACTAGACCGCTTGGCTTGCGCGTTCCTCGATCTTCACTTAATAAAATATAATTAGAATTTAAATAAAAGTAATATACCAAAATAATAATACTCTTTAAGTTAGGAATCAGGGCGTAATAATGATAAGAATGATAATATATAATATATATATACTAAATATATATATATATATATATATATATATATAATATATATAATAATATATATGTTTGTGGGGTGTGTGTGTGTGTGGTGAGTGTGTGTGTGTGAGGGTGTGTATTAAATAACTTAATAATATATTATATATATATATAGATATATAAATATGTGTGTGTGTGTGTGATGGGTGTGTGTTGTGTGGTGTTGTGTGTGTGTGTGTGTGGGTGTTGTTTCCTTATGTGAATAGAAACAGCAAAACATAAGTTGATTCTTTAAAACAACACACACACAAATAATAATAAAATAATATATATACATATATGTTATAATTAATATATAATATATATATATATATATATACATTATCATATATATATTTTATATTATAATAAAAAATATACATACATTATATATATATTATATATATATATATATTATATATATATAATATATATAATTGTACAAACAACATATATATATACATAGAGATAGTGTGGATGTGTCATATATATATAACATAAGGGGGGGGGGGGGGGGGGGGGGGGGGGGGGGGGGGGGGGGCTTTTTTTGCTGTGGGTTTAAAGAATCACTTATGTTTACTGTTTCAATCATATATTGCATTTTAACAACACTTTCTCTGTTTAACCAACTATCTTCATATTTGCTGTTTATACTTCACATTGTTATTTTTCGATTCTTTGGAATATAAATAATATAGATAAATATTATATATATATATAATAGATCTTATAATGTAAAAATATATATATATAAAATATATATATATATATATATATATATAAATAATATATATGCATCACAAAAAAAAAAACACAGTACGTGCACAAACAGAATTAAATAATACTGCCACTAAAAGAAAGGAAAAACTTGCGATCCTTTAGAACTTTTCATAAAGTTTTTTTCCAACCTCTACCCGTTTTCACCTAGTAGAACTTCGGACATTCCTTGCAAGGAATTAGCGTAAATGGCCAGAAGAAGTGCCAAGAGTAGCGCGGACGCATTTGTGCTTTAATCAAAGATTTACGCAACGTGTGAGGGATAAATGAACACTATATCGATGTCCACTTTTTAAATTCACTGACGCTTGTCTTCGAGTGACTGATTAAACGGAACAACGAGTAAGTTTTATCGGACCTATCCTTAACGCGTGACTTTAGTTGCGAATAAAATTTGGATCTCGGCATATAATGCGCTTGTTCTAAGACAAATCTTAGGGTACCAAGATTTGCTTAAAAGACTCCATAATTGATGCTAATGTCACTATCAATCAACTCATTATCACTGATCCTATATGCTCTAAGAAACATAGACGAGGCTACTGATTTCATAATGGAATAAAGGAAGATATGAGAAAAAATGAATAATTACAACATGAGTGGGTTTCCGGTAAACTGAAAACTTTTGACTACCCTTGAAATAATGCAACATTATATTAGAATGGGTGCGATGTGTTACCAGCATTTTCCCATTCTACTTTGAATTTAAATGGTACTAGCAAGAGTGTTAAGACAACGCAAAAATCGTCGAAATCCGGACGGTTTACACCCACAGCCCAGGCCACATAGAAGAAAATATCATAACAACGTAGTACCTAAATAAAAAAAAAAAAAAAAAAACGTACCTAAACCAACTCGAGGCCGAGGACGTTCCGTCTCGAACATTTCCAGTAAAAATTCGAGCTATACAAGGACCGGACTTAAACGACTACCATCGCGGATTTCCGTTATCTGCTTATAAAAATTATCCTCAAAAGAGAAAAACGTTATTCGAGACGCATAAACAACAAGTTCAATAAAGTGATCAATCGCATGGGAATCTATGAGACTGCAGTAAGTTACGTTCTAAAAAATCTAGTAACATCACAAAGGGAAACATATGTAACAGGAATACATCAAAACTTACAAGTTTCATTTGGGGTTTGTAAATTCCGGACTTTATCTAGAAACCACGAATGCTTAATATGATGCTCGAGAAAGAACCTAGAGGAGGGGATAAATTACAGCTAGCCCGACGCTAATGGGGAGTAACTGAGTTACAGCGAAATAATGGGGTCGTAAGAGGATACCGTCCTTATGAGTTTTAGGGAGACCATATAAATAGTAATAGACGGATGAACAGTCCTGAAACGATCGAAGAATTTTGGATCGGGGCATTTGCAGCAATACGTTTGAGATTTCTACGAAAAAGACTCTGACCCCGAGGGGTAAGGATTCGACCGAAATTTTGATAAGTCGTGCATATCATTTAAGAGGAGATGAGGCTTTCTGGACATATTCAACTTTATTATGATAACAACGTTACTACCCTTATCCGCTTTGGTGATCACTATATTAAGTTACGTAAGCGGACTGATAGCTAAATAATAACGCCGAGGTAGACCATTATATTCATCAAATAAATCCGAAATGGATTTTTAAACATGACTCCGTTAAGGTAGCTAACATCTTTGTTAAAGCCTTACTTTGTTTAGCAATAATACCCATCGAGGCCTTTGATAAATCCAAACATTAACTTACTGGGTGTTTGACGCAAAAGATAATCCCAAAGCCAAAAAGTTCGGTTTCATAGCGAGAAAGAAGCATAAGAGATAAATTATCATCGAGTCGGTGAGAGAAAATTTCGACCAAGGGCTCCGTGAGCAAATATTGTTAAGTTTATTTATGGAGGGAAGCTTGATGACGACGACTTTTAAGGGAAGATCCTATGAGCCAGCAAACCCCCAAAGATTGAACCGGTTAACTTTCTCTCAGTAATCTAAGTACCTACGGCCTTTATGGTACGCATACTTCAACATCTAATTTAGCAAAACGAGCTATCTCGTAAACGAGGCCCTCATAACTAAAAAGGTACGCCTAATCTAGAATTAGCAAGTACTGGCCCAAGGAAGGGGGACTAACCTGTTCTTGTAAGCAATCCTGCCAAAAAGGTCGTTGGCAATCGCCGGGCAAGTGGCGAACACGAAAGACAGAAGAAGACCATACGTGGCTTCCGATTATTGAATCACAAAAAACACAGTAATGTCACATAACAGTATTAATAACCCTGCCACTAAAAAAAGAAAAACCTTGCGGGACTGGCGGGGGGGGGACCTTTTTTCATGAAGTTCCTCATCAGGAGAGGCGAAAGCAATCCAAAAAATGAAGAGAGGAAGTAAATTTAGACAAGAATAAATATAGAAGGATGA
>NW_028234403.1:57413875-57421236 GCF_977035675.1 Penaeus japonicus
TCTCCTTTTCCTTCTTCTTCCACCTCCTTTTCGTGTTCTTTGTCCTCCTATATATCTTTCTGTTTCTTCTTCTCTTCTCCTTCCTCCACCTCCTTCGTTCCCCTGGGTATTCCCTTTATTTTTCTTCTTCTTCCTCCTTCTGTTATTTCCTCTTTCTATTTTTTTCCCTTCTTTTCTACTTCCTACTTTTTCTACATCTTTTCTTCTTCTTTCTACTCCTCCTCATATTTTTTCCTTCTCCTTTTCTCCACTTTCTTCTCTCCCTATATCTCCTCATCTTTTTCTTTTCCTTCCTTCCTCCTCCTTTTCCTTTCCCTCCATATATTCTTTCCTCTCTCCTTCTCCTTCCTTCTCCTCCTCTTAAATATTTCCCTTTCCTTTTCTTCTTCTTCTTCCTCCTCCTCCTTCCCCTCCTCCTCCACCACCACCTCCCTTTCCTCCCCCCCCTCCTCCTCCTCCTGCTCCACCTCCTCCTCTTCTTCTTCTTCGTCTCATGAAATACTATAACATCAAGGAGTCGTGTTTCATGACTATATCTGCGTCCATCTACTTTGAAATCATATCCGAACCCGACAATTATATCCTTCCTGGTGTGAATGTAAAACCAACATCATACCCTCAAACCAATTTCATATAAAGATGTAGACGAGAGAGAGAGAGAGAGAGCGACAAGAGAGAGCGAAATGAGAGAAGAAGAAGAAGAGAGAGTGAGAGAAGAGAAGGGGGTAGATTGATAAAAAACAGATGGAGAATAATAGATAGAAAATTAGATAATAATTTAAACAATGAAAGAAGAAGAGAGCGAAGAAGAAGGGTGGGAGTAGTTGAGAAACAGATGAAAAGTAGAAAAGAAAGAATGAGAGAAAAAGAAAGAAAAGAAAAAGCAGAACGATATAAAATAGAAAGAAAAGGAAAATACACCTAAAAATAAATTAAAACGAATTCACCCCTATACGTCTTTTTTTACCCTCCTTTTTTTTTCGCACCATGGACCTACCATAGGTCAACTAGTCCATCACTCAGAAAAGCGATAAAATAAATATATTTTGAAAATTTCGCCTCCCTGTGTAAAGCATCCGGTTTTCTGTACCTAATTATCGCTCCTTGAAATTTTAGTTCCATTTTTTTTTTGCTAAATAAAAATTTCCCCCTTTTCTTTTCTCGGGTTTTGGATGATTATACGTTTTCCTTTATTTATTGGACGTTTTGAATACTTTGGCTATTTTTTTTTTATCAACCTTTATTTCTACAGGTTACTCTGACATGCGAAGAGAAGAGATTAAGAGAGCGAGAAAAGAGAAAAAGAGAGAAAAAAAAGAAAAGAGAGAGAGGGAGAAAATAAGAGAAGAAGAGAAAGAAGAATGAGAGAGTAGAGAGAAATAAAGAATTACAAAGAATAATTGTTAGAAAAATTAAAATTTTACCAAATCATAAAAGATAGATCAGTAAGAAAAGCGAACATAAAAATAATATATATTTACCCCCCCCAATAAAAAATAATAAATATATATATATAATATAATATACATATAATTCCCCTTTCCACTTTGATATTAATTCTCTCATCTATTATTTATAATTCTTAAGCTATTAAACCCTAACATTCTTTCCTCATCCCAACAATTTGCAATAGGTCTCCATTTTTATCGCTCCCCACATCCCAAATGATAGATTTCACGTGATTTTACGAGACCGCCTTCACACATACCTGCTTTGAAAGTTTATTTATATCGGCGGTGATAAAAAAACTCATTTCGTTTGTATTCCACAAACAAACTTCGGTAGAAATATAAATCCCCAATTAGATATTTATTGCTCTTTTATTGGGAACAAAAACATTATTACTACTTCAGATCACTGCCCTTAAATGAAAATAATCCACAATGTTCTGTATAGTACTTTAGTGCAGAATACATACATACCACTCACACACACATATTTTTACAATATCGTACTTACTTTACTCACACACTTATATTTATGGTATATAACAGAAATAACTATATATATAGATATATAATATATAATATATATAAATATATATATATATAGAGTATATAAATTATATATATATAAGTAATATATAATATATATAAATATATATAATGTTTATTATATATATAATATTTTTATATATATATATAAGTAATATATAATATATTTATAAATATAAATGTATATATAATATATATTTTATATATAATTAATAAATATATAATATATATATGTATACATATGTTAATATTTATATATTAATATATTGGAATATATAAATAAGTGATTTATTATTTGATATATATATATTAATATATATATAAATATAAATATATATATATATATTTTATTTATAACAAAAACAACACACACACACACAACACACACACACACACTCACACACACATATATATATTATTGATATAAATATGTATATACTCATATATATATATATATAATTATATATATATTTATATATATATGTAATATGTATATATATATATAATATATATATATATATATTATATATATATATATATATTGTATAATATATATATATATATATATATATGTAAATTTATATATATCAATAAATGATATATTTATATATATGATATATATATATATAAATTCATAACTATTTATGTTATAAATTATATATATATATATTATATATATATATAATATATATATATATATTATATATATATGTATATATATATATATAAGATATATATTATATATATATATATATATTGATAACATATTACATATTTTTGTTTTATATATATACTATATATTTATATATTAATATGTATTGATATATTTATATATATTAAAGAATATAAACATTATATATCATCATCGTCACAACACACCACACACACACTACACAACACACACACACACTACACTAAACCCCACATAAACCACATTACACACACGACATTATTCTTGAAATCAGAACTTACTTACAAAACACACATATATACCCCAACACATATGCCACTTATATCAGTGATGATATCTTCCTCATTCTCTACTCTCTCAAGCGATTATAGCATCTCCTGTTCCCTGCAATCGTACCATAACACTAATGTCCCACGCCGCATGATACGTATATTATCACAGTTTTGAAAGGGTTATGTTAATCACCGCTAGTAGGCCAAGGACGCAATGTGAACAAGTGGATATGAACATTATGTTTTTTTTTTTTTTATTTTTTTTGTTTTTTTTTTTTTTTTTTTTTTGTGAATCTCATCTTTTAATTATTATATATATATAGTCCCATCCATGATGGGGAGGATGGGATGTAACAACTTGGCACCCCACACAGTAAGTAATATATATATTGTGTTATGTTTATTTGTTTCTGAAGATGCTGAAAGTAGTTATTCAGTTATGTTAGTTATTGATTAATTAAGTTAGGAAAGTAGTTATCATTAAGTTATACAGTTATTGGCTTTGTGATCAGTTTGTTAAGTCATTATTTAATCTAAAGTTATTCAGTTATTCGGTATCTATCCAGTTATTGCTTACCTATTAAGTTATCAAGTTATGAATTACCTATTAAGTTATTAAGCAATTAGGTATCTATCAAGTTAGTAAGTTTTAGATTATAGATTTATTAAGTTTTTGTTTTAAATCACTAAATAATTATACAATTTTAAAAATAAATATAGTTCTTAGGTATTATTCAAGTTATGCAGTTATTGAGCAACGATGAATTTATGATACTCTACAAATGCAACATATATAACTAAAGCTAAAACTATTGCTATACCGATGATGTGATTCTAACATGGCATGCAGTAAAATACAGTGTACATTAATTCATACTTATTCTTTTAGATGCAAGGATTTTAAATAAAACTTGTCAGAATATTTTCGGAATAGCAAGTGATAATGATGCATAATGAAAATCGCTGATTATGAGACAATTCTAATATGTTCATTAGTAAGCAACGGTGATTCTAGTCACACTCAGTAAATTGCAGTTGCAAAGGGAGCAAGATGTACGTGTAAAGGTAAGGACCCAGTAGCAATATAACATCAGTCACTTAGTTGTTACCGAAAGATGCTCATATTTATACTATATATATATATATATATATATATATATATATTATATATAATATATATATATTATATGTTGTTGTGTGTTGTGTTGTGTTGTGTGTGTGTGTGTGTGTGTGTGTGTGTGGTGTGTGGGTGTGCATTGTGTATATATAAGTATGATATATATTAAATAAATATATATAATATATCTATATATATTATAAATATATATATATGTATACCTTTTTCAGTTTTTTAATACTGGTTATTTAATTATTAGAGATATTATTTTTGCTATCTCTGCTATCACTCTTACGGCTAGTTATTGTAATATTGCTACATAGTCACATCAAATTTTCTGCTATTAAACTGTCTGAAGACAAACTAATATGTCATATTTGATCAAACCTATGATAAAAATCCAATTGTTCAATCATATTAATCTTCATTTTCTTTTATTTCTTTTAAGATAAGATGAGGATCTCCAATTTTACTCTTTTGAGATATCAAGTTAATATGAATCAATATTTATTCCGTTTGTCACTATGGTATTCAATTTTTGTTAGTGGATTAAAAGCATGATCAACAACCAATCACAAACCACACCAACTCAATATCACACACACATATACACACAACACAAAAGCACAACTCTAAAACCTCGCACGCACGCCACAGCAAACACACACATCAAACTAGCACACACACACACACACACACACACACCACACACATATATATATATATATATACACACGTATACTTAAAACAGATAGTTATATATATTATATATAGATTATATATATAATATACATATATATATAATATATATATATATTTAATATATATAGTTTAATATATTTATAGATTATGTATTATACTTGTATAGTGAATATAGACTATATATATATATTAGATATAGATATTATATAAAAAGATTTATATTAAAATATATATATATGTATACGTAATATATAATTTAAATAATTATAAATATATTATTTAATAATTTATAAATATATATATTATATATAAATAATTATATATTCATATATTAAACACAAACACTCACACACACTCACACTCACAAACTCATATATATATATATAATTAATATATATAATATATATATATATATATACAAATATTTAATATATAAAATATATAATATTATATATATATATATATATATTTTATATATATAGATAATATATATTTATATAACATAAATATAGATATAATATATAAATATAATATATATATATATAAAATATATATACACACTTATATAAAGATAAATACATATATTATACACATACATATATATATATATATAATATATATATATATATATATAATATATAGAAATTTATATATATATATACATATATATATATATATAATAATATATTTATAAATATAGATATGATATATATATATATATACCAACACATTAAGAAATACACACTCACTCACACAACTCACACACAAAACACTCACAAACTCACACCACACACAAACACACACACACACACACACACTAACACACATCACACCCTACACACACAACACACACACACACAACATATATATATTTATATATATAAACATATATTTATATTATATATACATACATACACTATATATATATATATATATATAAATTAAAATAATTTTTACATAACATATTTGTATATATTCATCTACATGATACATATCTGTATGTATTAATATATATTACATAGAGATATTTTAATATATATAGATATATTATATATATATTTATATATATATATTATATAGTTATATATCAATATTTTATTTTAATACAGATTATATGTTATATATATAATATATAGATATAATATTATAATATATATAATAGAATAAATAATTTATCCATACAATACAAGAAAATTGAGGACGAAGAAGATTAGAGAAGACAGTAAAAAAAACAAAAAAATACACAGATAATAAACAACTACAACAAAAATATAAAAACAAAGAATCTAACCCAAAAGGAAAAAATAGAAATCAAACAAATACACCTGAAGAACACTATCAACGCGCTTGATTCGTCTACTCATGTTATCTTCGTTAAAAGAATCCAGCCTGCCATCCAGTCGCGTACGCTGCGGAGGCATTTGCATTTTAAAAACGATGAAGTTCATATCCGCACAATAACCGACAACTAAATTGAAGTTTCTATGATTTCTCCCCGATTACTACTGAAGGGATGGGCTAGGGGAGGTGCAAGCGCACAATAACGCATAAATTAAACCTATCTTTTTTCATCTTATCACCCGTCACTTGGCGCGCTAAAAAAACTGACGATCGAATGCCTTAATTGGCCACGAACCTGAAATCACAGTATTTTTCAGCGTCAGTTTGTCGCACTACTAGTGGCAACGACGCTCTGATGCAATGGAAAAAAATCATGGCCACGTCCTAATTACCCCGATTTTTCATGACAGATTATGAATTGGGTCATGTCAACTACCTTGACTTCTTCCTCTGTCGGGTATCGTAAAACAAGTTTCTTATTTTTTTTGTGGAATGATTTAATCTTCTCGCTAGGCCTGCGTTTTTTTATTGTATTTTTTGAATTTTATTGTGATTAAAAATAATCGTGATGATATCGGCACTAAGTTTTCTTTATCTAATATTCCAATTATTCTCCTCATCTTTACCTTCTTAATCACCACATCACACAACATGCATAATATGTAAAAGATAATGCGAGAGATATATAAGCATTTATATAAATGAAATAAATAAGATATCTTTTTGACGAATACCGATATTTCATTAATCTATCAAAGCCTTCCCCTTGGCTGGGGAATTGTTGAAAAATACAAAAAATATATACATAGATTAATCCAATTATAATTCATTTTCGAATATCTCACGAAACAAACATATTATTTACATGATCTTAGCGTCCCATTTCACTTAATACAATACGATCTTTGAACACTACAGCAATACAAGATCTTTTAACAATACAATACAAGTTTTTTTTTTTTTTTTTTTTTTTTTTTTTTTTTTGTTTTTTTAGATAGAAACACAATGAGTATCTGTGGGTCTAGTCATTCTATTGTAATGAAAATATTTTCTATTTTCTTCATTTATAAGTCTTATGCAATATTGATTTAGAATCAGCCTTATCAATCTAAAACTTCAGCCATTCATTTATTTTCTCTCTTATTAACGGTAATGATAATGATGATGGAGATAATGAGACATAGGAATAAAATGTAATGATATCTAAATATAAATGAAAATGAATGATGCCTAAAAATATAATG
>NW_028234403.1:57421336-57462947 GCF_977035675.1 Penaeus japonicus
TTCAGGGTCTTGTCATTTTTTTTTTAGTGCACCTTTTTTCTCTCAATTGCTAAATCCTTTAATATAACGAAAAGCAGCGCATCTAACTATAATCCGTTTCATTATCGGAATGGCTCAAACGTGTATTTTAAGCATTTTTGGCTATTTTCAGGGTCGTGTATATTACTGTCATTTTTTTTTAGTGGACCTTTTTTCTCTCAATTGCTAAATCCTTTAATATAACGAAAAGCAGCGCATCTAACTATAATCCGTTTCATTATCAGAATGGCTCAAACGTGTATTTTAAGCATTTTTGGCTATTTTCAGTGTCGTGTCATTTTCTTTTTAGTGCACCTTGTTTCTCTCAATTGCTAAATCCTTTAATATAACGAAAAATAGCGCATCGAACTATAATCCGTTTCTTTAACTCAAAACGTGTATTTTAAGCATTTTTGGCTATTTTCAGGGTCGTGTATATTACTGTCATTTTTTTTTCTGTGCACCTTTTTTCTCTCAATTGCTAAATCCTTTAATATAACGCAAAACAGCGCATTTAACTATAATCCGTTTCATTATCAGAATGGCTCAAACGTGTATTTTAAGCATTTTTGGCTATTTTCAGGGTCGTGTATATTACTGTCATTTTTTTTTAGTGGACCTTTTTTCTCTCAATTGCTAAATCCTTTAATATAACGAAAAGCAGCGCATCTAACTATAATCCGTTTCATTATCAGAATGGCTCAAACGTGTATTTTAAGCATTTTTGGCTATTTTCAGTGTCGTGTCATTTTCTTTTTAGTACACCTTGTTTCTCTCAATTGCTAAATCCTTTAATATAACGAAAAATAGCGCATCCAACTATAATCCGTTTCATTATCAGAATGGCTCAAACGTGTATTTTAAGCATTTTTGGCTATTTTCAGGGTCGTGTATATTACTGTCATTTTTTTTTTCTGTGCACCTTTTTTCTCTCAATTGCTAAATCCTTTAATATAACGCAAAACAGCGCATTTAACTATAATCCGTTTCATTATCAGAATGGCTCAAACGTGTATTTTAAGCATTTTTGGCTATTTTCAGGTCGTGTATATTACTGACATTTTTTTTTTAGTTCACCTTTTTTCTCTCAATTGCTAAATCCTTTAATATAACGAAAAGCAGCGAATCTAACTATAATCCGTTTCATTATCAGAATGGCTCAAACGTGTATTTTAAGCATTTTTGGCTATTTTCAGGGTCGTGTCATTTTTTTTAGTGCACCTTTTTCCTCTCAATTGCTAAATCCTTTAATAGAACGAAAAACAGCGCATTTAACTATAATCTTTTTCATTATCAGAATGGCTCAAACGTGTATTTTAAGCATTTTTGGCTATTTTCAGGGTCGTGTATATTACTGTCATTTTTTTTTTAGTGCACCTTTTTTCTCTCAATTGCTAAATCCTTTAATATAACGAAAAACAGTGCATTTAACTATAATCCGTTTCATTATCAGAATGGCTCAAACGTGTATTTTAAGCATTTTTGGCTATTTTCAGGGTCGTGTTTTTTTTTTTTTGTGCACCTTTTTTCTCTCAATTGCTAAATCCTTTAATATAACGAAAAGCAGCGCATCTAACTATAATCTGTTTCATTATCAGAATGGCTCAAACTTGTATTTTAAGCATTTTTGGCTATTTTCAGGGTCGTGTCATTTTTTTTTTTAGTGCACCTTTTTTCTCTCAATTGCTAAATCCTTTAATATAACGAAAAACAGCGCATTTAACTATAATCCGTTTCATTATCAGAATGGCTCAAACGTGTATTTTAAGCATTTTTGGCTATTTTCAGGGTCGTGTAATTTTCTTTTTAGTGCACCTTTTTTCTCTTAATTTCTAAATCCTTTAATATAACGAAAAGCAGCGCATCTAACTATAATCTGTTTCATTATCAGAATGGCTCAAACGTGTATTTTAAGCATTTTTGGCTACTTTCAGGGTCGTGTCATTCATTTTTCGTTCACCTTTTTTCTCTCAATTGCTAAATCCTTTAGTGCATCTTTTTTCTCTCAATTGCTAAATCCTTTAATATAACGAAAAACAGCGCATTTAACTATAATCCGTTTCATTATCAGAATGGCTCAAACGTGTATTTTAAGCATTTTTGGCTATTTTCAGGGTCGTGTATATTACTGTCATTTTTTTTGTGCACCTTTTTTCTCTCAATTACTAAATCCTTTAATATAACGAAAAGCAGCGCATCTAACTATAATCCGTTTCATTATCAGAATGGCTCAAACGTGTATTTTAAGCATTTTTGGCTATTTTCAGGGTCGTGTCATTTTTTTTTTAGTGCACCTTTTTTCTCTCAATTGCTAAATCCTTTAATATAACGAAAAACAGCGCATTTAACTATAATCTGTTTCATTATCAGAATGGCTCAAACGTGTATTTTAAGCATTTTTGGCTATTTTCAGGGTCGTGTCATTTTTTTTTAGTGCACCTTTTTTCTCTCAATTCCTAAATCCTTTAATATAACGAAAAACAGCTCATTTAACTATAATCCGTTTCATTATCAGAATGGCTCAAACGTGTAATTTAAGCATTTTTGGCTATTTTCAGGGTCATGTCATTTTCTTTTTAGTGCACCTTTTTTCTCTTAATTGCTAAATCCTTTAAAATAACGAAAAGCAGCGCATCTAACTATAATCCGTTTCATTATCAGAATGGCTCAAACGTGTATTTTAAGCATTTTTGGCTATTTTCAGGGTCGTGTATATTACTCTCATTTTTTTTAGTGCACCTTTTTTCTCTCAATTGCTAAACCATTTAATATAACGAAAAGCAGCGAATCTAACTATAATCCGTTTCATTATCGGAATGGCTCAAACGTGTATTTTAAGCATTTTTGGCTATTTTCAGGGTCGTGTCATTTTTTTTTCTGCACCTTTTTTTCTCAATTGGTAAATCCTTTAATATAACGAAAAACAGCGCATTTCACTATAATCCGTTTCGCATTTTTGGCTATTTTCAGGATCGTCATCTTTTTTTTCTTGCACCTTTTTTCTCGCAATTGATTTTTCCTTTAATATAACGAAAAGCAGCGCATCTAACTATAATCCGTTTCATTATCAAAATGGCTCAAACGTGTATTTTAAGCATTTTTGGCTATTTTCAGGGTCGTGTCCTTTTTTTTTAGTGCACCTTTTTTCTCGCAATTGGAATCCTTTAATATAACGCAAAACAGCGCATTTAACTGTAATCCGTTTCATTATCAGAATGGCTCTAACGTGTATTTTAAGCATTTTTGGCGATTTTCAGGTCGTCATTTTTTTTTCATTGCACCTTTTTTCTCTCAATTGCTTTTTCCTTTAATATAACTAAAGCAGCGAATCTAACTATAATCCGTTTCATTATCAGAATGGCTCAAACGTGTATTTTAAGCATTTTTGGCTATTTTCAGGGTCGTGTCATTTTTTTTTAGTGCACCTTTTTTCTCTCAATTGCTAAATCCTTTAATATAACAAAAATCAGTGAATTGAACTGTAATCCGTTTCGTTATCAGAATGGCTCTAACGTGTATTTTAAGCATTTTTGGCTTTTTTTTCAGGATCGTCATTTTTTTTTCTTGCACCTTTTTTTTCGCAATTGATTTTTCCTTTAATATAACAAAAATCAGTGAATTGAACTGTAATCCGTTTCGTTATCAGAATGGCTCTAACGTGTATTTTAAGCATTTTTGACTTTTTTTTTCAGGATCGTCATTTTTTTTTCTTGCACTTTTTTTTCGCAATTGATTTTTCCTTTAATATAACAAAAATCAGTGAATTGAACTGTAATCCGTTTCGTTATCAGAATGGCTCTAACGTGTATTTTAAGCGTTTTTGGCTTTTTTCAGGATCGTCATTTTTTTTTCTTGCACCTTTTTTTCGCAATTGATTTTTCCTTTAATATAACAAAAATCAGTGAATTGAACTGTAATCCGTTTCGTTATCAGAATGGCTCTAACGTGTATTTTAAGCATTTTTGGCTTTTTTCAGGATCGTCATTTTTTTTTAATGCACCTTTTTTCGCAATTGATTTTTCCTTTAATATAACAAAAATCAGTGAATTGAACTGTAATCCGTTTCGTTATCAGAATGGCTCTAACGTGTATTTTAAGCATTTTTGGCTTTTTTCAGGATCGTCATTTTTTTTTCTTGCACCTTTTTTTTCGCAATTGATTTTTCCTTTAATATAACAAAAATCAGTGAATTGAACTGTAATCCGTTTCGTTATCAGAATGGCTCTAACGTGTATTTTAAGCATTTTTGGCTTTTTTCAGGATCGTCATTTTTTTTTCTTGCACCTTTTTTTTCGCAATTGATTTTTCCTTTAATATAACAAAAATCAGTGAATTGAACTGTAATCCGTTTCGTTATCAGAATGGCTCTAACGTGTATTTTAAGCATTTTTGGCTTTTTTTTCAGGATCGTCATTTTTTTTTCTTGCACCTTTTTTCTCGCAATTGATTTTTCCTTTAATATAACAAAAATCAGTGAATTGAACTGTAATCCGTTTCGTTATCAGAATGGCTCTAACGTGTATTTTAAGCATTTTTGGCTTTTTTCAGGATCGTCATTTTTTTTTCTTCACCTTTTTTTTCTTAATTGATTTTTCCTTTAAAATAACAAAAATCAGTGAATTGAACTGTAATCCGTTTCGTTATCAGAATGGCTCTAACGTGTATTTTAAGCATTTTTGGCTTTTTTTCAGGATCGTCATTTTTTTTTTCTTGCACCTTTTTTTCGCAATTGATTTTTTCCTTTAATATAACAAAAATCAGTGAATTGAACTGTAATCCGTTTCGTTATCAGAATGGCTCTAACGTGTATTTTAAGCATTTTTGGCTTTTTTTCAGGATCGTCATTTTTTTTTTCTTGCACCTTTTTTTTCGCAATTGATTTTTCCTTTAATATAACAAAAATCAGTGAATTGAACTGTAATCCGTTTCGTTATCAGAATGGCTCTAACGTGTATTTTAAGCATTTTTGGCTTTTTTTCAGGATCGTCATTTTTTTTTTCTTGCACCTTTTTTTCGCAATTGATTTTTCCTTTAATATAACAAAAATCAGTGAATTGAACTGTAATCCGTTTCGTTATCAGAATGGCTCTAACGAGTATTTTAAGCATTTTTGGCTTTTTTTCAGGATCGTCATTTTTTTTTCTTGCACCTTTTTTTTCGCAATTGATTTTTCCTTTAATATAACAAAAATCAGTGAATTGAACTGTAATCCGTTTCGTTATCAGAATGGCTCTAACGTGTATTTTAAGCATTTTTGGCTTTTTTTCAGGATCGTCATTTTTTTTTCTTGCACCTTTTTTTCGCAATTGATTTTTCCTTTAATATAACAAAAATCAGTGAATTGAACTGTAATCCGTTTCGTTATCAGAATGGCTCTAACGTGTATTTTAAGCATTTTTGGCTTTTTTTCAGGATCGTCATTTTTTTTTTTTGCACCTTTTTTCGCAATTGATTTTTCCTTTAATATAACAAAAATCAGTGAATTGAACTGTAATCCGTTTCGTTATCAGAATGGCTCTAACGTGTATTTTAAGCATTTTTGGCTTTTTTTCAGGATCGTCATTTTTTTTCTTGCACCTTTTTTTTCTTAATTGATTTTTCCTTTAATATAACAAAAATCAGTGAATTGAACTGTAATCCGTTTCGTTATCAGAATGGCTCTAACGTGTATTTTAAGCATTTTTGGCTTTTTTTCAGGATCGTCATTTTTTTTTTTCTTGCACCTTTTTTTCGCAATTGATTTTTCCTTTAATATAACAAAAATCAGTGAATTGAACTGTAATCCGTTTCGTTATCAGAATGGCTCTAACGTGTATTTTAAGCATTTTTGGCTTTTTTCAGGATCGTCATTTTTTTTTTCTTGCACTTTTTTTCGCAATTGATTTTTCCTTTAATATAACAAAAATCAGTGAATTGAACTGTAATCCGTTTCGTTATCAGAATGGCTCTAACGAGTATTTTAAGCATTTTTGGCTTTTTCTCAGGATCGTCAATTTTTTTTCTTGCACCTTTTTTTCTTAATTGATTTCTCCTTTAATATAACAAAAATCAGTGAATTGAACTGTAATCCGTTTCGTTATCAGAATGGCTCTAACGTGTATTTTAAGCATTTTTGGCTTTTTTTCAGGATCGTCATTTTTTTTTCTTGCACCTTTTTTTCGCAATTGATTTTTCCTTTAATATAACAAAAATCAGTGAATTGAACTGTAATCCGTTTCGTTATCAGAATGGCTCTAACGTGTATTTTAAGCATTTTTGGCTTTTTTTTCAGGATCGTCATTTTTTTTTTGCACCTTTTTTTCGCAATTGATTTTTCCTTTAATATAACAAAAATCAGTGAATTGAACTGTAATCCGTTTCGTTATCAGAATGGCTCTAACGTGTATTTTAAGCATTTTTGGCTTTTTTTCAGGATCGTCTTTTTTTTTCTTGCACCTTTTTTTCGCAATTGATTTTTCCTTTAATATAACAAAAATCAGTGAATTGAACTGTAATCCGTTTCGTTATCAGAATGGCTCTAACGTGTATTTTAAGCATTTTTGGCTTTTTTTCAGGATCGTCATTTTTTTTTTCTTGCACCTTTTTTTCGCAATTGATTTTTCCTTTAATATAACAAAAATCAGTGAATTGAACTGTAATCCGTTTCGTTATCAGAATGGCTCTAACGTGTATTTTAAGCATTTCTGGCTTTTTTTCATGATCGTAATTTTTTTTTTCTTGCACCTTTTTTTTCGCAATTGATTTTTCCTTTAATATAACAAAAATCATTGAATTCAACTGTAATCCGTTTCGTTATCAGAATGGCTCTAACGTGTATTTTAAGGATTTTTGGCATTTTTTCGGGATCGTCATTTTTTTTTCTTGCTTTTTTTGCAATTGATTTTTCCTTTAATATAACAAAAATCAGTGAATTGAACTGTAATCTGTTTCGTTATCAGAATGGCTCTAACGTGTATTTTATGCATTTTTGGCTTTTTTTCAGGATCGTCATTTTTTTTTCTTTCACCTTTTTTTCGCAATTGATTTTTCCTTTAATATAACAAAAATCAGTGAATTGAACTGTAATCCGTTTCATTATCAGAAAGGCTCTAACTTGCATTTTATGCATTTTTGTTTTTTTTCAGGATCGTGTATATATTTTTTTTCCACCTTTTTCCTCGCAATTGCTTTTTCCTTTAATATAACGAAAATCAGCACATTTAACTGTAATCCGTTACATTATCAGAATGGCTCTAACGTGTATTTTAGGCATTTTGTGTTTTTTTTCAGTATCGTGCATTTTTTATTTTTTGCACCTTTTTTCTTGCAATTGCTTTTTCCTTTAATATAACGAAATATTTACATATAAGAGACATTAAAATAACGAAACGGATTACAGTTAAATGCGCTGATTTCCGTTATATTAAAGGGAAAAGCAATATCGAGAAAAAAGGTGGAAAAATAAAAAATGACGATCCTGAAAAAAAACGAAAATGCTTAAATTACACGTTAGAGGCATTCTCATAACGAAAAGGATTACAGTTAATTGCGCTGATTTTCGTTATATTAAAGGGAAAAGCAATTGCGAGAAAAAAGGTGCAAGAAAAAAAAATGACAATACAGAAAAAAATGCTTAAAATACACGTTAGAGGCATTCTGGTAACGAAACGGATTACAGTTAAATGCGCTGATTTTCGTTGCAATAAAGGAAAAAGCATTTGCGAGAAAAAAGGTGGAAGAAAAAAAATTGACGATACTGAAATAAAACCGAAAATGCTTAAAATACACGTTAGAGCCATTCTGATAACGAAACGAATTACAGTTAAATGGACTGATTTTTTGTTATATTAAAGGAAAAAGCAATTTCAAGAAAAAGGTGGAAGAAAAAAAAATGACGATCCTGAAAAAAAACCCGAAAATGCTTAAAATACACGCGAGAAGCATTCTGATAACGAACCAGATTACAGTTAAATGCACAGATTTTTGTTATATTAAAGGAAAAAGCAATTGCGAGTAAAAAGGTGCATGAAAAAAATTAACGATCTTGAAAAAAAACGAAAATGCTTAAAATACACGTTAGAGCCATTCTGATAACGAAACGGATTACAGTTAAATGCACTGATCAAAGGAAAAAGTAATTGCGAGAAAAAAAGTGTAAGAAAATAAAAGACGTTCCTGAAAAAAACGAAAATGATTAAAATACACGTTAGAGGCATTCTGATAACGAAACGGATTACAGTTAAATGCGCTGATTTTCGTTATATTAAAGGAAAAAGCAATTGCGAGAAAAAAGGTGAAAAAAAAATGACGATCTTGAAAAAAAAAACGAAAATGACACGTTAGAGCCATTATGATAACGAAACGAATTACAGTTATATGCACTGATTTTTATTTATTAAAGGAAAAAGTAATTCCGAGAAAAAAAGGTGCAAGAAAAAAAAAAGACGATTCTGAAAAAAAAACCGTAAACGTAATATACGTTACAGCCATTCTGATAACGAAACGGATTACAGTTAAAAGCACTGATTTTTGTGATATTAAAGGAAAAAGCAATTGCGAGTAAAAAGGTGCAAGAAAAAAAAGACGATCTTGAAAAAAAACGAAAATGCTTAAAATACCCGTTAGAGCCATTCTGATAACGAAACATATTACAGTTAAATGCACTGATTTTTGTTATATTAAAGGAAAAGGGAATTGCGAGAAAAAAGGTGTAAGAAAAAAAATGACAATCTTGAAAAAAAAATCGAAAATGCTTAAAATACACGTTAGAGCCATTCTGATAACGGAACGGATTACAGTTAAATGCACTGATTTTTGTTATATTTAAAAAAATGTAATTGCGAGAAAAAAGGTGAAGAAAAAAATATGACGATCCTAAAAAAAAAAATAAAAATGCTTAAAATACAAGTTATACGCATTCTGATAACGAAACGGATTACAGTTAAATGCGCTGATATTCGTTATATTAAAGGAAAAAGCAATTGCGAGAAAAAAGGTGCAAGAAAAAAAAAATGACGACCCTGAAAAAAACCCGAAAATGCTTAAAATATACGTTATAGCCATTCTGATAACGAAACATTACATTTAACAGCACTGATCTTCGTTATATTAAAGGAAAAAGCAATTACGAGAAAAAAGGTGTAAGAAAAAAAAATGACGATCCTGAAAAAAAAACGAAATGCTGAAATTAAATACACGTTAGAGCCATTCTGATAACGAAACGGATTACAGTTAATTGCACTGATTTTTGTTATAAAGAAAAAAGCAATTGCGAGAAAAAAGGTGCAAGAAAAAAAAATAACGATCCTGAAAAAAAAACCCGAAAATGGTTCAAATACACGTAAGAGGCATTCTGATAACGAAACGGATTTTCATTTTCGTTATATTAAAGGAAAAACCAATTGCCTTTTCCTTTAATATAATGAAAATGAGCGTATCTAACTGTAATCCGTTTCATTATCAGAATGACTCTTACGTGTATTTTAGGCATTTTTGGCTTTTTTCAGGATCGTGCATTATTTTGCACCTTTTTTCTCACAATTGCATTTTCCTTTAATATAACGAAAATCAGTGCATTTTACTGTAATCCGTTTCGTTATCAGAATGGCTCTAACGTGTATTTTAGGCATTTTAGGCGTTTTTTTCAGGATTGTGTTTTTTTTATTGCACCTTTTTTCTCGATATTGCTTTTTTCATTAATATAACGGAAATCAGGGCATTTAACTGTAATCCGTTTCATTATCAGAATGGGGCTAACGTGTATTTTAGGTATTTTTGGCTTTTTCCAGGATCGTGCATTTTTTATTTTGCCCTTTTTTTCTCGTAATTGCTTTTTCCTTTGATATAACGAAAATCAGCGCATTTAACTCTAATCCTTTTAATTATCAGAATGGCTCTAACGTGTATTTTAGGCATTTTTGGCTTTTTTCAGGATCAGGCTTTTTTTTTTTTTGCCTCTTTTTTCTCGATATTGCTTTTTCTTTTGAAACGTTAGAGCCATACTGATAACGAAACGGAATACAGTTAAATTCGCTGATTTTCGTTATATTAAAGGAAAAAGCAATTGCGAGAAAAAAGGTGCAAGGAAAAAAACATGACGATCCTCAAAAAAAAAACGAAAATGCTTAAAATACACGTTAGAGCAATTCTGATAACGAAACTAATTACAGTTAAATAGGCTGATTTTCGTTATATTAAAGGAAAAAGAAATTGCGAGAAAATAGGTACAATATAAAAGAAATGACGATCCTGAAAAAAACCGAAAATGCTTAAAATACACGTTAGAGGCATTTTGATAACGAAACGGATTACAGTTAAATGCACTGATTTTCGTTATATTAAAGGAAAAAGCAATTGCGAGAAAAGAAGTGCAAGAAAAAAATAACGATCCTGAAAAAAAAACGAAAATGCTTAATATACACGTTAGAGCCATTCTGATAACGAAACAGATTACAGTTAAATGCACTGATTTTTGTTATATTAAAGGAAAAAGCAATTTCGAGAAAAAAGGTGCAAGAAAATAATAAATGGCGATCCTGAAAAAAACCTGCAAATGCTTAAAATACACATTAGAGCCATTCTGATAACAAAACGGATTACAGTTAAATGCACTGATTTTTGTTATATTAAAGGAAAAAGTAATTGCGAGAAAAAAGGTGCAAGAGAAAAAAATGACGATCCTGAAAAAAAACGAAAATGCTTAAAATACACGTTACAGGCAATCTGATAACGAAATAGATTACAGTTAAATGCGCTGATTTTCGTTATATTAAAGGAAAAAGCAATTGCGAGAAAAAATGGTGCAAGAAAAAGAAAATTACGATCATGAAAAAAAAACGAAAATGCTTAAAATAAATGTTAGAGCCATTCTGATAACGAAACGGATTACAGTTAAATGCACTGATTTTTGTTATATTAAAGGAAAAAGCAAATGCGAGAAAAAAGGTGTAAAAAAAATAAATGACGATCCTGAAAAAAAACCGAAAATGCTTAAAATACACGTTAGAGGCATTCTGATAACGAAACGGATTACAGTTAAATGCGCTTATTTTCGTTATATTAAAGAAAAAAAGCAATTGCGAGAAAAAAGGTGAAAGAAAAGAAAATGACGATCCTGAAAAAAAAACGAAAATGCTTAAAATACACGTTAGAGCCATTCTGATAACGAAACGGATTACAATTAAATGCACTGATTTTTATTATATTAAAGGAAAAAACAATTGCGAGAAAAAAGTTGCAAGAAAAAAAATGATGATCCTGAAAAAAAAAACGAAAATGCTTAAAATACACGTTATAGGAATTCTGATAACGAAACGGATTACAATTAGATGCACTTATTTTTGTTATATTAAAGAAAAAAGCAATTGCGTGAAAAAAGGTGCAAGAAAAAAAATGATCCTGAAAAAAAAAACGAAAATGCTTAAAATACACGTTCTAGGAATTCTGATAACGAAACGGATTACAATTAAATGCACTTATTTTTGTTATATTAAAGAAAAAAGCAATTCCGTGAAAAAAGGTGCAAGAAAAAAAATGACAATCCTGAAAAAAAAGCTTAGGCCTTCTGATAACGAAACGGATTGTGCTGATTTTCGTCATATTAAAGGAAAAAGCAATTGCGAGAAAAAAAGTGCAAAAAAAAAATGATCCTGAAAAAAAACGAAAATACTTAAAATACACGTTAGAGCAATTCTGATAACGAAACGGATTACAGTTAAATGCACTGATTTTTGTTATATTAAAAAAAATGACGATCCTGAAAAAAAACGAAAATGCTTAAAATACACGTTAGAGCCATTCTCATAACGAAAGGGATTACAGTTCAATACACTGATTTTATTATATTAACGGAAAAAGCAATTAAGAGAAAAAAGGTGCATGAAAATAAATGACAATCCTGAAAAAAAACGAAAATGCTTAAAATACACGTTAGAGGCATTCTGATAACGAAACGGATTATAGTTAAATGCACTGATTTTTGTTATATTATAGGAAAAAGCATTTGCGAGAAAAAAAGGTGCAATAAAAAAAAGACAATCCTAAAAATAAACGTAAATTCTTAAAATAGACGTTAGAGCCATTCTGATAACGAAACGGATTAATTTTAAATCCACTGATTTTTGTTATATTAAAGGAAAAAGCAATTGCAAGAAAAAATGTGCAAGAAAAAAAAATGACGATCCTGAAAAAAAAAACGAAAATGCTTAAAATACACGTTAGAGGCATTCTGATAACGAAACGAATTACAGTTAAATTAGCTGATTTTCGTTATATTAAAGGAAAAAGTAATTGTGAGAAAAAAGTTGCAAGAAAAGAAAATGACGATCCTGAAAAAAAAACGAAAATGCTTAAAATACACGTTAAAGCCATTTTGATAACGAAACGGATTAATATTAAATGCAATTATTTTTGTTATATTAAAGGAAAAAGCAATTGCAAGAAAAAAGGTGCAAGAAAAAAATGACGAATCTGAAAAAAAACGGAAATGCTTAAAATACACGTTAGAGCCATTATGATAACGAAACGGATTACAGTTAAATGCACTGATTTTTGTTATATTAAAGAAAAAAGCAATTGCGAGAAAAAAGGTGAGAGAAAAAAAATGACGATCCTGGAAAAAAAACCCGAAGATGCTTAAAATACACGTTAGAGGCATTCTGATAACGAAACGGATTACAGTTAAATGCGCTGATTTTCGTTATATTAAAGGAAAAAGCAATTACGAGAAAAAAGGTGCACGAAAAAAAAAATGACGATCCTGAAAAAAAATGAAAATGCTAAAAATACACGTTAGAGACATTCTGATAACGAAATGGATTACAGTTATATGCACTAATTTTTGTTATATTAAAGGAAAAAGCAATTGCAAGAAAAAAAGTGCAAGAAAACAAAAAGACGATCCTGAAAAAAAACGAAAATGCTTAAAATACACGTTAGTGGCATTCTGATAACAAAACGGATGAAAGTTAAATACGCTGATATTCGTTATATTAAAGAAAAAAGCAATTGCGAGAAAAAAGGTGCAAGAAAAAAAAACGATCATGAAAAAAAAGGAAAATGCTTAAAATACAGGTTAGAGGCATTCTGATAACAAAACAGATTACAGTTAAATACACTTATTTTTGTTATATTAAAGTAAATACCAATTGCGAGAAAAAAGGTGAGAAAAAAAAATGATGATCCTGAAAAAAAACAACGAAAATGCTTAAAATACACGTTAAAGGCCTTCTGATAGCGAAACGGATTACAGTTAAATGTGCTGATTTTCGTTATATTAAAGGAAAAAGAAATTGCGAGAAAAAAATTGCAAAAAAAAATGACGATCCTGAAAAAAAAAACGAAAATACTTAAAATACACGTTAGAGCCATTCTGATAACGAAACGGATTACAGTTAAATGCAATGATTTTTGTTATATTAAAGAAAAAAACAATTGCGAGAAAAAAGGTGTAAGAAAAAAAAATGACGATCCTCAAAAAAAAAAAAAAACGAAAATGCTTAAAATACACGTTAGAGCCATTCTGATAAAGAAACAGATTACAGTTAAATGCACTGGATTTTGTTATATTAAAGGAAAAAGCAATTACGATAAAAAAGGTGCATGAAAAAAAAAATGATCCTGGAAAAAAACCCGAAAATGCTTAAAATACACGTTAGAGGCATTCTGATAACGAAAAGGATTACAGTTAAATGAGCTGATTTTCGTTATATTAAAGGAAAAAGCAATAGCGAGAAAAAAGGTGGAAGAAAAAAAAATGAAGATCCTGAAAAAAAAAATCCTATATTGCGAGAAAAAAGGTGCGAGAAAAAGAAATGACAATCCTGAAAAAAAACGAAAATGCTTAAAATACACGTTACAGCCATTCTGATAACGAAACGGATTACAGATAAAAGCACTGATTTTTGTTATATTAAAGGAAAAGGCAATTGCGAGAAAAAAGGTACAAGAAAAAAAAATTACGATCCTGAAAAAAACGGAAATCATTAAAAAACACGTTAGAGCCATTCTGATAACGAAATGGATTACAGTTAAATGCATTGATTTTTTTTATATTAAAGGAAAAAGCAATTGCGAGAAAAAAGGTGCAAGAAAAAAAAAACGACGATCCTAAATAAAAAAAACGAAAATCCTTAAAATACACGTTAGAGGCATTCTGATAACGAAACGGATTATAGTTAAATGGGCTGATTTTTGTTATATTAAAGGAAAAAGCAATTGCTAGAAAAAAGGTGAAAGAAAATAAATGACGATCCTGAAAATAACCCGGAAAAGCTTAAAATACACGTTAGAAGCATTCTGATAACGAAACAGATTACTGTTAAATGCGTTGATTTTCGTTATATAAAAGGAAAAAGCAATTGAGAGAAAAAGGTGCAAGTCAAAAAAATTACAATCCTAAAAAAAAAAAAAAAATGCTTAAAATACAAGTTAGAGCCATTCTGATAACGAAACGAATTACAGTTAAATGCGCTGATTTTCGTTATATTAAAGGAAAAAGCAATTGAGAGAAAAAAAGTGTAAGGAAAAAAATTACCATCCTGAAAAAAAACCGAAAATGCTTAAAATGCACGTTAGAGCCATTCTGATAACGAAACAGATTACAGTTAAATGCACTGATTTTTGTTATATTAAAGGAAAAAGCAATTGCGAGAAAAAAGGTGCAAGAAATAAATGACGATCCTGAAAAAAAACGAAAATCCTTAAAATACACGTTAGAGGCATTCTGATAACGAAACGGATTACAGTTAAATGCGCTGATTTTCGTTATATTAAAGGAAAAAGCAATTGCGAGAAAGAAGATGCAAGAAAAAAAAAAACTGAAGATTCTGAAAAAAATAACGAAAATGCTTAAAATACACGTTAGAGCCATTCTGATAACGAAACAGATTACAGTTAAATGCACTGATTTTCGTTATATTAAAAGAAAAACAAATTGCGAGAAAAAAGGTGCAAGAAAAAAAAATGATCCCGAAAACAACCAGAAAATGCTTTAAATACACTTTAGAGGCATTCTGATAACGAAACGGATTACAGTTCCATGTGCTGATTTTTTTTTTATATTAAAGAAAAAAGCAATTGCAAGAGAAAAGGTGCAAGAAAAAAAAATGACAATCTTGAAAAAAAAAAACGAAAATGCTTCAAATACACGTTAGAGGCATTCTGATAACGAAACGGATTAAAGTTAAATGCGCTGATTTTCGTTATATTAAAGGAAAAAGCAATTGCAAGAAAAAAGGTGCAAGAAAAAAAAATGACGATCCTGAAAAAAAACGAAAATGCTTAAAAAACACGTTAGAGCCATTCTGATAACGGAACAGATTACAGTTAAATGCACTGATTTTTATTATATAAAAAGAAAAAGCAATTGCGAGAAGAAAGTGCAAGAAAAAAAATGACGATCTTGAAAAAGACCCCGAAAATGATTAAAATACACGTTAGAAGCATTCAGATAACGAAACGGATTTCAGTTAAATGCACTGATTTTCGTTATTTTAAAGGAAAAAGCAATTGCGAGAAAAAAAGGTGCAAGAAAACAAAATGACGATCCTGAAATAAACGAAAATCCTTAAAAAACACGTTAGAGCCATTCTGATAACGAAATGGATTACAGTTAAATACACTGATTTTTGTTCTATTAAAGGAAAAGGCAATTGCGAGAAAAAAGGTGCAAGAAAAAAAAAATGACGATCCCGAAAAAAAAACGAGAATGCTTAAAATACACGTTAGAGCCATTCTGATAACCAAATGGAATATAGTTAAATGCACTGATTTTCGTTATATTAAAGGAAAAAGATATTGTGAGAAAAAAGGTGCAAGAAAAAAAAAAATGACGATCCCGAAAAAAAACGAAAATGCTTAAAATACACGTTAGAGCCATTCTGATAAGGAAAGGATTACAGTTAAATGATTTTCGTTATATTAAAGGAGAAAGGCAAATGCCAGAAAAATGGTGCAAGAAAAAAATGACGATCCTGAAAAAAAATCCGAAAATGCTTAGAATACATGTTAGAGCCATTCTGATAACGAAACGGATTAAAGTTAAATGCGCTGATTTACGTTATATTAAAAGAAAAAGCAAATGCGAGAAAAGAAGTGCAGGAAAAAAATGACGATTCTGAAAAAAAGCCGAAAATGCTGAACATACACGTTAGAAGCATTCAGAATACGAAACGGATTACAGTTAAATGCACTGATTTTTTGTATTTTTCGTTTAAAAGAAAAACACAATTGCGAGAAAAAAGATGTAAGAAAAAAAATGACAATCCTGAAAAAAAAACGAAAATCCTTGAAATACACGTTAGAGCCAATCTGATAACGAAATGGATAACAGGTAAATGCGCTGATTTTCGTTATATTAAAGGAAAAAGCAATTACGTGAAAAAAAGGTGCAAGAAAAAAAATGACGATCCTAAAAAAAAAAACAAAAACGCTTAAAATACACGTTAGAGCCATTCTGATAACGAACCGGATTACAATTAAATGCACTGATTTTTCTTATATTAAAGGAAAAAGTAATTGCGAGAAAAAAGGTGCAACAAAAAATAAATGACGATTCTGAAAAAAAACCGATAATGCTTAAAATACATGATTTTCGTTATATTTAAGGAAAAAGCAATTGCGAGAAAAAAGGTGCAAGAAATAAAAAATGACGATCCTAAAAACAAAATAAAACCGAAAACGCTTAAAATACACGTTAGAGGCATTCTGATAACGAAACGGATTACAGTTAAATGCGCTGATTTTCTTTATATTAAATGAAAAAGATATTTCGAGATAAAAGGTGCAAGAAAAAAATTTACGATCCTGAAAAAAAACGAAAATGCTTAAAATACACGTTAGAGGCATTCTGATAACGAAACAGATAACAGTTAAATGCACTGATTATCGTTATATGAAAGGAAAAAGCAATTGCGAGAAAAAAGGTGCAAGAAAAAAAATGACGATCCTGAAAAAAAAAACGAAAATGCTTAAAATACACGTTAGAGCAATTCTGATAACGAAACGGATTACAGTTAAGTGCGCTGATTTGTTATATTAAAGGAAAAAGCAATTGCGAGAAAGAAGGTGCAAGAAAAAAAAATGACGATCCAGAAAAAAAAACAAGAATGCTTAAAATAAACGTTAGAGCCATGCTGATAATGAAACGGATTACAGTTAAATGCACTGATTTTTGTTATATTAAAGGAAAACGCAATTGCGAGAAAAAAGGTGCAAGAAAAAAAAATGATGATCCTGAAAAAAAAACATAAATGCTTAAAATACACGTTAGAGGCATTCTGATAACGAAACGGATTACAGTTAAATGCACTGATTTCGTTATATTAAAGGAAAAAGCAATTGCGAGAAAAAAGGTGCAAGAAAAAAAATGACGATCCTGAAAAAAAAAACGAAAATGCTTAAAATACACGTTAGAGCCATTCTGATAACGAAACGGATTACAGTTAAATGCACTGATTTTTGTTATATTAAAGGAAAAAGCAATTGCGAGAAAAAAGGTGCAAGAAAAAAAATGACGATCCTGAAAAAAAAAAACGAAAATGCTTAAAATACACGTTAGAGCCATTCTGATAACGAAACGGATTACAGTTAAATGCGCTGATTTTCGTTATATTAAAGGAAAAAAACAATTGCGAGAAAAAAGGTGCAAGAAAAAATAATGACGATCATGAAAAAAAACTAAAATGATTAAAATACACGTTATAGCCATTGTGATAACGAAACAGATTACAGTTAAATGCACTGATTTTTTGTTATATTTAAGAAAAAAAGCAATTGCGAGAAAAAAAGGTGCAAGAAAAAAAAATGACGATCCTGAAAAAAAAACTAAAATGCATAAAATACACATTAGAGCCATTCTGATAACGAAACAGATTACAGTTAAATGCGCTGATTTCGTTGTAGTAAAGGAAAAAGGAATTGCGAGAAAAAAGGTGCAAGAAAAAAAGTACACGATCCTGTAAACAAAAAGAAAATGCTTAAAATGAACGTTAGAGAAATTCTGATAATGAAACGGATTACAGTTAAATGCGCTGATTTTCCTTATACCAAAGGAAGAAGCAATTGCGAGAAAAAAGGTGCAAGAAAAAAAAGACAATCCCGAAAAAAAAACGAAAATGCTTAAAATACAAGTTACAGCCATTCTGATAACGAAACATATTACAGTTAAATGCGCTGATTTTCGTTATATTAAAGGAAAAGGTAATTGCTAGATAAGAGGTGCAAGAAAAAAAAATAACGATCCTTAACAAAAAAAACGAAAATCCTTAAAATACACGTTAGAGCCATTCTGAAAACGAAACGGATTACAGTTAAATGTGCTGATTTTCGTTGTATTAAAGGAAAAAGCAATTGCGAGAAAAAAAGTGCAAGAAAAAAAAATGACGATCCTGAAAAAAAACGAAAATGCTTAAAAAACACGTTAGAGGCATTCTGATAACGAAACGGATTACAGTTAAATGCGCTAATTTTCGTTATATTAAAGGAAAAATAAATTGCGAGAAAAAAAGTGCAAGAAAAAAAATGATCCTAAAAAAAAAAACCGAAAGTGCTTAAAATACACGTTAGATGTATTCTGATAACGATACGGATTACAGTTAAATGCACTGATTAAATGAAAAATCAATTGCGAGAAAAAAGGTGCAAGAAAAAAAAAGACGACCCTAAAAAAAAAACGAAAATGCTTAAAATACACGTTAGAGCCATTCTGATAACGAAACGGATTACAGTTAAATGCACTGATTTTCTTTATATTAAAGGAAAAACCAATTGCGAGAAAAAAGGTACAAGAAAAAAAAAGACGATCCTAAAAAAAAAAAAACAGAAAATGCTTAAAATACACGATAGAGCCATTTTGATAACGAAACGGATTACAGTTAAATTCACTGATTTTGTTATATGAAAGGAAAAAGAAATTGCAAGAAAAAAGGTGCAAAAAAAATAAAATGATCCTGAAAAAAAAAGAAAATGCTTAAAATACACGTTAGAGGCATTCTGATAACGAAACAAAATGCGTTGATTTTTGTTATATTAAAGGAGAAAGCAATTGCGAGAAAAAAAGGTGCAAGAAAATAAATGACGATCTTCAAAAAAAAAAAAAACGAAAATGCTTAAAATACACGTAAGAGGCATTCAGATAACGAAACGGATTACAGTTTAATGCGCTGATTTTCGTTATATTCAAGGAAAAAGCAATTGCGAGAAAAAAGGTGCAAGAAAAAAAAAGACAATCCTGAAAAAAAACGAAAATGCTTAAAATACAAGTTACAGCCATTCTGATAACGAAAAAGATTACAGTTAAATGCGCTAATTTTCGTTATATTAAAGGAAAAATAAATTGCGAGAAAAAAAGTGCAAGAAAAAAAATGATGATCCTAAAAAAAAACCGAAAGTGCTTAAAATACACGTTAGATGCATTCTGATAACGATACGGATTACAGTTAAATGCACTGATTAAATGAAAAATCAATTGCGAGAAAAAAGGTGCAAGAAAAAAAAAGACGACCCTAAAAAAAAACGAAAATGCTTAAAATACACGTTAGAACCATTCTGATACCGAAACGGATTACAGATAAATGCGCTGATTTTGGTTATATTAAAGGAAAAACCAATTGCGAGAAAAAAGGTGCAAGAAAAAAAAAATGACGATCCTAAAAAAAAAAAACAGAAAATGCTTAAAATACACGTTAGAGCCATTTTTATAACGAAACGGATTACAGTTAAATGCACTGTTTCGTTATATCACAGGAAAAAGAAATTGCAAGAAAAAAGGTGCAAAAAAAATAAAATGATCCTGAAAAAAAAGAAAATGCTTAAAATACACGTTAGAGGCATTCTGATAACGAAACAAAATGCGTTGATTTTTGTTATATTAAAGGAGAAAGCAATTGCGAGAAAAAAAGGTGCAAGAAAATAAATGACGATCTTCAAAAAAAAAAACGAAAATGCTTAAAATACACGTAAGAGGCATTCAGATAACGAAACGGATTACAGTTTAATGCGCTGATTTTCGTTATATTCAAGGAAAAAGCAATTGCGAGAAAAAAGGTGCAATAAAAAAAAATGACGATCCTGAAAAAAAACGAAAATGCTTAAAATACACGTTACAGGCATTCTGATAACGAAACGGATTTTAGTTAAATGCGCTGATTTTCGTTATATTAAAGGAAAAAGCAATTGCGAGAAAAAAGGTGCAAGAAAAAAAAATGACGATCCTGAAAATAACCCGAAAATGCTTAAAATACACGTTAGAGCCATTCTGATAACGAAACGGATTACAGTTAAATGCACTGATTTTCGTTATATTAAAGGAAAAAGCAATTGCGAGAAAAAAGGTGCAAGATAAATAAAATGACGATCCTGAATAAAAAAAGCGAAAATGTTTAAAATGCACGTTATAGGCATTCTGATAACGAAACGGATTACAGCTAAATGCGCTGATTTTCGTTATATCAAAGGAAAAAGCAATTGTGAGAAAAAAGGTGCAAGAAAAAAAAATGACGATCCTGAAAAAAAACTAAAATGCTTAAAATACACGTTAGAGCCATTCTGAAAACGAAACGGATTACAGTTAAATGCACTGATTTTTGTTATATTAAAAGAAAAAGCAATTGCGAGAAAAAAGGTGCAAGAAAAAAAAATGACGATCCTAAAAAAAAAGACGATCCTGAAAAAAAAAAAACGAAAACGCTTAAAATACACGTTAGAGGCTTTCTGATAACGAAACGGATTACAGTTAAATGCGCTGATTTTCGTTGTATTAAAGGAAAAAAACAATTGCGAGAAAAAAGGTGCAAGAAAAAAAATGTGATCCTGAAAAAACCCGAAAATGCTTTAAATACACGTTAAAGCCATTCTGACAATGAAACGGATTACGATTAAATGCGCTGATTTTCGTTGTATTAAAGGAAAAAGCAATTGCGAGAAAAGAGGTGCAAGAAAAAAAAAATGACGATCCTAAAAAAAAAAAAAAATGCTTAAAATACACGTTAGAGCCATTCTGATAACGAAACGGATTACAGTTAAATGCACTGATTTTTGTTATATCAAAGGAAAAAGTAATTGCGAGAAAAAGGTGCAAAAAAAAAAAATGACGATCATTTAAAAAAACTAAAATGTTTAAAATACACATTAGAGGCATTCTGATAACGAAACAGATTACAGTTAAATGCGCTGATTTTCGTTATATTAAAGGAAAAGGCAATTGCGAGAAAAAAGGTGCAAGAAAAAAAAATGACGATCCTCAAAAAAAAAAAAAAAAACGAAAATGCTTAAAATACACGTTAGAGCCATTCCGATAACGAAATGGATTACAGTTAAATACGCTTATTTTCGTTATATTAAAGGAAAAAGCAATTGTGAGAAAAAATGTGTAAGAAAAAATTGACGATCTTAAAAAAAAACTAAAATGCTTAAAATACACGTTAGAGCCATTCTGAAAACGAAACGGATTACAGTTAAATGCACTGATTTTTGTTATATTAAAGGAAAAAGCAATTGCGAGAAAAAAAGTGCAAGAAAAAAAAATGACGATCCCCCCAAAAAAAAAGAAAATGCTTAAATTACACGTTAGAGCCATTCTGATAACGAAACTGATTATAGTTAAATGCGCTGATTTTCGTTATATTAAAGAAAAAAGCAATTGGAAGAAAAAAGGTGCAGGGAAAAAATTAAGACGATCCTGAAAAATACCCGAAAATGCTTAAAACACACGTTAGAGCAATTCTGATAACGAAACTGATTACAGTTAAATGCACTGATTTTTATTATATTGAAGGAAAAAGCAATTGCGAGAAAAAAGGTGCAAGAGAAAAAAATGACGATCCTGAAAAAAGCTCGAAAATGCTCATAATACACGGTAGAGGTATTCTGATAAAGGAAAAAGCAATTACGAGAAAAAAGGTGTAAGAAAAAAAATAAACGATCCTAAAAAAAAACGAAAATCCTTAAAATACACGTTAGAGCCATTCTGATAACGATACGAATTACAGTTTAATGCACTGATTTTTGTTATATTGAAGGAAAAAGCAATTGCAAGAAAAAAGGTGCAAGAAAAATAAGACGATCCTGAAAAAAAAACAGAAAATGCTTAAAATACACGTTAGAGCCATTCTGATAACGAAACGGATTACAGTTAAATGCACTGATTTTTGTTATATTAAAGGAAAAAGCAATTGCGAGAAAAAAGGTGCAAGTAAAAAGAAATGACGATCATGAAAAAAACCGAAAATGCGTAAAATACACGTTAGAGACATTCTGATAACGAAACGGATTACAGTTAAATGCACTGATTTTTGTTATATATAAGGAAAAAGCAATTGCGGAAAATAAGGTACAAGAAAAAAAAATGACGATCCTGAAAAAAAAAACCCTAAAATGCTTAAAATACACGTTAGAGGCATTCTGATAACGAAACAGATTACAGTTAAATGCGCTGATTTTCGTTATATTAAAGGAAAAAGGAATTGCGAGAAAAAAGGTGCAAGAAAGAAAAAAATAACGATCCTGAAAAAATACTAAAATGCTTAAAATACACGTTAGAGCCATTCTGATAACGAAACGGATTATAGTTAAATGCACTGATTTTTGTTATATTAAAGGAAAAAGCAATTGCGAGAAAAAAGTTGTAAGGAAAAAAAATTACAATCCTGAAAAAAAACTCTAAAATGTTTAAAATACACATTAGAGGCATTCTGATAAGAAAACGGATTACAGTTAAATGCACTGATTTTCGTTATATTCAAAGAAAAATCAATTGCGAGAAAAATGTGCAAAAAAGCCATAAAAAGGCGGTAATGTAACCTATCCTGAAAATAACCAAAAAATGGGATCGGTTACATTACTGCCTTTTTTGTCTTTTTTCCACTTTCTCTCGGAATTGTTTTTTTCTTTAATATAATTAAAATCACCGAATTTAACTGTAATCCGTTTCGTTATCAGAATAGCTCTAACGTGCATTTTAATCATTTTTGGGTATTTTAAGGATCGGTTACATTATTGCCTTTTTTGGCATTTTTGCACACTTTTTCTCGCAATTGCTTTTTCCTTGAATATAACGAAAATCAGCGCATTTAACTATAATCCGTTTCGATATCAGAATGACTCTAACGTGTATTTTAAGGATTTTTGGGTATTTTCAGGATCGGTTACATTACTGCCTTTTTTTTTACTTTTTTACACACTTTTTCTCGCAATTGCCTTTTCCTTTAACATAACGAAAATCAGCGCATTAAACTGGAATCCGTTTCGTTATCAGATGGTTCTAACGTGTATTTTAAGCATTTTTGGTATTTTTGGAATCGGTTACCTTACTGCCTTTTTTTTTTTTTTTTGCACATTTTTTTCGCAATTGCTTTTTCCTTTAATATAACGAAAATCATCTGTTTCGTTATCAGAATGGCTCTAACGTGTATTTTAGGCATTTTTGGGTATTTTCTGGATCAGTTACATTACTGGCTTTTTTGCCTTTTTTTATTATTTTTTTCTAGCAATATCTTTTTCCTTTAATATAATCAAAATCAGTGCATATAACTGTAATCCGTTTCGTTATCAGAATGGCTCTAACGTGTATTTTTGGCATTTTTTTTCAGGATCGGTTACATTATTGCCTTTTTTGGCTTTTTTGCACACTTTTTTTCGTAATAGCTTTTTTCTTTAATATAATCAGCGCTTTTTAACTGTAATCTGTTTCGTCATCAGAATGGCTCTAACGTGTATTTTAAGCATTTTTGGGTATTTTCAGGGTCGTGTCATTTTTTTTTTAGTGCACCTTTTTTCTCTCAATTGCTAAATCCTTTAATATAACGAAAAGCAGCGCATCTAACAATAATCCGTTTCATTATCAGAATGGCTCAAACGTGTATTTTAAGCATTTTTGGCTATTTTCAGGGTCGTGTATATTACTGTCATTTTTTTTTTTTAGTGCACCTTTTTTCTCTCAATTGCTAAATCCTTTAATATAACGAAAAGCAGCGCACCTAACTATAATCCGTTTCATTATCGTAATGGCTCAAACGTGTATTTTAAGCATTTTTGGCTATTTTCAGGGTCGAGTCATTTTTTTTTAGTGCACCTTTTTTCTCTCAATTGCTAAATCCTTTAATATAACTAAAAGCAGCGCATCTAACTATAATCCGTTTCATTATCAGAATGGCTCAAACGTGTATTTTAAGCATTTTTGGCTATTTTCAGGGTCGTGTCATTTTTTTTTAGTGCACCTTTTTTCTCTCAATTGCTAAATCCTTTAATATAACGAAAAGCAGCGCATCTAACTATAATCCGTTTCATTATCAGAATGGCTCAAACGTGTATTTTAAGCATTTTTGGCTATTTTCAGGGGCGTGTCATTTTTTTTGTGCACCTTTTTTTCTCAATTGCTAAATCCTTTAATATAACGAAAAGCAGCGCATCTAACTATAATCCGTTTCATTATCAGAATGGCTCAAACGTGTATTTTAAGCATTTTTGGCTATTTTCAGGGTCGTGTCTTTTTTTTTTAGTGCACCTTTTTTCTCTCAATTGCTAAATCCTTTAATATAACGAAAAGCAGCGCATCTAACTATAATCCGTTTCATTATCAGAATGGCTCAAACGTGTATTTTAAGCATTTTTGGCTATTTTCAGGGTCGTGTCATTTTTTTTAGTGCACCTTTTTTCTCTCAATTGCTAAATCCTTTAATATAACGAAAAGCAGCGCATCTAACTATAATCCGTTTCATTATCAGAATGGCTCAAACGTGTATCTTAAGCATTTTTGGCTATTTTCAAAGGTCGTGTCATTTTTTTTTTTAGTGCACCTTTTTTCTTTCAATTGCTAAATCCTTTAATATAGCGAAAAGCAGCGCATCTAACTATAATCCGTTTCATTATCAGAATGGCTCAAACGTGTATTTTAAGCATTTTTGGCTATTTTCAGGTCGTGTCATTTTTTTTTTTTAGTGCACCTTTTTTCTTTCAATTGCTAAATCCTTTAATATAGCGAAAAGCAGCGTATCTAACTATAATCCGTTTCATTATCAGAATGGCTCAAACGTGTATTTTAAGCATTTTTGGCTATTTTTTTTTTAGTGCACCTTTTTTTCTCTCAATTGCTAAATCCCTTAATATAACGAAAATCAACGCATTTAACTATAATAAGTTTCATTATCAGAATGGCTCAAACGTGTATTTTAAGCATTTTGGCTATTTTTCAGGTGTTGTCGTCATTTTTTTTTTTTGCACTTTTTTTATCTCAATTGCTTTTTTCTTCAATATAACGAAAAGCAGCATTAACTATAATCCGTTTCATTATCAGAATGGCTCACGTAACGTGTATTTAAGCATTTTTGGCTATTTTCAGGTGTCGTCGATCATTTTTTTTAGTGCACTTTTTTCTCAATTGCTAAATCCTTTATAACGAAAAGCAGCGCATTGAACTATAATCCGTTTCTTTATCAGAATGGCTCAAACGTGTATTTTAAGCATTTTTTATTTTTTTTATATAGGATCGTCATTTTTTTTTCTTGCACCTTTTTTCTCTTAATTTTTAATCCTTTAATATAACGAAAAGCAGCGCATCTAACTATAATCCGTTTCATTATCAGAATGGCTCAAACGTGTATTTTAAGCATTTTTGGCTATTTTCAGGGTCGTGTATATTACTGTCATTTTTTTTTAGTGCACCTTTTTTTCTGAATTGCTAAAGCCTTTAATATAACGAAAAGCAGCGCATTTAGCTATAATCCGTTTCATTATCAGAATGGCTCAAACGTGTATTTTAAGCATTTTTGGCTATTTTCAGGTTCGTGTCATTTTTTTTTTAGTGCACCTTTTTTCTCTCAATTGCTAAATCCTTTAATATAACGAAAAGCAGCGCATCTAACTATAATCCGTTTCATTATCAGAATGGCTCAAACGTGTATTTTAAGCATTTTTGGCTATTTTCAGGGTCGTGTTAATACTGTCATTTTTTTTTTTAGCACCTTTTTTTTCTCATTGCTAAATCCTTTAATATAACGAAAAGCAGCGCATTAACTATAATCCGTTTCATTATCAGAATGGCTCAAACGTGTATTTTAAGCATTTTTGGCTATTTTCAGGGATCGTCATTTTTTTTTTGTTGCACCTTTTTTCTCTCAATTGCTTTTTCCTTAATTATAACGAAAATCGGCGCATTTAACTATAATCCGCTTCATTATCAGAATGGATCTAACGTGTATTTTCAGCATTTTTGGTTATTTTCAGGATTTTTTTATTACACCTTTTTTCTCTCAATTGCTTTTTCCTTTAACATAACGAAAATCAGCACATTTAACTATAATCCGTTTCATTATCACAATGGCTCAGACGTGTATTTTGAGCATTTTTGGCTATTTTCAGGGTCGTGTATATTACTGTCATTTTATTTTCATTGCACCTTTTTTTCTCAATTGCTAAATCCTTTAATATAACGGAAATAAGCGCATTAAAATATAATCCGTTTCATTATCAGATTGGCTCAAACGTGTACTTTAAGCATTTTTGGCTATTTTCAGGGTCTGTCATTTTTTTTATTGCACCTTTTTCCTCTCAATTGCTAAATCCTTTAATATAAGGAAAATTAGCACATTTAACTATAATCCGTTTCATTATCAGAATGGCTCAAACGTGTATTTTAAGCATTTTTGGCTATTTTCAGGGTCGTGTATATTACTGTCATTTTTTTTTCTATTAAACCTTTTTCCTATCAATTGCTAAATCCTTTAATATAACGAAAATCAGCGCGTTTAACTATAATCCATTTCATTATCAGAATGGCTGTTACGTGGATTTTAAGAATTTTTGCCTTTTTTTTTTATTGCACCTTTTTTCTCTAAATTGCTTAATCCTTTAACATAACGTTAGACGCATACTGATAACGAAACGGCATACAGTTCAATTCACTGATTTTTCGTTATATTAAAGGAAAAAAGCAATTGCGAGAAAAAAGGTGCAAGGACAAATACTTGACTTCCTAATAATAAATCTAAATCTTTATTACTCGGTAAGCCAGTAGGCTAAACAATCTTATTGACTTTATATGCCTAGTGTGCGGGTAGATTTAAAATAAGGATGGTCGTAAATTAGTACTAGAAAAAAAACTGACGGATCCTAAAAAAAAACGAAAAATGTCCTTAAAATACACGTTAGAGGCATTCTTGATAACGAAATAATTACAGTTAAATGCCTGCACTTTTTCGTGTTTAATATATTAAAGGATAAAAAGCAATTGCGAGAAACTATGTGCATAGTAAAGAAACGTGACGAACTGAAATAAAAAAACGAAAATGGTTAAAATTAACACGTTGGTAGGCATTTTGATAAACGAACGGATTACAGTTAAATTGCTACGATTTTCGTTATAATAAGGAAAAAAGCAATTGCGAGGAAAAGAGTGCAGGGAAATAAAAATTACCGATCAGAAATAAAACCTGCAAATGCTTAAAATACACCAGTTAGAGCCATTCTGATAAACGAAAAGATTACCGTTAAATGATCTGATTTTTTGTTATATTAAAGGAAAAAAGCGCAAATTGAGAAAAAGGTTGCAAAGAAAATAAAAATGACGATCCTGAAAAAAAAAAAAAAAAACCGCAAATGCTTAAAATAACCTTAGAGCATTTGATAACAAAAAGGATTACAGGTTATAATGCACTGATTTTTGTTATATTAATAGGAAAAAGCAATTGCGAGGAAAAAGGTGTTGCATGAAAAAAGAATAGTGACGATCCTGAAAAAAAAAAAAACGAAAATGCTTATAAATACACGTTAAGGCAATGCTGATAAAACGAAATTGATTACAGTTAATGCTACTGATATGTTTATTCGTTTATTCAAGGTAAAAGCAATTGCGAGAAAAAAATTGGTCAAAATAAAAATAAAATTACGATCCTGAAAAAAAAAAAAGAAATGCTTAAATCACCCGTTAGAGATAATCTGATAACGAAACGGATTACAGTTATATGAAATGATTTTTGTTATATTAAAGGAAAAAGCAATTGCTAGAGAAAAAAGGGTTTGTAAAAAAATAAATGGAAACGATCCTCCGAAAAACAAAACCGGATAATCTTAAATGCTTTAACTACACGTTAGAGGCATTCTGGATAACCTGAACCGGAATACAGTTTTTAATGCGCAGATTTTCGTTCTATTAACGGAAAAAAAAAAAAGAAATTGCGAGAAAAAGTAAAAGAAAAGAAAATGACGATCCTGAAAAATAAAAAGAACGACAAATGCTAAATACACGTTAGTGGATTATGATAACGAAACGGATTACAGTTAATATGCAGCTATTTTCGTTATATTAAAGCAAAAAAAAAAAAAAGCAATTGCGGAGAAAAAAGGGTGCAAGAAAAAAAAGGTTGACGATCCTGAAAAAAAAACTTCGAAAATGCTTAAAATCCCACGTTAGAAGCCATTCTGATAACGAAACGGATTACAATAAATACACTGATTTTTATAATATTAAGGAAAAAGGCAATTGGAGAAAAAAAAGTTGCAAGAAAAAAATGATTGATCCTGAAAAAAAAACGAAAATGCTTTTAAAACACCTCTATAGGAATTCTGAAACGAAACGGATTACATTAGATGCACTTATTTTTGTTATATTAAAGAAAAAAGCAATTGCGTTGAAAAAGGTGCAAGAAAAAAAATGACGATCTGGAAAAAAAAACGAAAAGTTAAAAATACACGTTTAGGACTCTGATAACGCAACGGATTACAGTGTAATGCACTTATTTTTTTGTTATATTAAAAAAAAATGACGATTTAAAAACACCGGAAAATGCAGTCTGATAACGACTATTAGAGTTAAATGCATGATTTTTGTTATATATAGGAAAAACATTTTCCGAGAAAAAAGTGCAGATAAAATAAAAAGACAATCCTAAAAATAAACGTAATTCTTAAAATAGTCGTGTGAGCCACAATATGTTTGTTATATAAAGGAAAAGCATTTGCAAAAATGTCAAGAAAAAAAATAACATCCCTTGAAAAATAAACGAAATTGCTTAAAATTAAAAAATACGTTAGAGCCATTCTGATAATGAAACGCTTCAGTTAAATCCACTGATTTTCGTTATATTAAAGGAAAAAAAATTTGTGAGAAAAAAAGTGCAAGAAAAAAAAGGACAATCCTGAGAAAAACCCGAAAATGTTTATAATACACGTTAGAGGCATTCTGATAACGAAACGGATTACAGTTAAATGCGCTGATTTTCGTTATATTAAAGGAAAAAGCAATTGCGAGAAAAAAGGTGCAAGAAAAAAAAAGACGATCCTGAAAAAAAACGAAAATGCTTAAAATACACGTTAGAGCCATTCTGATAACGAAATGGATTACAGTTAAATGCACTGATTTTTGTTATATTAAAGAAAAAAGCAATTCTGAGAAAAAAGGAGAAAGAAAAAAATGACGATCCTGAAAAAAAAACGAAAACGCTTAAAATACACGTTGGGGCCATTCTGATAACGAAACAGATTACAGTTAAATGTGCTGATTTTCGTTATATTAGAGGAAAAAGAAATATCGAGAAAAAAGGTGCAAGAAAAAAAAACTGACAATCCTGAAAAAAACCCTAAAATGCTTAAAATACACGTTAGAGCCATTCTGATAACGAAACGGATTACAGTTAAATGCACTGATTTTTGTTATATTAAAGGAAAAAGCAATTGCGAGAAAAAAAAGTGCAAGAAAAAAAAAATAATGACGGTCCTGAAAAAAAAAAACGAAAATCCTTAAAATACACGTTAGAGGCAATCTGATAACGAAACGGATTACAGTTAAATGCGCTGATTTTCGTTATATTAAAGGAAAAAGCAATTGCGAGAAAGAAGATGCAAGAAAAAAAAATGACGATCCTGAAAAAAAACGAAAATCCTTAAAATACACGTTAGAGGCATTCTGATAACGAAACGGATTACAGTTAAATGCACTGATTTTTGTTATATTAAAGTAAAAAGCAATTGCGAGAAAAAAGGTGCAAAAAAAAAAAATGACGATCCTGAAAAAAAAAACGAAAATGCTTAAAATACACGTTAGAGGCATTCTGATAACGAAACGGATTACAGTTAAATGCGCTGATTTTCGTTATATTAAAGGAAAAAGCAATTGCGAGAAAAAAGGTGCAAGAAAAAAAAATGACGATCCTGAAAAAAAACCTGACAACGCTTAAAATACACGTTCGAGCCCTTCTGATAACGAAACTGATTACAGTTAAATGCCCTTATTTTTTATGTTAAAGGAAAAAGCAATTGCGAGAAAAAAGGTAAAAGAAAAAAAAATTACGATCCTGAAAAAAAACGGAAAATGCTAAAAATACACGTTAGAGGCATTCTGATAAAGAAACGGATTACAGTTAAATGCACTGAATTTCGTTTTCTTAAAGGAAAAAGCAATTGCAAGAAAACAGGTGCAAAAAAAAAATGACGATCCCGAAAAAAACGAGAATGCTTAAAATACACGTTAGAGCCATTCTGATAACGAAACGGATTACAGTTAAATGCACTGATTTTATATTATATTAAAGGAAAAAGCAATTGCGAGAAAAAAAGGTGCAAGAAAAAAAAAATGACGATCCAGAAGAAAACCCTAAAATCCTTAAACACACGTAAGACGCATTCTGATAACGAAACGGATTACAGTTAAGTGAGCTGATTTTCGTTATATTAAAGGAAAAGGCAATTGCGAGAAAAAAAAGTGCAAGAAAAAAAATGACGATCCTGAAAAAAAAAGAAAATGCTTAAAATACACGTTAGAGGCATTCTGATAACGAAACAGATTCAAGTTAAATGCACTGATTTTCGTTATATTTAAGGAAAAAGCAATTGCGATAAAAAAGGTGAAAGAAAAAAAAATGATCCTGAAAAAAAAACGAAAATCCTTAAAATACACGTTAGAGCCATTCTGATAACGAAATGGATTACAGTTTAATGCACTGATTTTTGTTATATTAAAGGAAAAAGCAAATGCGAGAAAAAAGGCGCAAGGAGAAATAAATGACGATCTTGAAAAAAAAACGAAAATCCTTAAAATACACGTTAGAGATATTCTGATAACAGAATATCGCTGATTTTCATTATTTTAAAGGAAAAAACAATTGTGAGAAAAAAGGTGCAAGAAAAATGAAATAACGATCCTGAAAAAAAACGAAAATGCTTAAAATACACGTTAGAGGCATTCTGATAACGAAACGGATTACAGTTAAATGCGCTGATTTTCGTTGTATTAAAGGAAAAAACAATTGTGAGAAAAAAGGTCCAAGAAAAAAAATGACGATCCTGAAAAAAAACGAAAATGCTTAAAATACAAGTTAGAGGCATTCTGAAAACTAAACGGATTAAAGTTAAATGCGACGATTTTTGTTGTATTAAAGGAAAAAGCAATTGCGAGAAAAATGGTGCAAGAAAAAAAATGACGATCCTGAAAAAAAAACGAAAATGCTTAAAATACACATAAGAGACATTCTGATAACGAAACGGATCATAGTTAAATGCGCTGATTTTCGTTATATAAAGGAAAAAGCAATTGCCACAAAAAAGGTGCAAGAAAAAATATGGGGATCCTGAAAAAAACTTGAAAATACTTAAAATACACGTTAGAGGCATTCTGATAACGAAACAGATTACAGTTAAATCCGCTGATTTTCGTTATATTAAAGGAAAAAGCAATTGCAAGAAAGAAGGTGCAAGAAAAAAAAGACAATCCTGAAAAAAAAACGAAAATGCTTAAAATACAAGTTACAGCCATTCTGATAACGAAACAGATTACAGTTAAATCCACTGATTTTAGTTATATTAAAGGAAAAGGTAATTGCTAGATAAGAGGTGCAAGAAAAAAAAAATAACGATCCTTAACAAAAAAAACGAAAATGCTTAAAATACACGTTAGAGCCATCCTGATAACGTAACGGATTACAGTTAAATGCACTGATTTTTGTTATATTAAAGGAAAAGGCAATTGCGAGAAAAAAGGTGCAAGAAAAAAAAATGTCGATCCTGGAAAAAAAAGCGAAAATCCTTAAAATTCACGTTAGAGGCATTCTGATAACGAAACGGATTACAGTTAAATGCGCTAATTTTCGTTATATTAAAGGAAAAATAAATTGCGAGAAAAAAAGTGCAAGAAAAAAAATGATGATCCTAAAAAAAAACCGAAAGTGCTTAAAATACACGTTAGATGCATTCTGATAACGATACGGATTACAGTTAAATGCACTGATTAAATGAAAAATCAATTGCGAGAAAAAAGGTGCAAGAAAAAAAAAGACGACCCTAAAAAAAACGAAAATGCTTAAAATACACGTTAGAACCATTCTGATAACGAAACGGATTACAGTTAAATGCACTGATTTTCTTTATATTAAAGGAAAAACCAATTGCGAGAAAAAAGGTGGAAGAAAAAAAATGACGATCCGGAAAAAAAAACCGAAAATGCTTAAAATACATGTTAGAGTTATTCTGATACCGAAACGGATTACAGATAAATGCGCTGATTTTGGTTATATTAAAGGAAAAACCAATTGCGAGAAAAAAGGTGCAAGAAAAAAAAAATGACGATCCTAAAAAAAAAAACAGAAAATGCTTAAAATACACGTTAGAGCCATTTTTATAACGAAACGGATTACAGTTAAATGCACTGTTTCGTTATATCACAGGAAAAAGAAATTGCAAGAAAAAAGGTGCAAAAAAAATAAAATGATCCTGAAAAAAAAAGAAAATGCTTAAAATACACGTTAGAGGCATTCTGATAACGAAACAAAATGCGTTGATTTTTGTTATATTAAAGGAGAAAGCAATTGCGAGAAAAAAAGGTGCAAGAAAATAAATGACGATCTTCAAAAAAAAAACCGAAAATGCTTAAAATACACGTAAGAGGCATTCAGATAACGAAACGGATTACAGTTTAATGCGCTGATTTTCGTTATATTCAAGGAAAAAGCAATTGCGAGAAAAAAGGTGCAATAAAAAAAAATGACGATCCTGAAAAAAAAACGAAAATGCTTAAAATACACGTTACAGGCATTCTGATAACGAAACGGATTTTAGTTAAATGCGCTGATTTTCGTTATATTAAAGGAAAAAGCAATTACGAGAAAAAAGGTGCAAGAAAAAAAAATGACGATCCTGAAAATAACCCGAAAATGCTTAAAATACACGTTAGAGCCATTCTGATAACGAAACGGATTACAGTTAAATGCACTGATTTTCGTTATATTAAAGGAAAAAGCAATTGCGAGAAAAAAGGTGCAAGATAAATAAAATGACGATCCTGAATAAAAAAAGCGAAAATGTTTAAAATGCACGTTATAGGCATTCTGATAACGAAACGGATTACAGCTAAATGCGCTGATTTTCGTTATATCAAAGGAAAAAGCAATTGTGAGAAAAAAGGTGCAAGAAAAAAAAAATGACGATCCTGAAAAAAACTAAAATGCTTAAAATACACGTTAGAGCCATTCTGAAAACGAAACGGATTACAGTTAAATGCACTGATTTTTGTTATATTAAAAGAAAAAGCAATTGCGAGAAAAAAGGTGCAAGAAAAAAAAATGACGATCCTGAAAAAAAAGACGATCCTGAAAAAAAAACCGAAAACGCTTAAAATACACGTTAGAGGCTTTCTGATAACGAAACGGATTACAGTTAAATGCGCTGATTTTCGTTGTATTAAAGGAAAAAGCAATTGCGAGAAAAAAGGTGCAAGAAAAAAAATGTGATCCTGAAAAAAAACCGAAAATGCTTTAAATACACGTTAGAGCCATTCTGACAATGAAACGGATTACAATTAAATGCGCTGATTTTCGTTGTATTAAAGGAAAAAGCAATTGCGAGAAAAAAGGTGCAAGAAAAAAAAATGACGATCCTAAAAAAAAAAAAATATGCTTAAAATACACGTTAGAGCCATTCTGATAACGAAACGGATTACAGTTAAATGCACTGATTTTTGTTATATCAAAGGAAAAAGCAATTACGAGAAAAAGGTGCAAAAAAAAAAATGACGATCATAAAAAAAAACGAAAATGTTTAAAATACACATTAGAGGCATTCTGATAACGAAACAGATTACAGTTAAATGCGCTGATTTTGTTATATTAAAGGAAAAGGTAATTGCGAGAAAAAAGGTGCAAGAAAAAAAAATGACGATCCTCAAAAAAAAAAAAAAAAAAACGAAAATGCTTAAAATACACGTTAGAGCCATTCCGATAACGAAATGGATTACAGTTAAATACGCTTATTTTCGTTATATTAAAGGAAAAAGCAATTGTGAGGAAAAATGTGTAAGAAAAAAAATGACGATCTTAAAAAAAAAAAACTAAAATGCTTAAAATACACGGATTACAGTTAAATGCACTGATTTTCGTTATATTAAAGGAAAAAGCAATTGCGAGAAAAAAGGTGCAAGATAAATAAAATGACGATCCTGAATAAAAAAAGCGAAAATGTTTAAAATGCACGTTATAGGCATTCTGAAAACGAAACGGATTACAGTTAAATGCACTGATTTTTGTTATATTAAAGGAAAAAGCAATTGCGAGAAAAAAAGTGCAAGAAAAAAAAATGACGATCCCCCCAAAAAAAAAGAAAATGCTTAAATTACACGTTAGAGCCATTCTGATAACGAAACTGATTACAGTTAAATGCACTGATTTTTATTATATTGAAGGAAAAAGCAATTGCGAGAAAAAAGGTGCAAGAGAAAAAAATGACGATCCTGAAAAAAGCTCGAAAATGCTCATAATACATGGTAGAGGTATTCTGATAAAGGAAAAAGCAATTACGAGAAAAAAGGTGTAAGAAAAAAAATAAACGATCCTAAAAAAAAAAACGAAAATCCTTAAAATACACGTTAGAGCCATTCTGATAACGATACGAATTACAGTTTAATGCACTGATTTTTGTTATATTGAAGGAAAAAGCAATTGGAAGAAAAAAGGTGCAAGAAAAATAAGACGATCATGAAAAAAACAACAGAAAATGCTTAAAATACACGTTAGAGCCATTCTGATAACGAAACGGATTACAGTTAAATGCACTGATTTTTGTTATATGAAAGGAAAAAGCAATTGCGAGAAAAAAGGTGCAAGTAAAAAGAAATGACGATCATGAAAAAACCCGAAAATGCGTAAAATACACGTTAGAGACATTCTGATAACAAAACGGATTACAGTTAAATGCACTGATTTTTGTTATATATAAGGAAAAAGCAATTGCGGGAAATAAGGTACAAGAAAAAAAATGACGATCCTGAAAAAAAAACCTAAAATGCTTAAAATACACGTTAGAGGCATTCTGATAACGAAACAGATTACAGTTAAATGCGCTGATTTTCGTTATATTAAAGGAAAAAGGAATTGCGAGAAAAAAGGTGCAAGAAAGAAAAAAATAACGATCCTGAAAAATACTAAAATGCTTAAAATACACGTTAGAGCCATTCTGATAACGAAACGGATTATAGTTAAATGCACTGATTTTTGTTATATTAAAGGAAAAAGCAATTGCGAGAAAAAAGTTGTAAAGAAAAAAAATTACAATCCTGAAAAAAAACTCTAAAACGTTTAAAATACACATTAGAGGCATTCTGATAAGAAAACGGATTACAGTTAAATGCACTGATTTTCGTTATATTCAAAGAAAAATCAATTGCGAGAAAAATGTGCAAAAAAGCCATAAAAAGGCGGTAATGTAACCTATCCTGAAAATAACCAAAAAAATGGGATCGGTTACATTACTGCCTTTTTTGTCTTTTTTCCACTTTCTCTCGGAATTGTTTTTTTCTTTAATATAATTAAAATCACCGAATTTAACTGTAATCCGTTTCGTTATCAGAATAGCTCTAACGTGTATTTTAATCATTTTTGGGTATTTTAAGGATCGGTTACATTATTGCCTTTTTTTTTGGCTTTTTTGTACTTTTTTTCAATTGCTTTTTCCTTTAATATAACAAAAATCAGCGCATTTAACTGTAATACGTTTCGTTATCAGAATGGCTCTAACGTGTATATTAATCATTTTTGGGTATTTTCAGGATCGGTTACATTATTGGCTTTTTTTTGGCTTTATTGTACTTTTTTTCAATTGCTTTTTCCTTTAATATAACAAAAATCAGCCTATTTAACTGTAATCCGTTTCGTCATCAGAATGGCTCTAACGTTTATTTTAAGCATTTTTGGGTATTTTCGGGATCGGTTACATTACTGCCTTTTTTGGCATTTTTGCACACTTTTTCTCGCAATTGCTTTTTCCTTGAATATAACGAAAATCAGCGCATTTAACTATAATCCGTTTCGATATCAGAATGACTCTAACGTGTATTTTAAGGATTTTTGGGTATTTGCAGGATCGGTTACATTACTGCCTTTTTTTTTTACTTTTTTACACACTTTTTCTCGCAATTGCCTTTTCCTTTAACATAACGAAAATCAGCGCATTAAACTGGAATCCGTTTCGTTATCAGATGGTTCTAACGTGTATTTTAAGCATTTTTGGTATTTTTGGAATCGGTTACCTTACTGCCTTTTTTTTTTTTTTTGCACATTTTTTTTCGCAATTGCTTTTTCCTTTAATATAACGAAAATCATCTGTTTCGTTATCAGAATGGCTCTAACGTGTATTTTAGGCATTTTTGGGTATTTTCTGGATCAGTTACATTACTGGCTTTTTTGCCTTTTTTTATTATTTTTTCTAGCAATATCTTTTTCCTTTAATATAATCAAAATCAGTGCATATAACTGTAATCCGTTTCGTTATCAGAATGGCTCTAACGTGTATTTTTGGCATTTTTTTTTCAGGATCGGTTACATTATTGCCTTTTTTGGCTTTTTTGCACACTTTTTTTCGTAATAGCTTTTTTCTTTAATATAATAAGCGTGTATTTTAAGCATTTTTGGGTATTTTCAGGGTCGTGTCATTTTTTTTTTTTTAGTGCACCTTTTTTCTCTCAATTGCTAAATCCTTTAATATAACGAAAAGCAGCGCATCTAACTATAATCCGTTTCATTATCAGAATGGCTCAAACGTGTATTTTAAGCATTTTTGGCTATTTTCAGGGTCGTGTATATTACTGTCATTTTTTTTTAGTGCACCTTTTTTCTCTCAATTGCTAAATCCTTCAATATAACGAAAAGCAGCGCACCTAACTATAATCCGTTTCATTATCGTAATGGCTCAAACGTGTATTTTAAGCATTTTTGGCTATTTTCAGGGTCGAGTCATTTTTTTTTAGTGCACCTTTTTTCTCTCAATTGCTAAATCCTTTAATATAACGAAAAGCAGCGCATCTAACTATAATCCGTTTCATTATCAGAATGGCTCAAACGTGTATTTTAAGCATTTTTGGCTATTTTCAGGGTCGTGTCATTTTTCTTTTTAGTGCACCTTTTTTCTCTCAATTGCTAAATCCTTTAATATAACGAAAAGCAGCGCATCTAACTATAATCCGTTTCATTATCAGAATGGCTCAAACGTGTATTTTAAGCATTTTTGGCTATTTTCAGGGTCGTGTCATTTTTTTTTAGTGCACCTTTTTTCTCTCAATTGCTAAATCTTTTAATATAACGAAAAGCAGCGCATTTAACTATGATCCGTTTCATTATCAGAATGGCTCAAACGTGTATTTTAAGCATTTTTGGCTATTTTCAGGGTCGTGTCATTTTTTTTTAGTGCACCTTTTATCTGTCAATTGCTAAATCCTTTAATATAACGAAAAACAGCGCATCTAACTATAATCAGTTTCATTATCAGAATGGCTCAAACGTGTATTTTAAGCATTTTTGGCTATTTTCAGGGTCGTGTCATTTTTTTTTTAGTGCACCTTTTTTCTCTCAATTGCTAAATCCTTTAATATAACGAAAAGCAGCGCATCTAACTATAATCCGTTTCATTATCAGAATGGCTCAAACGTGTATTTTAAGCATTTTTGGCTATTTTCAGGGTCGTGTATATTACTGTCATTTTTTTTTTTAGTGCACCTTTTTTTCTCTCAATTGCTAAATCCTTTAATATAACGAAAAGCAGCGCATCTAACTATAATCCGTTTCATTATCAGAATGGCTCAAACGTGTATTTTAAGCATTTTTGGCTATTTTCAGGGTCGTGTATATTACTGTCATTTTTTTTTAGTGCACCTTTTTTCTCTCAATTGCTAAATCCTTTAATATAACGAAAAGCAGCGCATCTAACTATAATCCGTTTCATTATCAGAATGGCTCAAACGTGTATTTTAAGCATTTTTGGCTATTTTCAGGGTCGTGTATATTACTGTCATTTTTTTTTTAGTGCACCTTTTTTCTCTCAATTGCTAAATCCTTTAATATAACGAAAAGCAGCGCATCTAACTATAATCCGTTTCATTATCAGAATGGCTCAAACGTGTATTTTAAGCATTTTTGGCTATTTTCAGGGTCGTGTATATTACTGTCATTTTTTTTTTAGTGCACCTTTTTTTCTCTCAATTGCTAAATCCTTTAATATAACGAAAAGCAGCGCATCTAACTATAATCCGTTTCATTATCAGAATGGCTCAAACGTGTATTTTAAGCATTTTTGGCTATTTTCAGGGTCTTTTAATTTTTTTAGTGCACCTTTTTTCTCTCAATTGCTAAATCCTTTAATATAACGAAAAGCAGCGCATTTAACTATAATCCGTTTCATTATCAGAATGGCTCAAACGTGTATTTTAAGCATTTTTGGCTATTTTCAGGGTCGTGTATATTACTGTCATTTTTTTTTTAGTGCACCTTTTTTCTCTCAATTGCTAAATCCTTTAATATAACGAAAAGCAGCGCATCTAACTATAATCCGTTTCATTATCAGAATGGCTCAAACGTGTATTTTAAGCATTTTTGGCTATTTTCAGGGTCGTGTCATTTTTTTTTTAGTGCACCTTTTTTCTCTCAATTGCTAAATCCTTTAATATAACGAAAAGCAGCGCATTTAACTATAATCCGTTTCATTATCAGAATGGCTCAAACGTGTATTTTAAGCATTTTTGGCTATTTTCAGGGTCGTGTCATTTTTTTTTTTTAGTGCACCTTTTTTCTCTCAATTGCTAAATCCTTTAATATAACGAAAAACAGCGCATCTAACTATAATCCGTTTCATTATCAGAATGGCTCAAACGTGTATTTTAAGCATTTTTGGCTATTTTCAGGGTCGTGTCATTTTTTTTTTAGTGCACCTTTTTTCTCTCAATTGCTAAATCCTTTAATATAACGAAAAGCAGCGCATCTAACTATAATCCGTTTCATTATCAGAATGGCTCAAACGTGTATTTTAAGCATTTTTGGCTATTTTCAGGGTCGTGTATATTACTGTCATTTTTTTTTTAGTGCACCTTTTTTCTCTCAATTGCTAAATCCTTTAATATAACGAAAAGCAGCGCATCTAACTATAATCCGTTTCATTATCAGAATGGCTCAAACGTGTATTTTAAGCATTTTTGGCTATTTTCAGGGTCGTGTATATTAGTCATTTTTTTTAGTGCACCTTTTTTCTCTCAATTGCTAAATCCTTTAATATAACGAAAAGCAGCGCATCTAACTATAATCCGTTTCATTATCAGAATGGCTCAAACGTGTATTTTAAGCATTTTTGGCTATTTTCAGGGTCGTGTATATTAATGTCATTTTTTTTTTAGTGCACCTTTTTTCTCTCAATTGCTAAATCCTTTAATATAACGAAAAGCAGCGCATCTAACTATAATCCGTTTCATTATCAGAATGGCTCAAACGTGTATTTTAAGCATTTTTGGCTATTTTCAGGGTCGTGTCATTTTTTTTTTAGTGCACCTTTTTTCTCTCAATTGCTAAATCCTTTAATATAACGAAAAGCAGCGCATTTAACTATAATCCGTTTCATTATCAGAATGGCTCAAACGTGTATTTTAAGCATTTTTGGCTATTTTCAGGGTCGTGTCATTTTTTTTTTTTTTTTAGTCCACCTTTTTTCTCTCAATTGCTGAATCCTTTTGTAGCGAGTGAATTTTCGAAGACACCCTCACAAAGAAAACGACTGTGCTTGGGAGCAAGGGGAGTGGGTGCCCTCTGTGCGGCTGCGCAGACTGAAATACTGAAATGTAATAGATACGGCATTACCTTTCCAACCATCATGAATATTATAACTTAATTAAGCATAGGGAGAATAAGCACACTATGTAGCGCAGGATAAAAGCGCCCTCTTTGCTTAAAATGCGATTTGCGGTGACGTCACTGCGCAACTGAAAATGCGCACGTAAGAACAATAGCGACAGAACCGCCACACACGGACCAGAGACGCCATTTGAGAAACATCATTAATTATCAATTTTTACATTGTTTACGTGTTCATATTTTATATATTTTATTCGTATTTTCTGTGAGACGGTGAATCGACATCGGAGGCTACAGAGACGGCAGTTTATATTAAGGTATTGTTTTTATATTGATCGTGTTTATGTAAGCTGTCACTCCTATAGTAAAATACAGAACCCGTATGCTGAGTTTTTCCTAGAACCCTTTTATTTTGTTTTATATTAACTTTGGTATTTTATTTCGAGTCAAGTATTTTATGCCATTTTATTTTGTAAATTATTTATAAAACAACATCAGCATGTTTGACTCTCAGGCCTAAAATGTTTATGAAAAGGGCCAAACGCTACCATTTATTTGACCTGGACAATGAAAAATAAGATTTGTTAAAGTAATAAATAGTAATGAAAGTGACATGAAAATGAATAGCAATGAAAGTGACATGAAAATGAATAGTAATGAAATGTGACATTGGAATAAATAGCAATGGGATAATAAAATAATGAATAGTAATAAATAATGAATAACGAGAAATGAAAGATGGAATTTATGTCCGCAGAGTAAAAGGACTATAAGAGCTAAAGCAAATGCTACACTTTGATATAACGAAAAGCAGCGCATCTAACTATAATCCGTTTCATTATCAGAATGGCTCAAACGTGTATTTTAAGCATTTTTGGCTATTTTCAGGGTCGTGTATATTACTGTCATTTTTTTTTAGTGCACCTTTTTTCTCTCAATTGCTAAATCCTTTAATATAACGAAAAACAGCGCATCTAACTATAATCCGTTTCATTATCAGAATGGCTCAAACGTGTATTTTAAGCATTTTTGGCTATTTTCAGGGTCGTGTATATTACTGTCTTTTTTTTTAATGCACCTTTTTTCTCTCAATTGCTAAATCCTTTAATATAACGAAAAGCAGCACATCTAACTATAATCCGTTTCATTATCAGAATGGCTCAAACGTGTATTTTAAGCATTTTTGGCTATTTTCAGGGTCGTGTATATTACTGTCATTTTTTTTTTAGTGCACCTTTTTTTCTCTCAATTGCTAAATCCTTTAATATAACGAAAAGCAGCGCATTTAACTATAATCCGTTTCATTATGAGAATGGCTCAAACGTGTATTTTAAGCATTTTTGGCTATTTTCAAGGTCGTGTATATTGCTGTCATTTTTTTTAGTGCACCTTTTTTTCTCTCATTTGGTAAATCCTTTAATATAACGAAAAGCAGCGCATCTAACTATAATCCGTTTCATTATCAGAATGGCTCAAACGTGTATTTTAAGCATTTTTGGCTATTTTCAGGGTCGTGTATATTACTGTCCTTTTTTTTT
>NW_028234403.1:57463047-57565812 GCF_977035675.1 Penaeus japonicus
AAAACAAAATGACGATCCTAAAAAAAAAAAAACAGAAAATGCTTAAAATACACGTTAGAGCCATTTTTATAACGAAACGGATTACAGTTAAATGCACTGTTTCGTTATATCACAGGAAAAAGAAATTGCAAGAAAAAAGGTGTAAAAAAAATAAAATGATCCTGAAAAAAAAAGAAAATGCTTAAAATACACGTTAGAGGCATTCTGATAACGAAACAAAATGCGTTGATTTTTGTTATATTAAAGGAGAAAGCAATTGCGAGAAAAAAAGGTGCAAGAAAATAAATGACGATCTTCAAAAAAAAAAAAAAACGAAAATGCTTAAAATACACGTAAGAGGCATTCAGATAACGAAACAGATTACAGTTTAATGCGCTGATTTTCGTTATATTCAAGGAAAAAGCAATTGCGAGAAAAAAGGTGCAATAAAAAAAAATGACGATCCTGAAAAAAAAAACGGAAATGTTTAAAATACACGTTACAGGCATTCTGATAACGAAACGGATTTTAGTTAAATGCGCTGATTTTCGTTATATTAAAGGAAAAAGCAATTGCGAGAAAAAAGGTGCAAGAAAAAAAAATGACGAACCTGAAAATAACCCGAAAATGCTTAAAATACACGTTAGAGCCATTCTGATAACGAAACGGATTACAGTTAAATGCACTGATTTTCGTTATATTAAAGGAAAAAGCAATTGCGAGAAAAAAGGTGCAAGAAAAATAAATGACGATACTGAAAAAAAAACTGAAAATGCTTAAAATACACGTTAGAAGCATTCTGATAACGAAACGGATTGCAGTTAAATAAGCTGATTTTCGTTATATTAAAGGAAAAAGCAATTGCACGAAAAAAGGTGCAAAAAAAAAAATTACGATTCTGAAAAAAAAACTAAAATGCTTAAAATACACGTTAGAGCCATTCTGATAACGAAACAGATTACATTTAAATGCACTGATTTTTGTTATATTAAAGGAAAAAGCAATATCGAGAAAAAAGGTGCGAGAAAAAAAATGACGATCCTGAAAAAAAACGAAAGTCCTTAAAATGCACGTTATAGGCATTCTGATAAGGAAACGGATTACAGCTAAATGCACTGATTTTCGTTATATTAAAGGAAAAAGCAATTGTGTGAAAAAAGGTGCAAGAAAAAAAATGACGATCCTGAAAAATAAACGAAAATGCTTAAAACACACGTTAAAGCCATTCTGATAACGAAATGGATTACAGTTAAATGCACTGATTTTTGTTATATTAAAGGAAAAATCAATTTCGAGAAAAAAGGTGCAAGATAAATAAAATGACGATCCTGAATAAAAAAAAGCGAAAATGTTTAAAATGCACGTTATAGGCATTCTGATAACGAAACGGATTACAGCTAAATACGCTGATTTTCGTTATATCAAAGGAAAAAGCAATTGTGAGAAAAAATGTGCAAGAAAAAAAAATGACGATCCTGAAAAAAAACTAAAATGCTTAAAATACACGTTAGAGCCATTCTGAAAACGAAACGGATTACAGTTAAATGCACTGATTTTTTTTTATATTAAAAGAAAAAGCAATTGCGAGAAAAAAGGTGAAGAAAAAAAAACGACGATCCTAAAAAAAAAGACGATCCTGAAAAAAAAACAACCGAAAACGCTTAAAATACACGTTAGAGGCTTTCTGATAACGAAACGGATTACAGTTAAATGCGCTGATTTTCGTTGTATTAAAGGAAAAAGCAATTGCGAGAAAAAAGGTGCAAGAAAAAAAATGTGATCCTGAAAAAAACCCGAAAATGATTTAAATACACGTTAGAGCCATTCTGACAATGAAACGGATTACAATTAAATGCGCTGATTTTCGTTGTATTAAAGGAAAAAGCAATTGCGAGAAAAAAGGTGCAAGAAAAAAAATGACGATCCTAAAAAAAAAAAGAAAATGCTTAAAATACACGTTAGAGCCATTCTGATAACGAAACGGATAACAGTTAAATGCACTGATTTTTGTTATATCAAAGGAAAAAGCAATTGCGAGAAAAAGGTGCAAGAAAAAAAATGACGATCATAAAAAAAAACGAAAATGTTTAAAATACACATTAGAGGCATTCTGATAACGAAACAGATTACAGTTAAATGCGCTGATTTTCGTTATATTAAAGGAAAAGGCAATTGCGAGAAAAAAGGTGCAAGAAAAAAAAAATGACGATCCTCAAAAAAAAAAAAAAAAACGAAAATGCTTAAAATACACGTTAGAGCCATTCCGATAACGAAATGGATTACAGTTAAATACACTTATTTTCGTTATATTAAAGGAAAAAGCAATTGTGAGAAAAAAGGTGCAAGAAAAAAAATGACGATCTTAAAAAAAAACTAAAATGCTTAAAATACACGTTAGAGCCATTCTGAAAACGAAACGGATTACAGTTAAATGCACTGATTTTTGTTATATTAAAGGAAAAAGCAATTGCGAGAAAAAAAGTGCAAGAAAAAAAAATGACGATCCCCCCAAAAAAAACGAAAATGCTTAAATTACACGTTAGAGCCATTCTGATAACGAAACAGATTATAGTTAAATGCGCTGATTTTCGTTATATTAAAGAAAAAAGCAATTGGAAGAAAAAAGGTGCAGGGAAAAAATTAAGACGATCCTGAAAAATACCCGAAAATGCTTAAAACACACGTTAGAGCAATTCTGATAACGAAACGGATTACAGTTAAATGCACTGATTTTTATTATATTGAAGGAAAAAGCAATTGCGAGAAAAAAGGTGCAAGAGAAAAAAATGACGATCCTGAAAAAAGCTCGAAAATGCTCATAATACACGGTAGAGGTATTCTGATAAAGGAAAAAGCAATTACGAGAAAAAAGGTGTAAGAAAAAAAATAAACGATCCTGAAAAAAAACGAAAATGCTTAAAATACACGTTAGAGCCATTCTGATAACGATACGAATTACAGTTTAATGCACTGATTTTTGTTATATTAAAGGAAAAAGCAATTGCGAGAAAAAAGGTGCAAGAAAAAAGAAATGACGATCATGAAAAAACCCGAAAATGCGTAAAATACACGTTAGAGGCATTCTGATAACGAAACGGATTATAGTTAAATGCGCTGATTTTCGTTATATTAAAGGAAAAAGGAATTGCGAGAAAAAAGATGCAAGAAAAAAAAAGTACGATCCTGCAAAAACACTAAAATGCTTAAAATACACGTTAGAGCCATTCTGATAACGAAACGGATTATAGTTAAATGCACTGATTTTCGTTATATTCAAAGAAAAATCAATTGCGAGAAAAATGTGCAAAAAAGCCATAAAAAGGCGGTAATGTAACCTATCCTGAAAATAACCAAAAAAATGGGATCTGTTACATTACTGCCTTTTTTGTCTTTTTTCCACTTTCTCTCGGAATTGTTTTTTTTTTTAATATAATTAAAATCAGCGAATTTAACTGTAATCCGTTTCGTTATCAGAATAGCTCTAACGTGTATTTTAATCATTTTTGGGTATTTTAAGGATCGGTTACATTATTGCCTTTTTTTGGCTTTTTTGTACTTTTTTTCAATTGCTTTTTCCTTTAATATAACAAAAATCAGCGCATTTAACTGTAATACGTTTCGTTATCAGAATGGCTCTAACGTGTATATTAATCATTTTTGGGTATTTTCAGGATCGGTTACATTATTGCCTTTTTTTTGGCTTTATTGTACTTTTTTTCAATTGCTTTTTCCTTTAATATAAAAAAAATCAGCCTATTTAACTGTAATCCGTTTCGTCATCAGAATGGCTCTAACGTTTATTTTAAGCATTTTTGGGTATTTTCGGGATCGGTTACATTACTGCCTTTTTTGGCAGTTTTGCACACTTTTTCTCGCAATTGCTTTTTCCTTGAATATAACGAAAATCAGCGCATTTAACTATAATCTGTTTCGATATCAGAATGACTCTAACGTGTATTTTAAGGATTTTTGGGTATTTGCAGGATCGGTTACATTACTGCCTTTTTTTTTACTTTTTTACACACTTTTTCTCGCAATTGCCTTTTCCTTTAACATAACGAAAATCAGCGCATTAAACTGGAATCCGTTTCGTTATCAGAATGGTTCTAACGTGTATTTTAAGCATTTTTGGTATTTTTGGAATTGGTTACCTTACTGCCTTTTTTTTTTTGCACATTTTTTTTCGCAATTGCTTTTTCCTTTAATATAACGAAAATCATCTGTTTCGTTATCAGAATGGCTCTAACGTGTATTTTTAGGCATTTTTGGGTATTTTCTGGATTAGTTACATTACTGGCTTTTTTGCCTTTTTTTATTCTTTTTTTCTAGCAATATCTTTTTCCTTTAATATAATCAAAATCAGTGCATATAACTGTAATCCGTTTCGTTATCAGAATGGCTCTAACGTGTATTTTTGGCATTTTTTTTTCAGGATCGGTTACATTATTGCCTTTTTGGCTTTTTTGCACACTTTTTTTCGTAATAGCTTTTTTCTTTAATATAACGAAAATCAGCGCTTTTTAACTGTAATCTGTTTCGTCATCAGAATGGCTCTAACGTGTATTTTAAGCATTTTTGGGTATTTTCAGGGTCGTGTCATTTTTTTTTTTTAGTGCAACTTTTTTCTCTCAATTGCTAAATCCTTTAATATAACGAAAAGCAGCACATCTAACTATAATCCGTTTCATTATCAGAATGGCTCAAACGTGTATTTTAAGCATTTTTGGCTATTTTCAGGGTCGTGTATATTACTGTCATTTTTTTTTTTTTAGTGCACCTTTTTTCTCTCAATTGCTAAATCCTTTAATATAACGAAAAGCAGCGCACCTAACTATAATCCCTTTCATTATCGGAATGGCTCAAACGTGTATTTTAAGCATTTTTGGCTATTTTCAGGGTCGAGTAATTTTTTTTTAGTGCACCTTTTTTCTCTCAATTGCTAAATCCTTTAATATAACTAAAAGCAGCGCATCTAACTATAATCCGTTTCATTATCAGAATGGTTCAAACGTGTATTTTAAGCATTTTTGGCTATTTTCAGGGTCGTGTCATTTTTTTTTTTTTTAGTGCACCTTTTTTCTCTCAATTGCTAAATCCTTTAATATAACGAAAAGCAGCGCATCTAACTATAATCCGTTTCATTATCAGAATGGCTCAAACGTGTATTTTAAGCATTTTTGTTTTTTTTCAGGGTCGTGTCATTTTTTTTTTTAGTGCACCTTTTTTCTCTCAATTGCTAAATCCTTTAATATAACGAAAAGCAGCGCATCTAACTATAATCCGTTTCATTATCAGAATGGCTCAAACGTGTATTTTAAGCATTTTTGGCTATTTTCAGGGTCGTGTCATTTTTTTTTTTAGTGCACCTTTTTTCTCTCAATTGCTAAATCCTTTAATATAACGAAAAACAGCGCATTTAACTATAATTTTTGGCATTTTTGGCTATTTTCAGGGTCGTGTATATTACTCATTTTTTTTTTTTTTAGTGCACCTTTTTTCTCTCAATTGCTAAATCCTTTAATATAACGAAAAGCAGCGCATCTAACTATAATCCGTTTCATTATCAGAATGGCTCAAACGTGTATTTTAAGCATTTTTGGCTATTTTTAGGGTCGTGTATATTACTGTCATTTTATTTTTTAGTGCACCTTTCTCTCAATTGCTAAATCCTTTAATATAACGGAAAACAGCGCATCTAACTGTAATCCGTTTCATTATCTGAATGGCTCAAACGTGTATTTTAAGCATTTTTGGCTATTTTCAGGGTCGTGTATATTACTGTCATTTTTTTTTTTAGTGCACCTTTTTTCTCTCAATTGCTAAATCCTTTAATATAACGAAAAGCAGCGTATCTAACTATAATCCGTTTCATTATCAGAATGGCTCAAACGTGTATTTTAAGCATTTTTGGCTATTTTCAGGGTCGTGTATATTACTGTCATTTTATTTTTTAGTGCACCTTTTTTCTCTCAATTGCTAAATCCTTTAATATAACGGAAAACAGCGCATCTAACTGTAATCCGTTTCATTATCTGAATGGCTCAAACGTGTATTTTAAGCATTTTTGGCTATTTTCAGGGTCGTGTATATTACTGTCATTTTTTTTTTTTTTAGTGCACCTTTTTTCTCTCTGTAGTGGGTATTTAATAAACTCCGTAGAGTTCATTATTGGAGATGTTAAATTTGGTAGCGTGTTACCCAACTACGCGTAATTATTCAATGTGTGGGTCTGGCGCATTTTAGAGAAGATGACTCTCGGGTGTAAAAAAGTTCATCCCGCAGCCACCGTTTAAAACAAACTGGCTGCCTGACTTAAAAAGGCAATATAAAAAATAGAAGCATCCATATTATACATTTATTAACATAGTCATTCGGAAACAAAACCAATATACATGAATAACACACCATACACTTACTTGTTAAAAAAAAGGGGAAAACCACACAGCACGAGAAACTGTCAGCCAGGTAAAATCCAAGAGAGGTCGTCTGCCACTACACAAATCCAAGAACCCTCTCCTGTTAACCGCCCTGGCCTGACCTTTTATGTGGCAGCTTCCCGCGCTTATGTTGAGGTTTTACCCATAATGCAATATATAATAATCAAAATAAAAAAGGTGTGTTTTGAAAATAAACTTAAAATACATAAAACAAAATTAGAAATCAAACATATACAAAAATGGGCATATAAAAGACTTAAAACAGGAAAGTAGGAAAAAGTGAAAGAAGGGATCCGTGTGGAGAAACGAGAGAAAACAGGAAGAGATACACAGATGAAAAATGAAAGTAAGGTGTTATAGTCGAAGGAAAAGAGACAAGATCAAGGTAAGGTAAGTAAAGAATATAAGGTAAGCAGTGTATAAGTACTTGTTGTATAGAGTAGTAGAAATGTAGATGTAGACGAAAACACGGAACAATCAGAAAGGTAAGTCAAAGGAACATAAAAACGCACTTTATTCTTATTAAAAAAAACGAACACACACACACGAAATAGCGAAGCCAAATCATCTTGCAGGGCGGAAAGGTCCGTAGATTCTTTCGTGACGTCAGGGGACAGGCGGCCCGAAATCTGCGGGATGACCCGCCTGATACCAGGGGATAATTCACTACAACTCCCTCCCCGCCTGACTTCGAACGACTCGCTCTCGGCCTCGACGCACACAGAACGGCCACTGCCTGCTTCTGAGGACCCTAGCATGCGGCCCGGTCCAGCCACTCTCGGCTGAGCAGACAGGGTCATGCAGCATCGGAGGGGCAAGCAGAGAGGCGACGAGAGGAGTCGGTCGAAGGCCACACCACCGGATCCTCGGGTCAGAAGAGCCAAGTAGGTCACCACGACCGTCCACGACCCTCCGGAGGGGCGGCTCTGCACACTGCGGATGGACTCAAGGGCCGTAAAGCATAGGAAAACATCGCACCTGCAAAAGACTGGAATTAGTGTATGGCATTTACTGTGTTCATCCTGTATAAGAGTAAAGTCCTTATGAAAGTGCCACCGATAAATCTATAGATACGGATGCACGACCGGAAGGGAAGAAGGGCAGCGAAGGACGAAAGTGAAGAAGGGAAAGGACGACGAAACCAGTAAGCAATCACACCAAAGCTGAAAGGATAGAAAAGAGATAGATTAAACCGAAAAGAAAGTAAAAGAAACAATAGGCCCAGTACATGAAAATAAAATAACTAAAAATATGAACATAAAAATTACATAATAGAAACTCAAATAAACGAAAATACAGAAAAACTTAAAATTAACCTTATAATAAATAAACTTAAAATTAGAGGTCTTAAACATAAAGCTTAAATATTAAACTTAAAATCTACAAAATTATACAAAATCAAAATTAAAACTAAACACAAAAGAAATCAACTTAAATAATAGCTTAAAATTACAAACTTAAGATTAAAAGAAAAGAAAAGACCAACCACACGTTGGGAAAGTGTAGGCATACACCATCCTGGAACGTGTAGAACCTATCATCCCGACTTGAGCTGGAAGAATCACGGGGACATATCATATACCAACACATTAACACAAAGGTACCTCATTTCCAAAGATAGCTTTTCCACTACACTACACTTCACTCAACACAGCACTTCACTCACAGAAGTTCTCACTGGCACAAAACAAGGGGCATTATACAAGAGGGAGACCAATGCAAGCTAACCATCATCAGGAGGTCGGCACCAGGAGGCCAGAAGAGCGATTGCAGGATCTCCATCACCATCTGGTAAATTATCCAAAGGAGGCGGATCGTCCACATCCTCATCTAGCTCTGCCTGGTCTGGTAGGTGGAGTTCGTCATTGGTCCTGTAAGGCCTTAGCTGGTTAAGGTGGTAAATCTTCTCCTTGTAAGGGGGAGAAAGCACTCTGACCAACCGTGTTACAGGACCGGTCTTCTTACAAATCCGGGCCGGGCCAAACCAACGGGGTCCAAGTGCTGCACGTCGTCCTGCACCTGCCATACAGGAGAAATCCTTAAACAGGACCAAATCACCAACCTCAGCAGCAAAGGTGGACTTTCGGGTACGCCTATTATAGTCCCGAGCCCATCCTTCTCTGGCCTGTGTTGAAGTCTCCACAGCAATCTCTCTAGCTCTCCTTAATCTGGCAGAAAAGGATTGCACTGCCTCATGCTCAGTCTCCTCATAGTTAGTATTGCCCACAGGATAAGTGCCAATGTGTCCAGTCAACAGGTAGAGAGGTTGATCACCTACCGAGCGATGTACTGCACTGTTCATGGCTAAACGAACATATGGTAAGAGTTCGTCCCATTCCAAAGGTGAGGCCTCAAGAAGGGTCGCCAAGGCATTCTTTACCACCCTGTTCGTCCGTTCAATCATCCCATTAGCTTGGGGATGGAAAGCAGTTGTGAAAGTAGTCTGGATACTGGCCAATTCGCAGACTCTTTTAAATAAATTGTTCTTAAATTCCCGGCCATTGTCTGTTTGCAAAAGACGTGGTGGCCCAAAAATGGTCACAAACTGATTAATGAAGGCATCAGCCACGGTCTCTGCATCCTTGGATGGCAGAGGAATCAATTGAACATAACGTGTCAATTGGTCAATAAATGCAAGTACATATTTATTACCTCGAGAGGTCACTTCCAGCTCCATAAGGTCAGCAGATACTCTTTCCAGTGGGTAACTGGCTTGTGGAGCAGCAGCAAGGGGAGAACGGTAAGCCAAACCTTTGCGTTTCTGGCAGGAACGACAAGTACTAACGTACTCTTTAACTGCAGCCAGCATGTTAGGGAAGTAAAAGTAATCCCTAAGCTTACAATATGTCCTGTAAACTCCAGGGTGCCCTGCTGTTGCATTTGAATGAGCTAATTGCATAGCAGAACCCCTAAGTGATTTTGGCACAACAAGCTGATGGAGCACTCGGTCTGGGAGGTGACGGACATGATAAAGAACTCCGTCTCGAAGCTCAAACTCCTCAAGAGTCAAGGGGATACGACGACGTGGCAAGTTTCGTTCCTCCAAGTACCCAATCACCTCCTTCCACAGGGGATCCTCAAGCTGGTGACGACGTAAATCAGCTGGATCACGAGTGTGCAACTCCTCTGTTGCAGCCACTGCACGACTCAACTGGTCTGGGACACGATGTTGGGTCCCTTGTTTATACTTCAGAACATAGTTATAAAAACTAAGTTCATGTGACCACCTAGTCATGCGTAAACTCTTAGTCTTTCTACTGAACACATAGGTTAAAGGCCTATGGTCAGTGTAGATGTAAAAACGACGCCCATACACATAGCAGTCAAAGGCTCGAACTCCCTCAACTACTGCAAGTGCCTCACAATCAATTGCAGGGTACCTTGTCTCTACTTCCCTGAGTTTGCGGCTGAAATATGCAACAGGTTGCAGGCGACCCTCATCATCACACTGCATTAAACAAGCACCAATTGCAACCCCTGATGCATCGGTATGGACCTCGAAAGGTCTGTCGAAATCAGGTTTGCTCAGGACTGGTGTTGTGACAAGTGCCTTCTTTAAGGCCTGGAAAGCAACTTCTTCCCACTGGCCCCAGACAAACTTAACATCCTTGCGAGTTAGGCTGGTAAGTGGTGCTGCAAGTTTAGCATACCCTTCAATATGCCGTCTGAAGAAGCCTGTACACCCAAGGAAGCGACGCACCTCCTTTTGGTTCCTAGGCTGAGGCATCTTCTGAATAGCAGACACCTTATCTGGGTCAGGTTCTACACCCTTGGGCGAGATCTTAAAACCCAGGAATTTAAATGTGTCGGTTGCAAATACACACTTCTTCCTGTTGAGCCTGAATCCTGCTTTTAAAAGGAGTGCCAAAGTCTCATCTAAATGCTTTAGATGCTCAGTAAAACTACTACTGTGTACTACCACATCATCCAAGTAGGCAATGGTATGTTTGCCCAAAACAGATGACAGCACACAGTTGACGGCCCGTTGAAAGGTTGAGGGGGCAGTTGCTAACCCAAATGGCAACTTCCTGAACTGAAAGAGACGGTGCCCATCCGAGAATGCTGTCTTTGGCCTATCATCTGGGTTCACATCCACAGTCCAATAGGCACTGCGAGCATCCAGAGCAGTAAACCACATAGTTCCATGGAGCTGATCTATGAGCTCATCAATGCGTGGCATTGGATAGGCATCCTGCTCTGTAATACTGTTGAGACTCCGATAATCAATGCAAAATCTAGTTGACCCATCCTTCTTCCTAACCAGAACGATTGGGGAATGCCAGGTGGAGGTGGAATGTTCAATCACCCCTTGTGCAAACATATTGTCACACTCTTCACGAATGAACTTTTTAGATGCTTCTGGAAGGCGCCACTGTCGTACACATAATGGACCTTCACCCTCCTTAGTCTTAATGTTGTGAGAAATGCCAGGTACTGTGCCCAGTTTCGCCTGAGCATCAAACAAAGACACATATTTTGCCAGCAATTGTCTAACTTGCTGCTGTTGCTCAAGACTGAGGTGACCAAGGTCAAACTCGGCTAAAATGTCACTAAACTCAGGATTACCTGGCCGAACCTCATCCTCAGAACAACAAGTGGTAGTGGCTGTCTGTTCAATTGGCACTTGTGCCACCACACTGCAAGGAGGCAAATCAATATCTGGCAAAAGGATATAATCACCTGCATTACCAAAATCTCCAACAGCATCAAAACTATCAAAGTCATCGTCAATGAAGCCATCGGCAAGTTCAGGTTTAGATATATCACCATCCTCACCAATAAATAACTCAGCTCCTAACGTTTGCTCCTCTATAGCATACTGAAAAGGAGTCTTACTAACACTGGCAATTTTCTTTTCAGCACCATTGTTAAAAATTGCACTTTCACTTGACACTGTACTATTAATCGCACCCTTAGTGACTATATTAGCACTTTCACATTTTTCATCACAAACACTATCACTGTTCACAGCCTCGCAATGCGAGTGCACTTAAGGGCTCCAAGACAGACACGTAAACACGCATTCTGCACAACATTCAGTCCTTTCAGAGTTGAGCTCGTTGCCGAGCCATACACGATTGACCCATAATCTACTTTAGATCTAATCAGGGATTTATATAACATCAGTAAAGACTTTCTATCAGCTCCCCATTTGTGTCCAGAAATGCACTTTAATAAATTGAGTGCTTTTTGACATTTATTCTTTAACTGACCAATGTGGTCTTTCCAATTTAATCTACTATCAAAGAGTAGGCCAAGAAATTTAGCTGAATTTTGAATAGGTATTGGGTGGTTGTCTAGAGTTAGCCTGATGTTGGGCTTTCTCCTATGTGTAAAGACCACTCCAATACTCTTTCTTATGGAAAACTTAAAACCCCACTGGAGGCCCCAGTTATGAATCATATCCAGTGCCAATTGGATCTGATTTGCCGAGAACTCTGCATTACTGCTGGAGTGCCATAATGCACAGTCATCGGCGTACAGTGAGTATTTAAGATTCCGAGGAGGAGCTGGTAAAATGTCATTAATCATACATAAAAATAATGTTGGTGACAAGACACTTCCTTGTGGGACCCCGTTTGCCTGGACAAAAATGTCCGAGAAAGTGACATTGTCAGAAAATAATTTGACAGAAAACGTTCTGTCAGATATGAAATTTTGAATAAAACAAGGCAAATTTCCACGTAATCCGAAAGCATAAAGTTTTCTGAGTAGGCCATGTCGCCATGTCATGTCGTAGGCTTTTTCTATATCTAAAAATACTGAAATCAAAAAATGCTTTTTGGCAAATGCCTCATGAATATGACTTTCCAGTTTTACTAGTTGATCGAGAGTTTGACGTCCCTTTCGGAAGCCGCACTGCTCGTCAACTAGTAAATTCCTGGTATTTAAAAAATGCAATAGCCTACTATTAACAATTCTTTCCATGACCTTGCATAAGCAACTTGTCAACGCAATTGGGCGGTAAGATATAGCGGATTTGGGATTTCCCCCTCCTTTCAATATGGGAATGATGTGGGCGAAGTGCCATGAATTTGGAAAAGTCTGGCTTTTCCAAATATCATTGTACACTTCTAGCAACTTAATCATGTCATCATGATTAAGATGCTTCATCATCTCATATCGAATCTCATCGGGGCCTGGGGATGTTCCTCTACAGGCTTCTAGGGCTCGGACAAGCTCGTTCATTGTAAGATCTTTATTATAATCAAAGTCATCTCCTGTGGCAAAGTGAATTGGTTGCAGCTCGGATGCTTCCTTGGTGGTCAGGAAAGCAGGATTGTAGTTTTCCGAGCTGCTTGTATAAGAGAACTGCCTGGCGATTATGTTAGCAATGTCTCTAGGTGAATCATATTCATTTCCCTCATGAGTGATGTTTTTGATTTTTAATGATGTTCTTTTTTTTATTGATTTTGTTGACAGTGGACCAAACCTCTGCAATGCTGGTATTGCTGTTAATCGTAGAGACAAAGCTTCGCCAGGAGTCTCTTTTGGCTTGTCTGATTGTTCTTCGAGCCCTAGCTCTCGCTTGTTTGTAATTGCGAAAGTTCTCGTTTGTGATATTATTGTGGAAAAGCCTGTAGGCCCTATTTCGTTCACATAGCGCCCTGCGGCAATCTGGTGTCCACCATGGAACTCTATGCTTAACGCTATCTGTCGAAGTCTTAGGGATGGTTGCCATCGCTGCATTTATAATACAATTTTGAACACTGTTTACTTTATCATCAATGGTTTCTCCAACAACTTCGAGCTTGACGCTCCTTGTGAAGGCGACCCAATCTGCTCTTATTACGTTAAATTTGGGTGCTGAAGGCGTCCTCGTGGTGTCGCATGAATATTGAATACAAATAGGAAGGTGATCGCTTCCCAACGAGTCGTCAATGGTGTGCCACAGGCACTTGGCTGCTAGTGTTGAAGAGATAGGTCAATAAAGCTCAAATTACCGGTATTATCGTCTATTCGCGTTGGACTACCATCATTTAGAAGAACCAGATCAGAGTCGTTGATCAACTTAACTACTTGCTCACCTCTACCATTCACCCGCAGGGAACCCCATGATGTATGACGAGCATTAAAATCACCTAGAATTAATTTATTGTTTGGCAGACTGTCCTGAATAGCAAAAAGCTCATCATAGATTACCATTTTATCAGGTGGACAGTAAACTGAGCATATAGTCAGATACGTGTTATTGAATTTTACTTTGCATGCGACGTGTTCCAAAGTAGAATTAATCGTCACTTCAGTGAAAGGGAGATTCTGGTGGATGTACATGGCGACTCCGCCTCCACCCCTTCCCTCTCGGTCTTTTCTACAAAGATGGTAGTTTCTTAGCGATACGACCTCGTCAGAGACTTGGTCGTTTAAATGGCTTTCTTGTAGAACGATAATATCGGGAGCATAGGACGAGGCTAATAATCTAAGGGAGTTTATTTTTGATCTAAGACTTCGACAGTTCCATTGTATAATGGTATACGCGTGGATTACGTTTTATGGGGTTTGGAAGTGCCTTGTCCGCCGGTTTTTATTTTCTTTTTTTGGGAGGGAGGCGCCTCCTCCTCTCCCTCGCTTCCCGAGGGCCTCTCTCGGGAATTTTTGGAGACAGTAGCCTCCATGGACTGCTCCCCTCTGCTAGAGAGACGCCCTGCTCTTACGAGCAGAACAACTACCAGACGAAGTTCTAGTAGGGGTCGCCTGGACTAAGAGGTGTGATCCAGATTGTGATTTGGTATCATCCTCCTTATGATGCTTTTTTTTCTGGGTTGATTCAGCAATTTCCTTTATTGTTTTAGTCAATTCTTTTACTTGATTCATTAAATCTTTAACTGTTTCCTTCAATTCGGAAATTTCCTTGTCCTTAGCTGCGAGCTGCTGATTAATACTGTTTGCACTGGAAACGTTGTTGGTTACTGCTGAGGCGTAAGAAGTATTGGGTTTGCTTGCCAAACCGTCAACTTTCTTCTTGGCCTCACGGTAGCTAACATCGTGCTCTCTCATGTATGCCAATGTCTCAGTCTCCGTCTTCAGGCTGCTGCATTCAGCAGAGCCTGACTGATGGGGACCTCCACAGTTAGCACACTTGAGTGTCTTTTCCGTGCATGTAGTAGTATCATGGGCTCCAGCACATTTACCACACATGAATTTGTCTGTATCTTTATCATTGCATCGTAATGAGGTGTGTCCAAATTTTTGGCATCTATTGCAACGCATTGGTTTTTGGATATAGGGTCGAACTTGGACGATCTCATATCCAACTTTTACAGTACTTGGAATTTTGGGTAAGGAAAAAGTCAAGAAACACAATCCGGTTTTTACTCGCACATCTCCATCTTTCTTTGTCATACAATTTACCTCTACTACGCTTTGGTCTTTCATGGCCTCAAGAATTTCCCTTTCTTCCATTGTCCTCAAATCCCTGTGAAAGATTACTCCCTTACAGGTATTTGGGCCAATAGGAATAGTTACTTTAACTTGAAGGTCATGAATTTGCGTCAGTCTAAGCAAATCCTTAACCTGAGATTTAAATTGTACTTTCACAAGGAGGCTACCATCTCGCAGTTTTCAGACAAAATCAAAAGTGCCTTCCACTTGACCATCAAGGACCTTCTTAATGATAAAGGGGTTGACATTTTTCAGCGATTGATTTTCATTCACGCATCTTATGTTCACATACCTTGCGTTCTCTGGAGGGATATCAATAAATGGTCTTCTGGGTCGGTCGTTAGTCGGGGTTCCATTGGTGGTCAAAGTTGTCTTAGAAAGTTTAGGAGTCGCCCCTCCTCCTTGGGGAGGAGGAAGGGTAGCCGGGGAATCAATCATACTCGGGTGTCGGACCAGGTCCGAACCCTGGGCCAAAGCCCGTTGTCCTGAGAGGACTACCTTTCCCTTAACTATTGTATCAACCTAATCCCAATAGCTAAGAGAGGACGTGTCGTTACACGTCCTCGCCCCCCCCCTAGTGGAAGCCTGGTTGCGTTCTCCAGTACCAACTAAGGGATCGGAGTTGTGTGGAGGACACTTCCCTACCGCCGAACCTGCCAAATGCGAGGGACGGTAAGAAAAATGCCCACCCCCCAAGCGAATACTGGAGCTTACAAGGTAAACTCCGGTAGGCTCAGGAAGGTCACACGTAAAAATGGAAAAAAAAATCAGGGAAAGAAAAAAGTTGCGCCCAAAGGACGCCCCAGACTACTGGGCCTCCCTACCCAGGGGTCACAGCCCGTGAGGGCTACCCTGTGGTAGAAGAGTGCTGCGGGTCTGGGGTGGGGGCTGGCTACTACTACTATACTCTCGTGTCACCTGCAAAAACAAAAGCACTGAGGGTGCAGGCAAAGCACTAAAAGTGCAAAAAGTCTGTAAAAACAGTATTTACTTTACTTTCTTACGTTAAATAACGCAGAAACAACAAATGCCAAGTGTGACAAGAGGCCCCGTAACCCAGGGTAACTCAAGTGGCACAAGACTTTCACTTTGTTGCTGCTGTGTTTTCACCAAGGTGTGAGCCTTTAAGAGTCTCAGACACGAGTGTGTCCTGTTAACCGCCCTGGCCTGACCTTTTATGTGGCAGCTTCCCGCGCTTATGTTGAGGTTTTACCCATAATGCAATATATAATAATCAAAATAAAAAAGGTGTGTTTTGAAAATAAACTTAAAATACATAAAACAAAATTAGAAATCAAACATATACAAAAATGGGCATATAAAAGACTTAAAACAGGAAAGTAGGAAAAAGTGAAAGAAGGGATCCGTGTGGAGAAACGAGAGAAAACAGGAAGAGATACACAGATGAAAAATGAAAGTAAGGTGTTATAGTCGAAGGAAAAGAGACAAGATCAAGGTAAGGTAAGTAAAGAATATAAGGTAAGCAGTGTATAAGTACTTGTTGTATAGAGTAGTAGAAATGTAGATGTAGACGAAAACACGGAACAATCAGAAAGGTAAGTCAAAGGAACATAAAAACGCACTTTATTCTTATTAAAAAAAACGAACACACACACACGAAATAGCGAAGCTAAATCATCTTGCAGGGCGAAAAGGTCCGTAGATTCTTTCGTGACGTCAGGGGACAGGCGGCACGAAATCTGCGGGATGACCCGCCTGATACCAGGGAATAATACACTACACTCTCAATTGCTAAATCCTTTAATATAACGAAAAACAGCGCATTTAACTATAATCCGTTTCATTATCAGAATGGCTCAAACGTGTATTTTAAGCATTTTTGGCTATTTTCAGGGTCTAGTCAATTTTTTTTAAGTGCACCTTTTTTCTCTCAATTGCTAAATCCTTTAATATAACGAAAAGCAGCGCATCTAACTATAATCCGTTTCATTATCAGAATGGCTCAAACGTGTATTTTAAGCATTTTTGGCTATTTTCAGGGTCGTGTATATTACTGTCATTTTTTTTTTAGTGCACCTTTTTATTCTCAATTGCTAAATCCTTTAATATAACGAAAAGCAGCGCATCTAACTATAATCCGTTTCATTATCAGAATGGCTCAAACGTGTATTTTAAGTATTTTTGGCTATTTTCAGGGTCGTGTATATTACTGTCATTTTTTTTTTAGTGCACCTTTTTTCTCTCAATTGCTAAATCCTTTAATGTAACGAAAAGCAGCGCATCTAACTATAATCCGTTTCATTATCAGAATAGCTCAAACGTGTATTTTAAACATTTTTGGCTATTTTCAGGGTCGTGTATATTACTGTCATTTTTTTTTAGTGCACCTTTTTTCTCTCAATTGCTAAATCCTTTAATATAACGAAAAGCAGCGCATTTAACTATAATCCGTTTCATTATCAGAATGGCTCAAACGTGTATTTTAAGCATTTTTGGCTATTTTCAGGGTCGTGTCATTTTTTTTTTTAGTGCACCTTTTTTCTCTCAATTGCTAAATCCTTTAATATAACGAAAAGCAGCGCATCTAACTATAATCCGTTTCATTATCAGAATGGCTCAAACGTGTATTTTAAGCATTTTTGGCTATTTTCAGGGTCGTGTATATTACTGTCATTTTTTTTTTAGTGCACCTTTTTTCTCTCAATTGCTAAATCCTTTAATATAACGAAAAGCAGCGCATCTAACTATAATCCGTTTCATTATCAGAATGGCTCAAACGTGTATTTTAAGCATTTTTGGCTATTTTCAGGGTCGTGTCATTTTTTTTTTTAGTGCACCTTTTTTCTCTCAATTGCTAAATCCTTTAATATAACGAAAAACAGCGCATTTAACTATAATCCGTTTCATTATCAGAATGGCTCAAACGTGTATTTTAAGCATTTTTGGCTATTTTCAGGGTCGTGTCATTTTTTTTTAGTGCACCTTTTTTCTCTCAATTGCTAAATCCTTTAATATAACGAAAAGCAGCGCATCTAACTATAATCCGTTTCATTATCAGAATGGCTCAAACGTGTATTTTAAGCATTTTTGGCTATTTTCAGGGTCGTGTATATTACTGTCATTTTTTTTTTTTAGTGCACCTTTTTTCTCTCAATTGCTAAATCCTTTAATATAACGAAAAGCAGCGCATCTAACTATAATCCGTTTCATTATCAGAATGGCTCAAACGTGTATTTTAAGCATTTTTGGCTATTTTCAGGGTCGTGTATATTACTGTCATTTTTTTTTTAGTGCACCTTTTTTCTCTCAATTGCTAAATCCTTTAATATAACGAAAAGCAGCGCATCTAACTATAATCCGTTTCATTATCAGAATGGCTCAAACGTGTATTTTAAGCATTTTTGGCTATTTTCAGGGTCGTGTCATTTTTTTTTTAGTGCACCTTTTTTCTCTCAATTGCTAAATCCTTTAATATAACGAAAAGCAGCGCATCTAACTATAATCCGTTTCATTATCAGAATGGCTCAAACGTGTATTTTAAGCATTTTTGGCTATTTTCAGGGTCGTGTATATTACTGTCATTTTTTTTTTTTTAGTGCACCTTTTTTCTCTCAATTGCTAAATCCTTTAATATAACGAAAAGCAGCGCATCTAACTATAATCCGTTTCATTATCAGAATGGCTCAAACGTGTATTTTAAGCATTTTTGGCTATTTTCAGGGTCGTGTATATTACTAATATTTTTTTTTTTAGTGCACCTTTTTTCTCTCAATTGCTAAATCCTTTAATATAACGAAAAGCAGCGCATCTAACTATAATCCGTTTCATTATCAGAATGGCTCAAACGTGTATTTTAAGCATTTTTGGCTATTTTCAGGGTTGTGTCATTTTTTTTTAGTGCACCTTTTTTCTCTCAATTGCTAAATCCCTTAATATAACGAAAATCAACGCATTTAACTATAATCCGTTTCATTATCAGAATGGCTCAAACGTGTATTTTAAGCATTTTGGCTATTTTCAGGGTCGTGTATATTACTGTAATTTTTTTTTTAGTGCACCTTTTTTCTCTCAATTGCTAAATCCTTTAATATAACGAAAAGCAGCGCATCTAACTATAATCCGTTTCATTATCAGAATGGCTCAAACGTGTATTTTAAGCATTTTTGGCTATTTTCAGGGTCGTGTATATTACTGTCATCTTTTTTTTAGTGCACCTTTTTTCTCTCAATTGCTAAATCCTTTAATATAACGAAAAGCAGCGCATCTAACTATAATCCGTTTCATTATCAGAATGGCTCTAACGTGTATTTTAAGCATTTTTGGCTATTTTCAGGGTCGTGTCTTTTTTTTTTCTTTTTAGTGCACCTTTTTTCTCTCAATTGCTAAATCCTTTAATATAACGAAAAACAGCGCATTTAACTATAATCCGTTTCATTATCAGAATGACTCAAACGTGTATTTTAAGCATTTTTGGCTATTTTCGGGGTCGTGTCATTTTTTTTTTAGTGCACCTTTTTTCTCTCAATTGCTAAATCCTTTAATATAACGAAAAGCAGCGCATCTAACTATAATCCGTTTTATAATCAGAATGGCTCAAACGTGTATTTTAAGCATTTTTGGCTATTTTCAGGGTCGTGTATATTACTGTCATTTTTTTTTTTATTGCACCTTTTTTTCTCTCAATTGCTAAATCCTTTAATATAACGAAAAGCAGCTCATTTAACTATAATCCGTTTCATTATCAGAATGGCTCAAACGTGTATTTTAAGCATTTTTGGCTATTTTCAGGGACGTGTATATTACTGTCATTTTTTTTTAGAGCACCTTTTTTTTTCTCATTTGCTAAATCCTTTAATATAACGAAAAGCAGCGCATCTAACTATAATCCGTTTCATTATCAGAATGGCTCAAACGTGTATTTTAAGCATTTTTGGCTATTTTCAGGGTCGTGTATATTACTGTCCTTTTTTTTTTATTGAACCTTTTTCTCTCAATTGCTAAATCCTTTGATATAACGAAAAGCAGCGCATCTAACTATAATCCGTTTCATTATCAGAATGGCTCAAACGTGTATTTTAAGCATTTTTGGCTATTTTCAGGGTCGTGTCATTTTTTTTTTTAGTGCACCTTTTTTCTCTCAATTGCTAAATCCTTTAATATAACGAAAAGCAGCGCATCTAACTATAATCCGTTTCATTATCAGAATGGTTCAAACGTGTATTTTAAGCATTTTTGGGTATTTTCAGGATTGTGTCATTTTTTTTAGTGCACCTTTTTTCTCTCAATTGCTAAATCCTTTAATATAACGAAAAAAAGCGCATTTAACTATAATCCGTTTCATTATCAGAATGGCTCAAACGTGTATTTTAAGCATTTTTGGCTATTTTCAGGGTCGTGTATATTACTGATATTTGTTTTTTTAGTGCACCTTTTTTCTCTCAATTTTTAATCCTTTCATATAACGAAAAGCAGCGCATCTAACTATAATCCGTTTCATTATCAGAATGGCTCAAACGTGTATATTAAGTATTTTTGGCTATTTTCAGGGTCGTGTCATATTTTTTTTAGTGCAAGTTTTTTCTCTCAATTGCTAAATCCTTTAATATAACGAAAAACAGCGCATTATCTATAATCCGTTTTGTCGCGGTCGACGGCGCCGTCCATGCGCAATCGCCCTCGATTACGTTACATAAAGGTGCGCCCTGCCTCAATTAAGATTGAAATTGAACGCCATGACTTTGCAGGAACGTATCTTGAGCGAGGAAGCAATATTGAAACACCAGTGACCCCTGGCAACCCCTTTGGCGACATCGAGTGACGTTAGATACGACTCTGGCGCCGCTTCATCATCTCGCTGCTTCCGGGTCGACGTAGCAGCATGACAAGTGGATGCCTTATCAACCTGGAACGATATCAGGCCATTCCAGCATCCCCTGGCCTGAAAAGATGAATATAAACATTAGTTGCAGTTGCCAGATGCCACCAGAATCATTCGCTGCACTTCTATCTGCTCTTCTACGACGTAAATCGCGTTGTCGCGCCGCATCGTCATCTTTTAAATGTTTATCAATGTTTTTAGGATGTAAGGAGTTTTCATTTCAAATGCTAGGATATATATTTGTGTTGATGACACTGCAATACGTAATCTTTTGTACACAGAACATTCGAGCTTTTATTGCATAAAGAAGGTCGGGAGGTTGTTTCTTAAGCAGCAGCATCTTTAGACGTTTAATCGGTTTTGCATTTTTACTTATTTTTTCAGTTTTAAGAGCTTTTACGCCTTTTTAGCGTATTTTATTCCCGACATTCTTTTGTTTACATTCGGGTTTGTTTTTATTTTGGTTAATTCTTTTACCTCTGCGTTTTAAGAGTCATTTTTATTTTTCACTAATTCCATTTTAAGAACAGTATTTCATTTTTAGTTATTTTACGTGTTTATTTACCTTTACGTAGTATTTTAAGATAACTCGAAAGCTTTGTATATAAGAGCTGCCACGTGGGCTTCCAGCACTCGTGTCTGAGACCTTGAAGAGCTCACACCTTGTTGAGAACACAGCAGCAACAAAACAAAAATCTTGTGACACTAGAGTTACCCTGGTTTACGGGGCCTCTTGTTTCGCTAGATATTGTTGTTTCTGGGTTATTTAACGTAAGGAAATTAGAGTAAACGCTGTTTTGCACAGATTTTTGCGCACTTTTAGTGCTTTGCCTGCACCTTCAGTGCTTTGTTTTTTGCAGGTGACACGAGAGTATAGTAGTAGACAGCCCCCACCCCAGACCCGCAGCACTCTTCTACCACAGGGTAGCCCTTACGGGCTGTGACCCCTGGGTAGGGAGGCCCAGTAGTCTGGGGCGTCCTTTGGGCGCAACTTTTTTCTTTCCCTGTTTTTTTTTTCCATTTTTACGTGTGACCTTCCTGAGCCTACCGGAGTTTACCTTGTAAGCTCCAGTATTCGCTTGGGAGGTGGGCATTTTCTTACCGTCCCTCGCATTTGGCAGGTTCGGCGGTAGGGAAGTGTCTTCCACACAACTCCGATCCCTTAGTTGGTACTGGAGAACTCAACCAGGCTTCCACTAGGGGGGGGCGAGGACGTGTAACGACAAGACTGTTTATTTTTTTGTATCCTCTCTTAGCTATTGGGATTAGGTTGATACAATAGTTAAGGGAAAAGTAGTCCTCTCAGGACAACGGGCTTTGGCCCAGGGTTCGGACCTGGTCCGACACCCGAGTATGGTTGATCCCCCGGCTACCCTTCCTCCTCCCCAAGGAGGAGGGGCGACTCCTAAACTCTCTAAGACAACTTTGACCACCAATGGAACCCCGACTAACGACCGACCCAGAAGACCATTTATTGATATCCCTCCAGAGAACGCAAGGTGTGTGAACATACGATGCGTGAATGAAAATCAATCGCTGAAAAATGTCAACCCCTTTATCATTAAGAAGGTCCTTGATGGTCAAGTGGAAGGCACTTTTGATTTTGTCCGAAAACTGCGAGATGGTAGCCTCCTTGTGAAAGTACAATTTAAATCTCAGGTTAAGGATTTGCTTAAACTGACGCAAATTCATGACCTTCAAGTTAAAGTAACTATTCCTGTTGGCCCAAATACCTGTAAGGGAGTAATCTTTCACAGGGATTTGAGGACAATGGAAGAAAGGGAAATTCTTGAGGCCATGAAAGACCAAAGCGTAGTAGAAGTAAATTGTATGACAAAGAAAGATGGAGATGTGCGAGTAAAAACCGGATTGTGTTTCTTGACTTTTTCCTTACCCAAAATTCCAAGTACTGTAAAAGTTGGATATGAGATCGTCCAAGTTCGACCCTATATCCAAAAACCAATGCGTTGCAATAGATGCCAAAAATTTGGACACACCTCATTACGATGCAATGATAAAGATACAGACAAATTCATGTGCGGTAAATGTGCTGGAGCCCATGATACTACTACATGCAAGGAAAAGACACTCAAGTGTGCTAACTGTGGAGGTCCCCATCAGTCAGGCTCTGCTGAATGCAGCAGCCTGAAGACGGAGACTGAGACATTGGCATACATGAGAGAGCACGATGTTAGCTACCGTGAGGCCAAGAAGAAAGTTGACGGTTTGGCAAGCAAACCCAATACTTCTTACGCCTCAGCAGTAACCAACAACGTTTCCAATGCAAGCAGTATTAATCAGCAGCTCGCAGCTAAGGACCAGGAAATTTCCGAATTAAAGGAAACAGTTAAAAATTTAATGAATCAAGTTAAAGAATTGACTAAAACAATAAAGGAAATTGCTGAATCAACCCAGCAAAAAAAGCATCATAAGGAGGATGATACCAAATCACAATCTGGATCACACCTCTTAGTCCAGGCGACCCCTACTAGAACTTCGTCTGGTAGTTGTTCTGCTCGTAAGAGCAGGTCATCTTCTGCCGGGCGTCTCTCTAGCAGAGGGGAGCAGTCTATGGAGGCTACTGTCTCCAAAAATTCCCGAGAGAGGCCCTCGGGAAGCGAGGGAGAGGAGGAGGCGCCTCCCTCCCAAAAAAAGAAAATAAAAACCGGCGGACAAGGCACTTCCAAACCCCATAAAACGTAATCCACGCGTATACCATTATACAATGGAACTGTCGAAGTCTTAGATCAAAAATAAACTCCCTTAGATTATTAGCCTCGTCCTATGCTCCCGATATTATCGTTCTACAAGAAAGCCACTTAAACGACCAAGTCTCTGACGAGGTCGTATTGCTAAGAAACATGGCGGAGTCGCCATGTTCATCCACCAGAATCTCCCTTTCACTGAAGTGACGATTAATTCTACTTTGGAACACGTCGCATGCAAAGTAAAATTCAATAACACGTATCTGACTATATGCTCAGCTTATTGTCCACCAGATAAAATGGTAATCTATGATGAGCTTTTTGCTATTCAGGACAGTCTGCCAAATAACAAATTAATTTTAGGTGATTTTAACGCTCATCATACGTCATGGGGTTCCCTGCGGGTGAATGGTAGAGGTGAGCAAGTAGTTAAGTTGATCAACGACTCTGATCTGAATAGACGATAATACCGGTAATTTGAGCTTTATTGACTTATCATTGGTCTCTTCAACACTAGCAGCCAAGTGCCTGTGGCACACCATTGACGACTCGTTGGGAAGCGATCACCTTCCTATTTGTATTCAATATTCATGCGACACCACGAGGACGCCTTCAGCACCCAAATTTAACGTAAAAAGAGCAGATTGGGTCGCCTTCACAAGGAGCGTCAAGCTCGAAGTTGTTGGAGAAACCATTGATGATAAAGTAAACAGTGTTCAAAATTGTATTATAAATGCAGCGATGGCAACCATCCCTAAGACTTCGACAGATAGCGTTAAGCATAGAGTTCCATGGTGGACACCAGATTGCCGCAGGGCGCTATGTGAACGAAATAGGGCCTACAGGCTTTTCCAAAAAAACATCACAAATGAGAACTTTCGCAACTACAAACAAGCGAGAGCTAGGGCTCGAAGAACAATTAGACAAGCCAAAAGAGACTCCTGGCGAAGCTTTGTCTCTACGATTAACAGCAATACCAGCATTGCAGAGGTTTGGTCCACTGTCAACAAAATCAATAAAAAAAGAACATCATTTAAAATAAGAAATATCACTCATGAGGGAAATGAATATGATTCACCTAGAGACATTGCTAACATAATCGCCAGGCAGTTCTCTTATACAAGCAGCTCGGAAAACTACAACCCTGCATTCCTGACCACCAAGGAAGCAGCCGAGCTGCAACCAATTCACTTTGCCACAGGAGATGACCTTGATTACAATAAAGACCTAACAATGGATGAGCTTGTCCGAGCCCTAGAAGCCTGTAGAGGAACATCCCCAGGCCCCGATGAAATTCGATATGAGATGATGAAGCATCTTAATCATGGTGACATGATTAAGTTGCTAGAAGTGTACAATGATATTTGGAAAAGCCAGACTTTTCCAAATTCATGGCACTTTGCCCACATCATTCCCATATTGAAAGGAGGGGGAAATCCCAAATCCGCTATATCTTACCGCCCAATTGCGTTGACAAGTTGCTTATGCAAGGTCATGGAAAGAATTGTTAATAGTAGGCTATTGCATTTTTTAAATACCAGGAATTTACTAGTTGACGAGCAGTGCGGCTTCCGAAAGGGACGTCAAACTCTCGATCAACTAGTAAAACTGGAAAGTCATATTCATGAGGCATTTGCCAAAAAACATTTTTTGATTTCAGTATTTTTAGATATAGAAAAAGCCTACGACATGACATGGCGACATGGCCTACTCAGAAAACTTTATGCTTTCGGATTACGTGGAAACTTGCCTTGTTTTATCCAAAATTTCATATCTGACAGAACGTTTTCTGTCAAATTATTTTTTGACAATGTCACTTTCTCGTACATTTTTGTCCAGGCAAACGGGGTCCCACAAGGAAGTGTCTTGTCACCAACATTATTTTTATGTATGATTAATGACATTCTACCAGCTCCTCCTCGGAATCTTAAATACTCACTGTACGCCGATGACTGTGTATTATGGCACTCCAGCAGTAATGCAGAGTTCTCGGCAAATCAGATCCAATTGGCACTGGATATGATTCATAACTGGGGCCTCCAGTGGGGTTTTAAGTTTTCCATAAGAAAGAGTATTGGAGTGGTCTTTACCCATAGGAGAAAGCCCAACATCAGGCTAACTCTAGACAACCACCCAATACCTATTCAAAATTCAGCTAAATTTCTTGGTCTACTCTTTGATAGTAGATTGAATTGGAAAGACCACATTGGTCAATTAAAGAATAAATGTCAAAAAGCACTCAATTTATTAAAGTGCATTTCTGGACACAAATGGGGAGCTGATAGAAAGTCTTTACTGATGTTATATAAATCCCTGATTAGATCTAAAGTAGATTATGGGTCAATCGTGTATGGCTCGGCAACGAGCTCAACTCTGAAAGGACTGAATGTTGTGCAGAATGCGTGTTTACGTGTCTGTCTTGGAGCCCTTAAATGCACTCGCATCGAGCGCCTAGAGGTAGAGTCGGGAGTACCTCCCCTCCGTCTCAGACGCGGCCAGCTTGCGCTGACCTACGCCGTGAAAATAGCCAGGCAGCCCCAACATCGTAACAGGGATGTTTTGCGCCGGCAATTAGACCCACAGCACCGCGGCGGAAAGCCTCTGTGCAATAGACTCCAAGACCTCACAGACAAAGTCGGTATAGATCTCTCTACTATCGATACCCTGGTTCAATCAAATATAGCGCCGTGGGAAACCCCCAATTTTACCATTGTGGTAGACTGGCTACCATCAGTCAAAGCCACGGTACCGGAGGCGGAGGTACGCCAGCGGTTCAGAGAGATCATTATTAAACATCTTTCCTTTTTTCATTTGTATACCGACGGGTCCAAGACAGACGAGTGTGTGGGTGCGGGTGTATGGTCGACTGAATGTCAGTTGAGATTTCGATTGCCGAATCATACATCGATCTTTCTTGCTGAACTTTTTGCAATAGACAAAGCCTTAGATTTCGCCCTATCGACGACCCACGATAGAATAGTCATATTTTCAGACTCATTAAGTTCAATTAAAGCTATTAAATCCTTAGAAACTACAAAAAATGAATTACAGGGTAATATCATTCGTAAATTACATAGTGCCAATAAATCAATCAAGCTGATATGGGTACCTGGACACTCGGGTATACATGGCAATGAACAGGCTGACAAATTAGCCGGGTCGACTGGTGATCTGGAGCCTGGCATTGTCCGCACAGATCTCAGGTGTTTTGTCTCTTTTATAAAAGCAAAAATCCATCTCCTGTGGCAGAGTGAGTGGACCGACCTCACAATCTACAACAAGAACAAAGAAAAGATTGAAATGTGGGACACAGCCCACAGAAGAAACAGAAGGGAGGAGGTGGTGTTGGCCCGACTGAGGGTCAATGCCACACGTTTAACCCACCTCACTCCCTACATCGAAAAAAATTTCCCTCCACGATGTGACCACTGTCATAGACACCTCTCAGTGGCACATATTCTGATATTCTGTCAAAAACACCACAGCAAAAGACAGAATATTAAAAATTACTTCCAAATAAAAAATATTGAATTAAATATAACAAATCTACTATCAGATAATGAAAAAATAATAAGTAAAGTAATCACTTTTTTAAAGGAGACAAAACTTTATGACCTTCTATAGATTGATAAAATAAAATGGAATCATTGGCTTAATAACCTTGGCTTGTGCCGCTGGTTGATAGCCAATAAATCCAACAAACAAACAAACAAACAGCTTCCAGCGGAGCCCGCTTCCAGCCTTTGTTCAACACGCTTGTCTTGTCAGAAAGCTCTGTTCTCTCTCTTCGAGTACCCTGGCTGATTTTTCCATCTCGTCCAGCAACCAGATAAGTTATTGGTCGTGTACAGTTGTGAAATTCAGGTCGAGAGTGGTGATTATTGCATCAAAATTAACGCCAGGTATAACATAGACAAAGTGCCTTTTTTTTACTTTATTCGTGACTAAATTCTGCAGAAAACTATATATTGTGGTGTCATCTATGTGACTGCGTCAATTCGCCATATTTCATTTATATTAGTCAAGCTAATAATTCGTTTCTTTTAATTGTTTATAACTGCTTGCCCCTATACGCAGTTATTTTAGTACAATTATTAAGTTAATCTATATTCAGTCTTTAGGATATTGCCTAGTATCATTCCGGTATTTCCGCCTCCACATCCATTTTAGATTAATTTTATTGGGGCGACATCAACCCCGATTTCTAAGTTGATTCGTTTCGCTATCTATCTATTTTTATTGTGTTAGTTAAGGTCCCTTTCGCTACTGTTTGTATACCATCGGATATTTCTATGTATATATATGTCACATCTTGAACGGTGTCTAAGAGTGAACGTCTGTGGAGCAAAGGCCAACAACTATAAAGTTCATTTATTTTTACATGTATGTCAATTATTCTGTTATTTAATGATTACGGTATTTCTGCACATAATAAACGAAATTACCTGTGAAGTGTTTCTGAATCATATGTTTTAAATACCGAGTGAATGATTATTATTTTAAAGTTTGTATATTCATTTTAAATCATTTTAATTTGTTTCTCATTGTGGATACTTTGGCTGAAGGAGGATACGAAATACTTTACCTTAAAACTGGAAAAAAAAGTATTAATCTGAATATTGTATTTGAAACGAAGAGATCAATTTCAGCTTTCCATCTGAAGAGAATTATTCAAATATTTTATCCGAATATAAAGATTAACTTGAATTCTGTATCTGGAAAAGAAAAAAAGATATTAACAATAGTATAATAATACAACTCTATCTTGATAATACTGGCAGGTTGAGCATACGTTAAAATAATTATCAAATTAAATCTATTGCACCAGTATATGTGAATGAGCGATGGGTATACTCCTGGCCTATTGATTTATAAATTATTAAAAAGAAACTTGGTCACAGAAGAAACTTATGAACTTAGCTGGAAGCTGGTTTCATTGTTTTTAAAGGTTTGGATTACTACTTACCTGAGAGTTGAAGTCGCCTCAGATGATGGACTCTAGGATTACTGTTTACCTATGGTTGAAATCTCCAGCTACATGTTGATTACTCTGAAGACTCGCACATATATGAATAATTAGTACACATCGAGTCGGTTTAAGCACGCAGTCTCTCAACTGTTTACTCACTCACACATTCGTTCAGTTATTCGTTCATACATTCACACATCTCATACACCCACCACGCCCCCTCGGTTCGCACGCTACCAAACCACTTTCATACACGCATATTATACACACATACATCCACGCCCACACTCCTGTTTTTCCCTTACACTCTCTTGCACACGATTCTTACACCCCCACACACACATGACGTTCCCAGACGTATAACTGGGTGGTGGCAGCAAAGGAAGAGTGACGTGCCAAGCGGGCTAATTCTATGCATATACTCATCATCACACATCTCCATATTATACTCATTTGGCATTGAGCCATTGCACTGTCATTAAGTATATCTGCACACTACATTTAGTGGTAGGCAGGACGTCTATTTGGTATTCAACGGTACTACGCCTATTCACCACGGGTACAGGGCGTCCCGCACTACTACACGTTTCATTATCAGAATGGCAAAAACGTGTATTTTAAGCATTTTTAGCTATTTTCAGGGTCGTGTATATTACTGTCATTTTTTTTTTAGTGCACCTTTTTCTCTCAATTGCTAAATCCTTTAATATAACGAAAAGCAGCGCATCTAACTATAATCCGTTTCATTATCAGAATGGCTCAAACGTGTATTTTAAGCATTTTTGGCTATTTTCAGGGTCGTGTCATTTTTTTTTTAGTGCACCTTTTTTCTCTCAATTGCTAAATCCTTTAATATAACGAAAAGCAGCGCATTTAACTATAATCCGTTTCATTATCAGAATGGCTCAAATGTGTATTTTAAGCATTTTTGGCTATTTTCAGGGTCGTGTATATTACTGTCATCTTTTTTTTAGTGCACCTTTTTTCTCTCAATTGCTAAATCCTTTAATATAACGAAAAGCAGCGCATCTAACTATAATCCGTTTCATTATCAGAATGGCTCTAACGTGTATTTTAAGCATTTTTGGCTATTTTCAGGGTCGTGTCTTGTACTACGCCTATTCGCCACGGGTACAGGGCGTCCCGCACTACTACACCTGTTTATTTGGTGTCCAGCGGTGGGATGCGATCTAGTGGTTACCTCCTAATTCATTCAATTAATTAGGGTCGAGAGACGTGTGTTGTCAGTAGTTGTAGCTAAAACCGATCGCGAATCTTTAAATTCATATTCATAACTTGAAAATGGGTAAGCGGACCAGGAACAGGCAAACAGACACAGATGAACATTTGGATTCGTCAGGTAGCAATCCGACTGAACCGCTTACAGGGAATAGTACTTTGATAGATGGAGAACAAAGGGGTACTATTGGGTTAACCATGTATGAGGAATTGTCACAGAAGTACGAGGCCCTCCAGACGCAATTTCTCGCTGTCCAAGAGCAGTGTACGACTTTGTCTAGGCTAATTAATGTAGGTGCTAGCACAAGTTCAGATCACAATATTCGTCCTGCCTCTAATCCATCTGATGCTTTATCAAGGTCAGAGCTTGTAACCATTCGTGAGCCAATTCCTCATTTTAAAGCCGAGATTCCAGCCTCGCAACCACTCCGTAGAAACCAAGAATTAGAAACCTGGTTGCGTCATGTAGAAAATGCTCATCCATATGCACCAGATACTGTGTTGATTCGAGCGGCACGCACTAGTTGTCGTGGGGCAGCGGATGCTATTGTTAATTCAGCCATCTTTGATAACATTTCTTCCTGGGTAGAATTCAAAGAAGCTTTAAGGCTAAGGTTGCGTGGAACGTGTTCCTCAACAGATTTCCTTAAGCATTTAAATAGTTATACTCTTGGTGCTCTGACTCCCCGAGATTTCTTCTTGTCCATTGAAACGGTTGTATGCCAAGGGATTAGGGATTATTCCTCAGAATTAAGGCCCCTGATGTTCTAATGAGGCGTACATTTCTCGAAGGTTTACCCACATGGCTCCGTGAAAAGCTTATACTCACGGAAGACAAGCCCTTGTATACACTAGTAGAAGCAGCCCAAAAACTCTGGCATTTTCGATGCAATGCTGGAAAAGTTGAGCAACCCCCTGTCACCTTTGATATGGCAGGTGCTCGTCCTTCTTCCTCTTCAAGGGAGAAAACTACTTCGGTTGCCAGGGAGAGAGCTTTTCATTTTCAGGGTAATAGAATTTTACCTACCCCTAAGCAACAAGCTGTATCTCCTTCTCAGTATTGTAATTTTCATAGGATCGACACTCATGATACTCGTGATTGTCGGGCAGCCCAACGAGCTACTGTACGTTGCATAAGATGCAACAGACAAGGTCATTTAGCTTCAAATTGTTTTTTTCGAGGTGATCGAGTGCCGCAGCAAGTCAACAACCGCTCAAACATCGGTGCGAACACAACCGATCACCCACAGAGATCCTAAGCCAGTAAGTGACTCTGCTCCCATCTCAGATAAGGTCAAAACTGGACGACCTTTGGTGGAGCTTCAAGTTAATAAAACCAAAACGGTATGTTTCATTGATAGTGGTAGTGAAGTCACTCTAATCAGAAAGTCTTTTCTAAAACAATTTCATAATTTCAGCTCGCAACCGTCAGAGAGACCGCTGCGAGGTGCTGCAGGTACCATTTTTCAAACAAGGGAGGTAACGATGCTAACTTTCCAAATCTCAGATCGGGTAAGGTGCCGTCACCAGGTTTATGTTGTGGATGATGATGTTAACTTCCCGGGAGACATGTTAATTGGCATAGACTTTATCCGCCGGTTCAATTTTCGGCTCATTTTTAATCACTCACCTGCTCACAGCTATGTTCTCTTTAACAGGGTTAAGCTACCGGTTTACTACACCGACACTGCTTCCCTAGGCCTGATATCCCTGCCTCGCTACCGCCTGCCTATTACGTGCCGTCGAAGTGACGCCACATCCGAGGCCTTGGCAGCAGAATGCGCTCATACGATCACATGCCCTCCGAAGGCCGGTCGTTTCATCCCTTGCGATGTCACAGATGCTTCCGTAGCTCTGGCAGAAATCGTGGGGAGGACAGCGCAGGTATTAATACCACACAGTGTTGTGCACATAGCTGATGGACGTTGCCATGTCTGGGTGGTCAATGATCATGGGACGCCAGTTGTTCTTGAGCAAGGTTTCAGGTTGGCCAATTTGTCTCCGGTAACAGAAGTTTTCACTTCTCATACCCGTGCGCACCCCTCGACAGATCGAAATGACAATTTAGGTACCAAACAGATTCACCCTGAGTGCGTGGTGCAGGAGGTAAGCAATCCTTCCAATGTTGACTTTACTGATTTTGAAGATGATTTTGATTACTCTTTTGGCTTAGGTGATTTTGGCTATTCTTCAAATGACTTTGACGTTTTCCCACAGTGCTCGTTTGAAGTGTCTACTATTGGTAAGGATGGTGACCCAATGATGGAGATTCCACGAGCTGAATTAGACCATCTTTCGTCCATTAGACGAGGTGAGATCTTGCACTTATTGGAGAAATACTCTGCACTTTTTGATGCTGACGCTCCGATGGGAGTCTTACCTCATCTACAGCATCATATACATACTACCACAGATGTTCCCATTAGAACTAAGCAGTGGAGATTGCCTGAAAGCACTCGAGCTCACATACGGTCAGAGTGCGACCAAATGTTAAAAGACGGCATTATTGAGCATTCCTCCTCTCCTTGGCTTTCACCCGTTGTTTTAGTTCGTAAGAAAGATGGTTCAACCAGATTCTGTGTTGATTATCGACATCTGAATAAAATCACTACTAATGATACTTACCCTATTCCCAGGATGGATCAGGCGATAGATGAACTCGCGGGAACCCAGTGGTATACCTTGCTGGATGCTAAATCGGCATATTGGACCATAGAAGTCGCGCCCGAGGACCGTCCGAAGACGGCATTCAGCGACGGAGCTCGCTTGTTTCAATTTAAGCGCATGCCATTTGGGCTTACTACGGCTCCGTCCACTTTCCAGCGTGCCATTTCCGCCGTCTTGAATCCAATATTAGGTAAGCATGCTTTGGCATACCTTGATGACGTAGTGATTTATTCTAATTCATTCGAGGAGCACCTTGAACACCTAAGTGAGGTATTGGACCTTTTGTCACAGGCGGGATTCAGACTGAATGTGGCTAAGTGTCGTTTTGCAGTCGACACCTTTATCTTCTTGGGTCACTTGGTAACACCCAAGGGTATTCTTCCAGACCCGGAGAAAGTCAGAGCGATATCAAAAATGTCACTTCCTAGAACCCCTCGTCAGGTTAGGCAGTTTTTGGGTGCTACAGGATTTTTTAGGAAGCATATTCCACAATATGCTCAAGTAGCAGCTCCCCTCACTCACCTACTTCGTAAAGATGTTAAATTTCGTTGGAAGGAAAGTGAACAGGAATCGTTTGAGACTTTAAAGAAAGCGTTGACATCGGCTCCTTGCTTTAGGAAGCCTGACTTTTCCCGTAGTTTTGAAGTCCATACAGATGCCTCTGGAGTCGCAATTGGTGCATGTCTAATCCAGAAAGCGGATGACGACACCCCTCAGGCTGTAGCTTATTTTTCAAGAAAGCTCCGTGATGCAGAAAGGAATTACGCCACAGTTGATTTAGAGGCTCTTGCCGTGGTGGAGGCGGTACGTCATTTCCACCCATATGTTTATGGTCGCAAGTTCTTGATATTCACTGATCATAGGCCTTTGGTATCTGTGTTTAAGCAACCCACAGCGTCTGCGCGGATGACGTCCTTAGTTACAAACCGGGGCGTGCTCATAACGTCCCAGATCTCTTAAGTAGGAATGTTAATCCCATTAATCAGGAATCTAATCCACTTTTGGATCCTCAGAGAGTGGCGGCAGAACAGCGCAGGGACCCCTTGTGGAGTGAATTGATAGGGTACCTATCTGAAGAGAGGCTCCCCAGGAGACGACTTCCGTTGCCTCTGGATGAATTTGAGTTGAAGGACGATGTTTTGTATCATCTTAGAACGCTTCCAGAGCGTCTGATTTGTCAGTTAGTGGTACCTAGGAGTCTAAGAGAACACGCCCTAGAGTATGCTCATAATGATCCAACAGCTGCACACCCAGGTATCTTTCGTACTTACTGTCGTCTACGAGATCGATACTATTTTCCTGGAATGTTAGCTGAGACTAGACGATACGTACTGTCTTGTGCAGCATGTCAACAACGAAAGGGTTTAGCTAGCCGTGCTATGCTTCAGCATATGCCTGATGTAAGTGCTCCCTTGGAACGTGTTTCTGCCGATTTGTTGGATCTGGGTAGTTCGGATAAAGGTAATAGATTTGTGCTGGTCATAGTGGACCATTTCACCAGATTTGTTCAATTGATTCCGCTAGTTTCTAAGGATGCAGAGGTTGTAGCTGATGCTTTTATAAACAATTTTATCACTTTATTCGGGCCGCCCAAAGTACTCTTATCAGATAACGGCCGAGAATTTAAAAATACGTTATTTCAGAGGGTGTGTGAAATTATGAAGACTAGAACGATGTATTCTACAGCATACCACCCCCAGGCTAATGGTATGGTAGAGAGAGTCAACCGAGTGGTGAAAGATGCTCTCGCTACACTTCATATGGACCATCCAGAGGATTGGGATGATCTGCTGCCGTACGTCCGGTTTGCACTTAACACTTCAGTGCATCGCAGTGTAGGTGATACTCCGTTATACCTTCTTACCGGTCGAGATCTCTTCTTTCCAGTCGTTGGTACGAATTTGCAAGAAGTGGACGAGGATGTGGCCCCAGTTTTTCGTCAGAACTTGGAGACGGCACGTAATACAGCCCTCTCAGCGACGAGACAGGCAAGGGAAAGATGGGCTGCTGACTACAATCGTCGAGCTCGCCGTAAGCATGAGTTTAAGGAAGGTGATCTGGTATTACTACGTGGCACACCAAACTATGGTGGGAATCTTGCTCTCGCGCCTAGATGGATCGGTCCCGTGAGAGTTCTAAAGAAGATAGGACCGGCATCCTACGTCATCCAACACCCAGATGACCGGACTCGAGATATGAAGATGCACGCTAATCGACTTCGCGCCTTTATTGCACGTGCTGAGGTTCAATTTATGCCCGATGACCCATACGCCCGAGATGACGATATCTTCGCATCAGATCCAGGTAGTGACGAGGATCCAGGTACGGCAGGAGTAAATTTGCAACCCTAGCAAACGGTACGAGCGAGTCTCGAGGCCTTTGGTGTTCTGTTTATTTTATGATTATTTTTGGGGTTGATTTTTCGGCGTTGCCTTTCTCTTTGGGTCGTGGCACTGTTTGTTTTGTTATACCACGTTAATTATGCATATGACCATCTTGTAAACCCTAATATTCATACTGTACTCCTTCTCGCAGGGCATAGGCCGAGACTCTAGTCAAGCAGCTAAATTGGAACCAGGCTGGCGTTCCTCACCTGCTATTCCTTTCACCAGCTTACCCCTCATTTACCCGACGCCGTGGTGGAGGAGTTGTCGCGGTCGACGGCGCCGTCCATGCGCAATCGCCCTCGATTACGTTACATAAAGGTGCGCCCTGCCTCAATTAAGATTGAAATTGAACGCCATGACTTTGCAGGAACGTATCTTGAGCGAGGAAGCAATATTGAAACACCAGTGACCCCTGGCAACCCCTTTGGCGACATCGAGTGACGTTAGATACGACTCTGGCGCCGCTTCATCATCTCGCTGCTTCCGGGTCGACGTAGCAGCATGACAAGTGGATGCCTTATCAACCTGGAACGATATCAGGCCATTCCAGCATCCCCTGGCCTGAAAAGATTAATATAAACATTAGTTGCAGTTGCCAGATGCCACCAGAATCATTCGCTGCACTTCTATCTGCTCTTCTACGACGTAAATCGCGTTGTCGCGCCGCATCGTCATCTTTTAAATGTTTATCAATGTTTTTAGGTTGTAAGGAGTTTTCATTTCAAATGCTAGGATATATATTTATGTTGATGACACTGCAATACGTAATCTTTTGTACACAGAACATTCGAGCTTTTATTGCATAAAGAAGGTCGGGAGGTTGTTTCTTAAGCAGCAGCATCTTTAGACGTTTAATCGGTTTTGCATTTTTACTTATTTTTTCAGTTTTAAGAGCTTTTACGCCTTTTTAGCGTATTTTATTCCCGACATTCTTTTGTTTACATTCGGGTTTGTTTTTATTTTCGTTAATTCTTTTACCTCTGCGTTTTAAGAGTCATTTTTATTTTTCACTAATTCCATTTTAAGAACAGTATTTCATTTTTAGTTATTTTACGTGTTTATTTACCTTTACGTAGTATTTTAAGATAACTCGAAAGCTTTGTATATAAGAGCTGCCACGTGGGCTTCCAGCGGAGCCCGCTTCCAGCCTTTGTTCAACACGCTTGTCTTGTCAGAAAGCTCTGTTCTCTCTCTTCGAGTACCCTGGCTGATTTTTCCATCTCGTCCAGCAACCAGATAAGTTATTGGTCGTGTACAGTTGTGAAATTCAGGTCGAGAGTGGTGATTATTGCATCAAAATTAACGCCAGGTATAACATAGACAAAGTGCCTTTTTTTTTACTTTATTCGTGACTAAATTCTGCAGAAAACTATATATTGTGGTGTCATCTATGTGACTGCGTCAATTCGCCATATTTCATTTATATTAGTCAAGCTAATAATTCGTTTCTTTTAATTGTTTATAACTGCTTGCCCCTATACGCAGTTATTTTAGTACAATTATTAAGTTAATCTATATTCAGTCTTTAGGATATTGCCTAGTATCATTCCGGTATTTCCGCCTCCACATCCATTTTAGATTAATTTTATTGGGGCGATATCAACCCCGATTTCTAAGTTGATTCGTTTCGCTATCTATCTATTTTTATTGTGTTAGTTAAGGTCCCTTTCGCTACTGTTTGTATACCATCGGATATTTCTATGTATATATATGTCACATCTTGAACGGTGTCTAAGAGTGAACGTCTGTGGAGCAAAGGCCAACAACTATAAAGTTCATTTATTTTTACATGTATGTCAATTATTCTGTTATTTAATGATTACGGTATTTCTGCACATAATAAACGAAATTACCTGTGAAGTGTTTCTGAATCATATGTTTTAAATACCGAGTGAATGATTATTATTTTAAAGTTTGTATATTCATTTTAAATCATTTTAATTTGTTTCTCATTGTGGATACTTTGGCTGAAGGAGGATACGAAATACTTTACCTTAAAACTGGAAAAAAAGTATTAATCTGAATATTGTATTTGAAACGAAGAGATCAATTTCAGCTTTCCATCTGAAGAGAATTATTCAAATATTTTATCCGAATATAAAGATTAACTTGAATTCTGTATCTGGAAAAGAAAAAAAGATATTAACAATAGTATAATAATACAACTCTATCTTGATAATACTGGCAGGTTGAGCATACGTTAAAATAATTATCAAATTAAATCTATTGCACCAGTATATGTGAATGAGCGATGGGTATACTCCTGGCCTATTGATTTATAAATTATTAAAAAGAAACTTGGTCACAGAAGAAACTTATGAACTTGGCTGGAAGCTGGTTTCATTGTTTTTAAAGGTTTGGATTACTACTTACCTGAGAGTTGAAGTCGCCTCAGATGATGGACTCTAGGATTACTGTTTACCTATGGTTGAAATCTCCAGCTACATGTTGATTACTCTGAAGACTCGCACATATATGAATAATTAGTACACATCGAGTCGGTTTAAGCACGCAGTCTCTCAACTGTTTACTCACTCACACATTCGTTCAGTTATTCGTTCATACATTCACACATCTCATACACCCACCACGCCCCCTCGGTTCGCACGCTACCAAACCACTTTCATACACGCATATTATACACACATACATCCACGCCCACACTCCTGTTTTTCCCATACACTCTCTTGCACACGATTCTTACACCCCCACACACACATGACGTTCCCAGACGTATAACTGGGTGGTGGCAGCAAAGGAAGAGTGACGTGCCAAGCGGGCTAATTCTATGCATATACTCATCATCACACATCTCCATATTATACTCATTTGGCATTGAGCCATTGCACTGTCATTAAGTATATCTGCACACTACATTTAGTGGTAGGCAGGACGTCTATTTGGTATTCAACGGTACTACGCCTATTCACCACGGGTACAGGGCGTCCCGCACTACTACACGTTTCATTATCAGAATGGCAAAAACGTGTATTTTAAGCATTTTTAGCTATTTTCAGGGTCGTGTATATTACTGTCATTTTTTTTTTAGTGCACCTTTTTTCTCTCAATTGCTAAATCCTTTAATATAACGAAAAGCAGCGCATCTAACTATAATCCGTTTCATTATCAGAATGGCTCAAACGTGTATTTTAAGCATTTTTGGCTATTTTCAGGGTCGTGTCATTTTTTTTTTAGTGCACCTTTTTTCTCTCAATTGCTAAATCCTTTAATATAACGAAAAGCAGCGCATTTAACTATAATCCGTTTCATTATCAGAATGGCTCAAATGTGTATTTTAAGCATTTTTGGCTATTTTCAGGGTCGTGTATATTACTGTCATCTTTTTTTTAGTGCACCTTTTTTCTCTCAATTGCTAAATCCTTTAATATAACGAAAAGCAGCGCATCTAACTATAATCCGTTTCATTATCAGAATAGCTCTAACGTGTATTTTAAGCATTTTTGGCTATTTTCAGGGTCGTGTCTTTTTTTTTCTTTTTAGTGCACCTTTTTTCTCTCAATTGCTAAATCCTTTAATATAACGAAAAACAGCGCATTTAACTATAATCCGTTTCATTATCAGAATGGCTCAAACGTGTATTTTAAGCATTTTTTGCTATTTTCGGGGTCGTGTCATTTTTTTTTTAGTGAACCTTTTTTCTCTCAATTGCTAAATCCTTTAATATAACGAAAAGCAGCACATCTAACTATAATCCGTTTTATTATCAGAATGCCTCAAACGTGTATTTTAAGCATTTTTGGCTATTTTCAGGGTCGTGTATATTACTGTCATTTTTTTTTTATTGCACCTTTTTTTCTCTCAATTGCTAAATCCTTTAATATAACGAAAAGCAGCTCATTTAACTATAATCCGTTTCATTATCAGAATGGCTCAAACGTGTATTTTAAGCATTTTTGGCTATTTTCAGGGACGTGTATATTACTGTCATTTTTTTTTTAGAGCACCTTTTTTCTCTCATTTGCTAAATCCTTTTGTAGAGTAACGTAATTTTTACGCGAACGCTATGGGTTCGCGCGTATGCGAACGGGTGACGGGTGCCTCGCGTCCCTGTTCTTTTCCTTTTTCATACTCCCCGTCACGCCCTTTGGCGACGCCCTTCGGGGCGCTTTGTCAAGGAGTATTTTAGGCTGTGGAGAAGGAGGAGAAGGAGCACCCAATCCAAGCACAAACAACCTGTAATAATTCCTAGTTGGCAACCCCCTGTCATGTCGGGGTCTCCAAGACCGCCATCTTTGAGTTGTGGAGGAGGTTTCAAGGCGGAAGGTTGTGTGCTTGGGTTGGGCAGGAGTGTGTTTTTTCCTCGTGTGTTCTCGTTTTTAACGTAAGTTCTTTTTTCTACTACATGCCTGTTCTGTGATACCTTGTTTGTTTTATACATGTAGTAGCTTGTGCTGAGTAAATAAACGTAAAGTAAAGATTCTAGTGTCTTAGTCAGTTGCCTTTATGCCGGCCCGGTTTTCCCTCTTGCCCTTCCACGCCTTCCTGCTGCAGAAGGCTCCTCTACAGCTCCTGTAGGAGGGTGAGTGCCCCACGAACCCACTACAGTAAAGGTGGTTGGCAGCGAGTGGATCGTGAGGTTCTTTTTATTATTTTGCCTCCGAACCCACGGCCTCTCGCGTTTGTTTACATGTCTCGTTGCCATTGATATCTTTTTTATGTTTTATCATTTTTATGTCTTTTATGTGTAAATTTTTAAGGCCTTCAGCCAGGTTCACATTTTAGTTCATTGCTTTATAGTAACTTTTTTTTAAGCTTTTAACTTAAAGTAATTTCACTGTTTTGAGTTTGCTTGCTTTTATTAATTTATCTTTAACTTTTAATTGTAATGATTTTTACTGGTAATGTTTTATTGCATTTGATTAACTTTTGAATTTTATCAGCTTTTCTTAATTTTATAACTTGTCTTCTGTATTTTTACAATTTAATGTTTTTTTTTTACTGTGATTCTTATACTTTGAATTTTCTTATTTAATGCCAGTGCCCAATTTATTTCCAGTATTTTAATTATATTTTACTGTATTTATTAACTTGTCTTTTTTTTCAGCTTAATTTAGTTTGTCTTTTTTAATATAGATTTTATTGCAGCATTTAACACTGGTTTCTTTTTTTTATGTTTTTGTATTTGTTTTTAGTGTTTTCTTTGTATTTGTTTTTAGTGTTCCGTTTTAGCTGTAAGTGCCTCCACAGTGTCTCGGCCAGGGTGCAGTGACCTTTTTAAGTGTGACGTGGAGGGCTGCGAGTCTGTTCGGTGCCACTTACGTCCACGCCCCTCACGCTCGCACAGTCACACCCGTCCACGTGCACCTCGGACCATGGTGCGCCCCAAGGCACCACAGGCTGGGTCGCGCCCGCCTACCCCTGAGGAGACAGTCCTTCTCGAGGGACCCCGCCTTGGGATGGACCCAGGACTCACTGTTGCCCGTAGTGCAGGTGCTGCTGGGACTGCCTGCTCGGACAGTGGGTCACCCGCCAGCAGTGATGTGAGCGGCTTGCAGCTCATGGAGGCCAGGTTGGTGGATCGGCTCGAGGCACAAATGGGTAGGCAGCTCGCCCGCATGCAGGAACACCTGGAGGGACGCATGCAGGCGCAGATGCAGGCTCTGGCTTCCCTCCTGAAGAGCCAGCCTGTTGGGCCCTCTACGGCTACCGAGGATGCTGCTCCGGCCTCTGCTGCCCCTCCGCCATCGCTACCCTCAGCTCAGCCCTGCCTCGGAGAGGACCCCGAGCAATCCTCCCATCTGCCTCCAGCGGTGCCTGCAGAGCCTCGCCTTCCACAACGCTCTGCCCCGCTCCTGTCTGGGAGTCAACCTGCCGCTGACGTGGACCTCATGGGTCCCCGCCAGGTTGGGATCGCTTCAGCGCGGGACCAGAGTGCTCAGTCTGCAGCTAGACTGCCCCCGCAGCCGCCTGCTTCCTTCATGGCTGAACCTGTGCCTCAACCGCCCGTGCGCCACCTTGGGACGTCCTACGGGGCCCCCTCACAGGGACCGTACCCGTCTCTTGAGACCCAGCCTCCAATCTCCACTGCACGTGAAGCTCAGCCTCCAGCCTCTCAGCCTCTAGCCTCCCAGCCTTCAGCCTTCCACTCATTCGCCAACCCGCATGCACCTCCAGTTCACTTAGGTGACCACAGCTGGACTCGTCCATTTTATGGCAGTGGACGAGACGAGGTGCCCTTTTTCTGTGGCGAGACTCCTTCAACTCAGGGCATCCAGCAGAGCCAGGAGCTGGAGTCCTGGATCTCCAGTATAGAGCTGGCCACCCTGCCAGCAACATCGGAAGCCTACATCCGGATGGCACGCAGCCGGGTAAGGGGGTACGCATGGTCAGTGCTCAACAGTCCTGGGTTCGCCCATATCCGGGATTGGGTTGACTTCAAAGCACGACTCCGCGAGCAATTCAGAGGTGTCTCTACGGCCAAGCATTTCTTCGATATGCTGGCTCGAGCCAGGATGGCGGTTGGCCAAGGACCTCTGGATTTTTATCGTGCTGTAGCGCTGGCCGTGCAGCAGGGCGCTCGTGATTACCCCCTGGACATCGGGAATGCGGAGAGCCTGATGCAGCGTACCTTCCGGGATGGGCTTCCAGGGTGGCTCCGCCAGCAGCTCTTATGGCACGATTTCCCTTCCACCCGTGCCATGGCGGAGAAGTGCCAGCTGGTTTGGGACTCTGTAGTCGGAGCAAGGCATTCCCTACCAGACGTCCACGGGCTCCTCCGGCAGTCGTCCAGGCTGTGGACATCTCAGCATGGCATGCGGGACGACAGGATGGCCCTGGGTGCGTATAATCCAGGTCAGCACTTAGAAGTAACCATCCCCGGCCTGGAGTATTACAGGGACATATTGCCACAAGCGGCTCCAGTCATCCAGGCCCCTGAGAACACCTCGCTTAATGGTCCTCCGCTGGTAAGGAGATCGGCCGAGGCCCCTGCTTCACCTCGCCACTCCCCTTCCCCACGTCGCAGGGACAACAGACAGCGCCCCTGGTGTGATTTTCACAGGATGGGAGGCCACCATACCAGCGAGTGCCGGGCAGGACGGGGTCGATGCTACCGTTGCGGTGAGTCGGGGCACCTCAAGGTCTCTTGTCCCTTTTCCCAACGCCGCTCGGAGGCAGACTCCCGACCCACGGGCGGCCGTAGCTACGAGCCGGGATCTCAGCAGCCAGTCGACTCCACTGCAGTTCCGAGGACGCCCCCTCATAGTCCTCGAAGTCGGAGGTAGGCAATTCTCCTGCTTCGTCGACACAGGTTCAGAGGTGACAATGATGAAGAGGGAGTCCCTAGCGCGTCTTCCTGGGGTACGCCTGCACTCTAGCCAAAGAGCGCTGCAGGGAGTTTCAGGCCAGCCAGCCCCAGTCACGGCGGAGGTGGACCTTCCCTTCACCATCCATTCTACGCTGACTGTCACCCACCGGACCTGTGTCGTTGAGGGCCTCCGCTTTCCAGGGGACCTGCTCCTGGGGATGGACCTCCTTCAGCGGCTTCCTGTTCGTCTCGTCTTTGGCCATGAACCTGACAAGAGCTGGCTGGAGTTGGATGGCTGCCGTCATGGGATCGCCTATACCCGTGGGAATGCAGAGGCACAGCATGTCCCTGCCTGTCATGAAATTCCTCGGGCGTCACCAGCAACCCTGGAGGACCCTGAACTGCTGCCGAATTCTGGACAGGTAACTGTCTCGCCTGTCCATGTGGCCGAGGAAACAATGGTGGAAGCAAAATCAGGGAAGTTTGTTGCTGCCACAGTTACGCGCAGCGCACCAGATGACACATGCCTGGCTGTTATTGAGGCCAGCACAGACCGCCTCACAGTACCCCGCACTTTGGTTACTGTCCAAGGACGTCGTTCAAGTGTGTGGGTTGTCAACCCCCACCCTAAGCCACGCAAGCTACGCCCAGGTGCTGTACTAGGGTACGCCTCATTCTTGGGACCCGAGGAGGTTGTCTGCACCTCCCCCTCTCCTACAGTTCCTAACACCCCTTACTGCGAGTCGTCCAGGGAACTCTCACAGGCTACGGTCGCTCCATCTGAGGAGGAGCTCGAGGGGTTCCCATCGGTGGTGGAGCTCGAGGGCGAGTTCCTTGATGACGACTATGACAGCTCTGCCGCCTGCCTTGATTTTGGGTACGAGGACGACGACTTCTTCGTGTTCCCTGAAACGCCAGAGCTGGACAAGGCCCACCAGCAGGAGACAGATGTTACCTGTGTTGTGGAGAGAGGAGGTGCTAGTGGTGCTGAGGTAGATGCTCCCCATTCCATAGCACTTGAGCATCTTGACCCAGAACAAGAGGCACAGCTGCGTGGTGTGCTGGACAGTTTTCCAAGCTTGTTCTCTGGAGATAAGCAGGCTGTTGGTAATGTGCCTGAAGTGGAGCACCACATCATTACGACGACGGACACTCCAGTGTGTGTACGGCAGTGGAGGCTCCCGCAGAAGATGAAGGAGATTATTCGCACTGAGTGCGACCGTATGTTGGTCCAAGGCGTCATCGAGCCGTCCTCCAGTCCCTGGCTGTCACCGGTGGTGCTTGTCCGCAAGAAGGATGGCTCTCACCGGTTTTGCGTCGACTATCGGGGTTTAAACAAGGTGACCACTCCCGACGCATATCCGCTACCCCGAATCGACGAGATGCTGGACTCGCTGACAGGGCGCACGTGGTTCACTGTCCTTGACAGCCGGTCTGCCTACTGGGCCATATCTGTGCACCCTGATGACCGGCCTAAGACAGCGTTTACTGACGGCCACCGACTTCTGCAATTTCGCCGTCTCCCCTTCGGGCTCTCCACTGCACCTACAACTTTCCAGCGCACCATGAACTTCGTGCTTGCAGCTGTGTTGGGGCGTCACACGCTCGCCTACCTGGACGATGTTGTGGTTGCATCTTCCTCCTTCAGCGACCATCTCCAGCATCTTCAGGAGACTTTGACTCTTCTCCAGGATGCAGGCATGAAGTTGAACCTGGAGAAGTGCGAGTTTGCCAGGCAGGAAGTCCAGCTCCTGGGTTTTATTGTGGGTTCCCGAGGAGTGAGCCCCAATCCGGCGAAGACCTCTGCCATTGCTACCATGAAGAGGCCGCGATCTGCCCAGGACATCCGTCGCTTCCTCGGAGCCTGCGGGTTCTTCCGTCGCCACATTCAGGGCTTTGCAGCAATGGCCAAACCCCTGACTGCTCTCACCAAGAAAGGGGTGAAGTTTGTTTGGGGAGATGCTGCTGAAGTGGCCTTCAATGCCTTGAAGGAGGCCCTAGTAAGTAATCCGGTTCTGCGCCTCCCAGACTTTAGCAAAACATTCGAGGTGCACTGTGATGCCAGCACCCAAGCCCTTGGAGGAGCCCTCCTTCAGCGTGATGAGGAAGGCACACCACATGCTGTCGCGTACTGGTCCCGCACACTGAAGGATGCTGAAACAAGATATGCGGTCATCGATCTGGAAGCTCTGGCTGTGGTGGAGGCAGTACGAGCCTTTGATCCTTACGTTTACGGCAGACGCTTTGAGGTTTGGACTGACCACAGGCCTCTCGTGGAGGTGTTCTCAAGGCGCACCAAGAGCAACCGCCTCAGTCGGTATGCCTATGAGCTCAGCGGGTATGACTTCCAGTTGAGGTACAAGACTGGGACCAGCCACCATGTCCCTGATCTTCTCTCACGGCCAGCAGGTGAGGTACCTATACTCTCAGGGACAGCCTGCCCTCTAGAGCATGTCCTGCCAGCCACAGTACCCAGGGAAACCGAGGATGCTGCACAACAACCACCAGCGGATGGTGACGAGGAGATGGAGCTCACCAAGATGACAGCTGACCAGATGAGGGAACATCAGCTGCGAGATCCAACCTGTGAGGGCCTGCTCGGATTCCTGGAGGAGAGCGGGAGGGTACCAGTTGAGCGGCCTCCCGCTGCCCTCTCCAGTTTCGAAGTGGAGGAGGGCGTATTGTATTATTTGAGATCCTTCCCCGACAGAATTGTAAGGCAGGTGTACGTCCCCAGGCATCTCCAGTCTCAAGCACTACAGCACGCCCACTGTCCTCCAACTGCTACACATCCTGGGGTCCATCGTACTTACCAGCATCTCCAGGCTGCCTGGTATTTTCCAAATATGCTCCGCCTGGCAAGGGAGTATGTTGCCAGATGTCACGCATGCCAGCAACGTAAGGGCGTGGCAGGCCGAGCACCATTGGAAGGGCACCCACTGCCGGAAGCTCCCCTGGAAATGGTTTCAGCAGACCTCATGGACTTACGCGGGTCTGCACAGGGGTTCCGGTACGTACTCTCCATTGTCGACCATCATACCCGGTTCCTTCAGCTAGTCGCCCTCCGTGACAAGAGTGCTGACAGAGTGTTGAGGGCCTTTGTCGACAACTATGTCACTCTGTTTGGCCCACCTGACCAACTCCATACGGACAACGGCTTGGAGTTCTCTTCGGCTGAGTGGCGCTCACTTTTAGAGGAGCTGGAAGTGAAGCACTCCTTTTCGGTGGCCTACCACCCCCAGTCCAATGGGGTGGTGGAGCGCACCAACCGAACAGTTAAGGATGCGCTGGCTGCCTTGGCTCGGCAGGCTCCATCGCAGTGGCCCACGCATCTGCCAGCTGTCCGCCTGGCGCTCAACTCAGCCCTTCACCGTTCCGTTGGAGACCAGCCACTGTATTTGCTGACAGGCCGTATGGCAGTCTTCGGCCAGGGGCTTACGAACCGCCAGACAGTTGACCATGACCTGATGTTGACACGCCTTGCAGACGCTCGCCGGCTTGCAGTTGTGGTGAGCCGTAAAGCACGAGAAGATAACAAGGCACTTTATGACCAGGGCGCAAGGTGCTCAGGCCCATACGAGAAGGGCTCCCTGGTGCTACGTAAGGTCCAAGGGAACCGTGGGCCTCTTGGTGACCGCTGGCTTGGACCCTGTCGTGTCCAGAAGCGACTTGGGCCTGTCAGCTACGACATCCTGGACCTACGGCCCCCACATCGTGCCGTCAGGGTCCACGCCAATCAACTCCGTCCATTTCTCCCTACCGCTGAGGTCGACTACCTCGAAGAGTGCGACCAAGTGTTATATCCTTATGAACATTGAAAAATGTGAATTTTAACTGATTTGCGTGGACACATTTATTTGTGCTTGTCTGTGCCTTCATGACTTCTATGTGGTGCTCGATTTTTATTTATTGTCTGTGATTTTATTGTACAAACGTTTTATGTTCTAGTTTTTGGGCTGTGATTTTTACTTTGTTTATTGGTGCTATTTTGTGATTTTTTTTACTTTTCTGTGTTCAGCATGCTAGTCTTGATTTTATATTTTATAACATTGTGAAATTTTATATTGAAACCTTTTGGATTTTAAGTGTATTTTATGTTTTATTATATATTTTAGTTTTTCATAACATTTTAGTTGGGTACTGGCACTTCTGGAGGTGTGGCGTTTTCTGTTCCCTGGGGAGGGGCTGTAGAGTAACGTAATTTTTACGCGAACGCTATGGGTTCGCGCGTATGCGAACGGGTGACGGGTGCCTCGCGTCCCTGTTCTTTTCCTTTTTCATACTCCCCGTCACGCCCTTTGGCGACGCCCTTCGGGGCGCTTTGTCAAACGCCCCACCTCCAGGAGTATTTTAGGCTGTGGAGAAGGAGGAGAAGGAGCACCCAATCCAAGCACAAACAACCTGTAATAATTCCTAGTTGGCAACCCCCTGTCATGTCGGGGTCTCCAAGACCGCCATCTTTGAGTTGTGGAGGAGGTTTCAAGGCGGAAGGTTGTGTGCTTGGGTTGGGCAGGAGTGTGTTTTTTCCTCGTGTGTTCTCGTTTTTAACGTAAGTTCTTTTTTCTACTACATGCCTGTTCTGTGATACCTTGTTTGTTTTATACATGTAGTAGCTTGTGCTGAGTAAATAAACGTAAAGTAAAGATTCTAGTGTCTTAGTCAGTTGCCTTTATGCCGGCCCGGTTTTCCCTCTTGCCCTTCCACGCCTTCCTGCTGCAGAAGGCTCCTCTACAGCTCCTGTAGGAGGGTGAGTGCCCCACGAACCCACTACAGTAATGGGTGGTTGCAGCGACATGGATCGTGAGGTTCTATTTTATTATTTTGCCTCCAACCCACGGCCTCTCGCGTTTGTTGTTAGTCTATGTCCCTCGTTAGGCCATTGATATCTTTTTTTTATGTTTTATCATTTTTTATGTCTTTTTATGTGTAAATTTTTAAGGCGCCTTCATTCCAGGTTCACATTTTAGTTCATTGGCTGATATTAATAGTATATTCTTCCCTCTTTTTTTAAGCTTTTAACATTAAAGTTGCAATTTCACTGTTTTGAGTTTGCTTTGCTTTTATTAATTATCTTTAACTTTTAATTGTAAAGATTTTACTGAGTAAATTGTTTTTTATTTGGCATTAGGATTAACTTTTGAATTTTATCAGCTATTTCTCACTAATTTTATAACTTGTCTTCTGTATTTTTACAATTTAATGTTTTTTTTTTACTGTGATTCTATAACTTTGAATTTTCTTATTTAATGCCCAGTGCCTCCAATTTATTTCCAGTATTTTAATTAAATACTTACTGTATTTATTAACTTGTCTTTTTTTTCAGCTTAATTTAGTTTTGTCCTTTTGGGGGGTTTAATATAGATTTTATTGCAGCAATTTAACACTGGTTTCTTTTTTTTTAATGTTTTTTGTATTTGGTTTTTAGTGTTTTCTTTGTATTTGTTTTTTAGGTGTTCCCTTTTAGCTGTAAGTGCCTCCACTGTGTCTCGGCCAAGGGTGCAGTGAGCCTTTTTTTAAGTGTGACGTGGAGGGCTGCGAGTCTGTTCGGTCGGCCACTTACGTCCACGCCCCTCACTCTACTCGCACAGTCACACCCGGTCCACGTGCACCTCTCGACCATTGTGCTTGTCGTTACGGCGCCCCAAATGGCGCACCCAAACCCAAAAACGGCTGGGTCGCGCCCGCCCTACCCCTGAGAGACAGTCCTTCTCTCGAGGGAGCCCCGCCTTGGGATGGACCCCAGACTCACTGTTGCCCGTAGGTGCTAGGTGCTGCTGGGGACTTGCGCTCGCTCGGAGCAGTGGGGTCACCCGCCAGCCAGTGATGTGCAGCGGTAAGTCGTGTCAAGTAAGGTGGGTGGATACGTCGCGGGACATTTGAAGTCACTTACCCACACATAAAGCCCTCTAGGTCGGTGGACTTCTTCGTTTGCTTCTCGTCCACACCTATCTAGTTTTCGTTTTCTCAGTTGGGTTGTGTTGCTGGGGTTATTCCCGTTATCACTCATTTACCCCACAGCTGCTCTTCCTTCTCGCACCAGGTCACATTTAAATGGAAGTAAGGGATCCGTTATCGTTTCTCTAGTGACCGTTTTTCCTCCAGGTCACTCTATTCATGCCATGGATATTTATCGAGTTTGTACGGACTGGCCTTGCAGCTCATGGAGGCCAGGTTGTGGATCGGGCATTGCGAGGCACAAATGGGTAGGTGGTGTGCAGCTCGCCCGCATGCAGAACACCTGGAGTGACCAATGCAGGCGCAGATGCAGCTCTGGCTTCCCTCCTGAAGAGCCAGCCTGTTGGGCCCTCTACGGCTACCGAGGATGGCTGCTCCCGGCCTCTGCTGCCCCTCCGCCATCCGCTACCCTCACTGCAGCCCTGCCTCTAGAGGACCCCGAGCAACGACCTCCCATCTGCCTCCAGCGGTGCCTACCAAGAGCCTCCGCCTTCCACAACAGCTCTGCCCCGCTCCTGTCTGGGAGTCAACCTGGCCGCTGACGGGGACCTCATGGGGTCCCCGCCAGTGTTGGGAATCGCTTCAAAGCGCGGGACCAAGTGCTCAGTCTGCAGCTAGACTGCCCCCGCAGCCGCCTGCTTGCCTTCATGGCTGAACCCTGTGCCATCAACCGCCCGTGCGGCCACCTTGGGACGTCCTACGGTGCCCCCCTCACAGGGACCGAACCCGTCTCTTGAACCCAGCCTCCAATCTCCACTGCACGGTGGAAGCCTCAGCCTCCAGCCCTCTCCAGCCTCTAGCCTCCCAGCCTTCAGCTTCCACTCATTGGGTCGCCAACCCGCATGCACCTCCAGTTCACTTAGGTGACCACAGCTGGGACTCGTCCATTTTATGGGCAGTGGACGAGACGAGTGGGGGGGGTGACCCTCTCTTATTTTTCTGTGCGAACTCCTTCAACTTCAGGGCATCCAGCAGAGCCAGGAGCTGGAGTCCTGGATCTCCATATAGAGCTGGCCACCCTGCCAGCAACATCGGAAGCCTACATCCGATGGCACGCCAGCCGGGTAAGGGGTTAACGCATGGTCACATGCTCAACATCCTGGGTTCGCCCATATCCGGGATTGGGTTGACCTATCAAAGCACGACATTCCGCGAGCAATTCAGAGGTGTCCACTACGGCCAAGCATTTCTTCGATATGCTGGCTCGAGCCAGGATGGCGGTTGGCCAAGGACCTCTGGTGATTTTTAATCGTGCCTGTAGCGCTGGCCGTGCGAGCAGGGCGCTCGTGATTACCCCCTGGACATCGGAATGCGGATGAGCCTGATGCAGCGTACCTTCCGGATGGCTTCCAGGGTGGGCTCCGGGGGGTTGGGTGCCAGCAGCTCTTATGCACCGATTTCCCTTCACCCAGTGCCATGGCGGAGAAGTGCCAGCTGGTTTGGGACTCTGTAGTCGGAGCAAGGCATTCCCTACCAGACGTGCCACGGCTCCCTCCGGCAGTCGTCCAGCTGTGGACATCGTCAGCATGGCATGCGGGACGCACAGGATGCCCTGGTGCGTATAATCCAGGTCAGCACTTAGAAGTAACCATCGCCCGGCCTAGGAGTTATTACAGGGACATATTGCCACAAGCGGCTCCAGTCATCCAGCCCCTGAAGGAACACCTCGCTGTAATGGTCCCCTCCGCTGGTAAGGAGATCGGCCGAGGCCCCTGCTTCACCTCGCTCACTTCCCCTTCCCCACGTCGCAGGACAACAGACAGCGCCCCTGGTGTGATTTCACAGGATGGGAGCCACCATAACCAGCGAGTGCCGGGCATGGACGGGTCGATGCTACCGTGTGCGGGTTGAGTCGGGGCACCTCAAGTCTCTTGTCCCTTTTCCCAACCGAACGCCCCCCCCGATCTCTGGAGGCAGACTCCCGACCCACGCGGCCGTATGCTACGAGCCGGGAATCTCAGCAGCCAGTCGACTTCCACTGCAGTTCCGAGACGCCCCCTCATAGTCCTCGAAGGTCGGAGGTAGCAATTCTCCTGCTTCGTCGACACAGTTCAGAGGTGACAATGATGAAAGAGGGAGTCCCTAGCGCGTCTTCCTGGGTACGCCTGCACTCTACCAAAGGAGCGCTGCAGGAGTTTCAGGCCAGCCAGCCCCAGATTCACGGCGGAGGTGGACCTTCCCTTCACGCATCCATTCAATTCAAACACGCTGACTGTCACCCACCGGACCTGTGACGTTGAGGGCCACCGCTTTCCAGGGGACCTGCTCCTGGATGGACCTCCTTCATGCGCTTCCTGATCGTCTCGTCTTTGGCCATGAACCCCCCATGACAAGAGCTGGCTGGAGTTGGATGGCTGCCGTCATGGGATCGCCTATACCCGTGGGAATGCAGAGGCACAGCATGTCCCTGCCTGTCATGAAATTCCTCGGCGTCACCAGCAACCCTGGAGGACCCTGAACTGCTGCCGAATTCTGGACAGGTAACTTCCTCGTCTCGCCTGTCCATGTGGCCGAGGAAACAATGGTGGAAGCAAAATCAGGAAGTTTGTTGCTGCCACAGTTACGCGCAGCGCACCAGATGACACATGCCTGCTGTTATTGAGGCCAGCACAGACCGCCTCACAGTACCCCGCACTTTGGTTACTGTCCAAGGACGTCGTTCAAGTGTGTGGGTTGTCAACCCCCACCCTAAGCCACGCAAGCTACGCCCAGGTGCTGTACTAGGTACGCCTCATTCTTGGGACCCGAGGAGGTTGTCTGCACCTCCCCCTCTCCTACAGTTCCTAACACCCCTTACTGCGAGTCGTCCAGGGAAAGGAACTCTCACAGGCTACGGTCGCTCCATCTGAGAGGAGCTCGAGGGGTTCCCATCGGTGGTGGAGCTCGAGGCGAGTTCCTTGATGACGACTATGACAGCTCTGCCGCCTGCCTTGATTTTGGGTACGAGGACGACGACTTCTTTGTGTTCCCTGAAACGCCAGAGCTGGACAAGGCCCACCAGCAGGAGACAGATGTTACCTGTTTGTGGAGAGAGGAGTGCTAGTGGTGCTGAGGTAGATCTCCCCATTCCATAGCACTTGAGCATCTTGACCCAGAACAAGAGGCACAGCTGCGTGGTGTGCTGGACAGTTTTCCTATTCCAAGCTTGTTTCTCTGGAGATAAGCACTGTTGTAATGTGCCTGAAGTGGACACCACATCATTACGCCGACGGACACTCTAGTGTGTGTCCGGCAGTGGAAAAAAAAGGCTCCCGCAGAAGATGGAGATTATTCGCACTGAGTGCGACCGTATGTTGGTCCAAGGCATCATCGAGCCGTCCTCCAGTCCCTGGCTGTCACCGGTGGTGCTTGTCCACAAGAAGGATGGCTCTCACCGGTTTTGCGTCGACTAAACAAGGTGACCACTCCCGACGCATATCCGCTACCCCGAATCGACGAGATGCTGACTCGCTGACAGGGCGCACGTGGTTCACTGTTCTTGACAGCCGGTCTGCCTACTGGGCCATATTTGTGCACCCTGATGACCGGCCTAAAACAGCGTTTACTGACGGCCACCGACTTCTGCAGTTTCGCCGTCTCCCCTTCGGGCTCTCCACTGCACCTACAACTTTCCAGCGCACCATGAACTTCGTGCTTGCAGCTGTGTTGGGGCGTCACACGCTCGCCTACCTGGACGATGTTGTGGTTGCATCTTCCTCCTTCAGCGACCATCTCCAGCATCTTCAGGAGACTTTGACTCTTCTCCAGGATGCAGGCATGAAGTTGAACCTGGAGAAGTGCGAGTTTGCCAGGCAGGAAGTCCAGCTCCTGGGTTTTATTGTGGGTTCCCGAGGAGTGAGCCCCAATCCGGCGAAGACCTCTGCCATTGCTACCATGAAGAGGCCGCGATCTGCCCAGGACTCGCGGTTTCTTCCGCCGCCACATTCAGGGCTTTGCAGTAATGGCCAAGCCCCTGACTGCTCTCACCAAGAAAGGGGTGAAGTTTGTTTGGGGAGATGCTGCTGAAGTGGCCTTCAATGCCTTGAAGGAGGCCCTAGTAAGTTTTAGTAATCCGGTTCTGCGCCTCCCAGACTTTACAAAACATTCGAGGTGCACTGTGATGCCAGCACCCAAGCCCTTGAGAGCCCTCCTTCCAGCGTGATGAGGAAGGCACACCACATGCTGTCGCGTACTGGTCCCCGCACACTGAAGGATGCTGAAACAAGATATGCGGTCATCGATCTGGAAGCTCTGGCTGTGGTGAGGCAGTACGAGCCTTTGATCCTTACTTACGGCAGACGCTTTGAGGTTTGGACTGACCACAGGCCTCTCGTGGAGGTGTTCTCAAGGCGCAGATAGTATATAATAGATATATATAAGAGCAACCCCCCCACGGCCCGCCTCTTCGGTATGCCTATGAGCTCAGCGGTATGACTTCCAGTTGAGTACAAGACTGGGACCAGCCACCATGTCCCTGATCTTCTCTCACGGCCAGCAGGTGTGGTACCTATACTCTCAGGGACAGCCTGCCCTCTAGAGCATGTCCTGCCAGCCACAGTACCCAGGGAAACCGAGGATGCTGCACAACAACCACCAGCGGATGGTGACGAGGAGATGGAGCTCACCAAGATGACAGCTGACCAGACGAGGGAACATCAGCTGTGAGATTCAACCTGTGAGGGCCTGCTCGGATTCCTGGAGGAGAGCGGGAGGGTACCAGTTGAGCGGCCTCCCGCTGCCCTCTCCAGTTTCGAAGTGGAGGAGGGCGTATTGTATTATTTGAGATCCTTCCCCGACAGAATTGTAAGGCAGGTGTACGTCCCCAGGCATCTCCAGCCTCAAGCACTACAGCACGCCCACTGTCCCTCCAACTGCTACACATCCTGGTCCATCGTACTTACCAGCATCTCCAGGCTGCCTGGTATTTTCCAAATATGCTCCGCCTGGCAAGGGAGTATGTTTGCCAGATGTCACGCATGCCAGCAACGTAAGGGCGTGGCAGCCGAGCACCATTGGAAGGGCACCCACTGCCGGAAGCTCCCCTGGAAATGGTTTCAGCAGACCTCATGGACTTACGCGGGTCTGCACAGGGTTCCGGTACGTACTCTCCATTGTCGACCATCATACCCGGTTCCTTCAGCTAGTCGCCCTCCGTGACAAGAGTGCTGACAGAGTGTTGAAGGGCCTTTGTCGACAACTATGTCACTCTGTTTGGCCCACCTGACCAACTCCATACGGACAACGGCTTGGAGTTCTCTTCGGCTGAGTGGCGCTCACTTTTAGAGGAGCTGGAAGTGAAGCACTCCTTTTCGGTGGCCTACCACCCCCAGTCCAATGGGGTGGTGGAGCGCACCAACCGAACAGTTAAGGATGCGCTGGCTGCCTTGGCTCGGCAGGCTCCATCGCAGTGGCCCACGCATCTGCCAGCTGTCCGCCTGGCGCTCAACTCAGCCCTTCACCGTTCCGTTGGAGACCAGCCACTGTATTTGCTGACAGGCCGTATGGCAGTCTTCGGCCAGGGCTTACGAACCGCCAGACAGTTGACCATGACCTGATGTTGACACGCCTTGCAGACGCTCGCCGGCTTGCAGTTGTGGTGAGCCGTAAAGCACGAGAAGATAACAAGGCACTTTATGACCAGGGCGCAAGGTGCTCAGGCCCATACGAGAAGGGCTCCCTGGTGCTACGTAAGGTCCAAGGGAACCGTGGGCCTCTTGGTGACCGCTGGCTTGGACCCTGTCGTGTCCAGAAGCGACTTGGGCCTGTCAGCTACGACATCCTGGACCTACGGCCCCCACATCGTGCCGTCAGGGTCCACGCCAATCAACTCCGTCCATTTCTCCCTGCCGCTGAGGTCGACTACCTCGAAGAGTGCGACCAAGTGTTATATCCTTATGAACATTGAAAAATGTGAATTTTAACTGATTTGCGTGGACACATTTATTTGTGCTTGTCTGTGCCTTCATGACTTCTATGTGGTGCTCGATTTTTATTTATTGTCTGTGATTTTATTGTACAAACGTTTTATGTTCTAGTTTTTGGGCTGTGATTTTTACTTTGTTTATTGGTGCTATTTGTGATTTTTTTTACTTTTCTGTGTTCAGCATGCTAGTCTTGATTTTATATTTTATAACATTGTGAAATTTTTATATTGAAACCTTTTGGATTTTAAGTGTATTTTATGTTTTATTATATATTTTAGTTTTTCATAACATTTTAGTTGGGTACTGGCACTTCTGGAGGTGTGGCGTTTTCTGTTCCCTGGGAGGGCTGTAGAGTAACGTAATTTTTACGCGAACGCTATGGTTCGCGCGTATGCGAACGGGTGACGGGTGCCTCGCGTCCCTGTTCTTTTCCTTTTTCATACTCCCCGTCACGCCCTTTGGCGACGCCCTTCGGGCGCTTTGTCAAACGCCCCACCTCCAGAGTATTTTAGGCCTGTGGAGAAGAAGGAGAAGGAGCACCCGATCCAAGCACAAACAACCTGTAATAATTCCTAGTTGGCAACCCCCTGTCATGTCGGGGTCTCCAAGACCGCCATCTTTGAGTTGTGGAGGAGGTTTCAAGGCGGAAGGTTGTGTGCTTGGGTTGGGCAGGAGTGTGTTTTTTTCCTCGTGTGTTCTCGTTTTTAACGTAAGTTCTTTTTCTACTACATGCCTGTTCTGTGATACCTTGTTTGTTTTATACATGTAGTAGCTTGTGCTGAGTAAATAAACGTAAAGTAAAGATTCTAGTGTCTTAGTCAGTTGCCTTTATGCCGGCCCGGTTTTCCCTCTTGCCCTTCCACGCCTTCCTGCTGCAGAAGGCTCCTCTACAGCTCCTGTAGGAGGGTGAGTGCCCCACGAACCCACTACACTTTAATATAACGAAAAGCAGCGCATCTAACTATAATCCGTTTCATTATCAGAATGGCTCAAACGTGTATTTTAAGCATTTTTGGCTATTTTCAGAGTCGTGTATATTACTGTCCTTTTTTTTTTATTGAACCTTTTTCTCTCAATTGCTAAATCCTTTGATATAACGAAAAGCAGCGCATCTAACTGTAATCCGTTTCATTATCAGAATGGCTCAAACGTGTATTTTAAGCATTTTTGGCTATTTTCAGGGTCGTGTATATTACTGTCCTTTTTTTTTTATTGAACCTTTTTCTCTCAATTGCTAAATCCTTTGATATAACGAAAAGCAGCGCATCTAACTGTAATCCGTTTCATTATCAGAATGGCTCAAACGTGTATTTTAAGCATTTTTGGCTATTTTCAGGGTCGTGTCATTTTTTTTTTTAGTGCACCTTTTTTCTCTCAATTGCTAAATCCTTTAATATAACAAAAAGCAGCGCATCTAACTATAATCCGTTTCATTATCAGAATGGTTCAAACGTGTATTTTAAGCATTTTTGGGTATTTTCAGGATTGTGTCATTTTTTTTAGTGCACCTTTTTTCTCTCAATTGCTAAATCCTTTAATATAACGAAAAAAAGTGTATTTTAAGCATTTTTAGCTATTTTCAGGGTCGTGTCATTTTTTTTAGTGCACCTTTTTTTCTCTCAATTGCTAAATCCTTTAATATAACGAAAAACAGCGCATCTAACTATAATCCGTTTCATTATCAGAATGGTTCAAACGTGTATTTAAGCATTTTTAGGTATTTTCAGGATTGTGTCATTTTTTTTAGTGCACCTTTTTTCTCTCAATTGCTAAATCCTTTAATATAACGAAAAAAAGCGCATTTAACTATAATCAGTTTCATTATCAGAATGGCTCAAACGTGTATTTTAAGCATTTTTGGCTATTTTCAGGGTCGTGTATATTACTGTCATTTTTTTTTTAGTGCACCTATTTTCTCTCAATTGCTAAATCCTTTAATATAACGAAAAGCAGCGCATCTAACTATAATCCGTTTCATTATCAGAATGGCTCAAACGTGTATTTTAAGCATTTTTGGCTATTTTCAGGGTCGTGTCATTTTTTTTTTTTTTTAGTGCACCTTTTCTCTCTCTATTGCTAAATCCTTTAATATAATGAAAAACAGCGCATTTAACTATAATCCGTTTCATTATCAGAATGGCTCAAACGTGTATTTTAAGCATTTTTGGCTATTTTCAGGGTCGTGTCATTATTTTCAGTGCACATTTTTTCTCTCAATTGCTAAATCCTTTAATATAACGAAAAGCAGCGCATCTAACTATAATCCGTTTCATTATCAGAATGGCTCAAACGTGTATTTTAAGCATTTTTGGCTATTTTCAGGGTCGTGTATATTACTGTCATTTTTTTCTAGTGCACCTTTTTTCTCTCAATTACTAAATCCTTTAATATAACGAAAAGCAGCGCATCTAACTATAATCCGTTTCATTATCAGAATGGCTCAAACGTGTATTTTAAGCATTTTTGGCTATTTTCAGGGTCGTGTCATTTTTTTTTAAGTACACCTTTTTTCTCTCAATTGCTAAATCCTTTAATATAACGAAAAACAGCGCATTTAACTATAATCCGTTTCATTACCAGAATGGCTCAAACGTGTATTTTAAGCATTTTTGGCTATTTTCAGGGTCGTGTCATTTTTTTTTTAGTGCACCTTTTTTCTCTCAATTGCTAAATCCTTTAATATAACGAAAAGCAGCGCATCTAATTATAATCCGTTTCATTATCAGAATGGCTCAAACGTGTATTTTAAGCATTTTTGGCTATTTTCAGGGTCGTGTATATTGCTGTCATTTTTTTTTAGTGCTCCTTTTTTCTCTCAATTGCTAAATCCTTTAATATAACTAAAAGCAGCGCATTTAACTATAATCCGTTTCATTATCAGAATGGCTCAAAAGTGTATTTTAATCATTTTTGGCTATTTTCAGGGTCGTGTCATTTTTTTCTTAGTGCACCTTTTTTCTCTCAATTGCTAAATCCTTTAATATAACGAAAACAGAGCATCTAACTATAATCCGTTTCATTATCAGAATGGCTCAAACGTGTATTTTAAGCATTTTTGGCTATTGTCAGGGTCATGTCATTTTTTTTTAGTGCACCTTTTTTCTTTCAATTGCTAAATCCTTTAAAATAACGAAAAGCAGCGCATCTAACTATAATCCGTTTCATTATCAGAATGGCTCAAACGTGTATTTTAAGCATTTTTGGCTATTTTCAGGGTCGTGTATATTACTGTCATTTTTTTTTGTGCACCTTTTTTCTCTCAATTGCTAAATCCTTTAATATAACGGAAAGCAGCGCATCTAACTATAATCCGTTTGATTATCAGAATGGCTCAAACGTTTATTTTAAGCATTTTTGGCTATTTTCAGGGTCGTGTATATTTCTGTCATTTTTTTTTTAGTGCACCTTTTTTCTCTTAATTGCTAAATCCTTTAATATAACAAAAAGCAGCGCATCTAACTATAATCCGTTTCATTATCAGAATGGCTCAAACGTGTATTTTAAGGATTTTTGGCTATTTTCAGGGTCGTGTCATTTTTTTCTAGTGCACCTTTTTTCTCTCAATTGCTAAATCCTTTAATATAACGAAAAGCAGCGCATCTAACTATAATCCGTTTCATTATCAGAAAGGCTCAAACGTGTATTTTAAGCATTTTTGGCTATTTTCAGGGTCGTGTATATTACTGTCAATTTTTTTTTTTTTAGTGCACCTTTTTTCTCTCAATTGCTAAATCCTTTAATATAACGAAAAGCAGCGCATCTAACTATAATCCGTTTCATTATCAGAATGGCTCAAACGTGTATTTTAAGCATTTTTGGCTATTTTCAGGGACGTGTATATTACTGTCATTTTTTTTTTAGTGCACCTTTTTTCTCTCAATTGCTAAATCCTTTAATATAACGAAAAACAGCGCATTTAACTATAATCCGTTTCATTATCAGAATGGCTCAAACGTGTATTTTAAGCATTTTTGGCTATTTTCAGGGTCGTGTATATTACTGTCATTTTTTTTTAGTGCACCTTTTTTCTCTCAATTGCTAAATCCTTTAATATAACGAAAAACAGCGCATTTAACTATAATCCGTTTCATTATCAGAATGGCTCAAACGTGTATTTTAAGCATTTTTGGCTATTTTCAGGGTCGTGTCATTTTTTTTTTTAGTTTAGCTTTTTTCTCTCAATTGCTAAATCCTTTAATATAACGAAAAGCAGCGCATCTAACTATAATCCGTTTCATTATCAGAATGGCTCAAACGTGTATTTTAAGCATTTTTGGCTATTTTCAGGGTCGTGTATATTACTGTCATTTTTTTTAGTGCACCTTTTTTCTCTCAATTGCTAAATCCATTAATATAACGAAAAACAGCGCATTTAACTATAATCTGTTTCATTATCTGAATGGCTCAAACGTGTATTTTAAGCATTTTTGGCTATTTTCAGGGTCGTGTCATTTTTTTTTTTTTTAGTGCACCTTTTTTCTCTCAATTGCTAAATCCTTTAATATAACGAAAAGCAGCGCATCTAACTATAATCCGTTTCATTATCAGAATTGCTCAAACGTGTATTTTAAGCATTTTTGGCTATTTTCAGGGTCGTGTATATTTCTGTCATTTTTTTTTAGTGCACCTTTTTTCTCTCAATTGCTAAATGCTTTAATATAACGAAAAGCAGCGCATCTAACTATAATCCGTTTCATTATCAGAATGGCTCAAACGTGTATTTTAAGCATTTTTGGCTATTTTCAGGGTCGTGTATATTACTTTCATTTTTTTTAGTGCACCTTTTTTCTCTCAATTGCTAAATCCTTTAATATAACGAAAAGCAGCGCATCTAACTATAATCCGTTTCATTATCAGAATGGCTCAAACGTGTATTTTAAGCATTTTTGGCTATTTTCAGGGTCGTGTCATTTTTTTTTTTAGTGCACCTTTTTTCTCTTAATTGCTAAATCCTTTAATATAACGAAAAGCAGCGCATCTAACTATAATCCGTTTCATTATCAGAATGGCTCAAACGTGTATTTTAAGCATTTTTGGTTATTTTCAGGGTCGTGTCATTTTTTTTTAGTGCACCTTTTTTCTCTCAATTGCTAAATCCTTTAATATAACGAAAAGCAGCGCATCTAACTATAATCCGTTTCATTATCAGAATGGCTCAAACGTGTATTTTAAGCATTTTTGGCTATTTTCAGGGTTGTGTATATTACTGTCATTTTTTTTTAGTGCACCTTTTTTCTCTCAATTGCTAAATCCTTTAATATAACGAAAAGCAGCGCATCTAACTATAATCCGTTTCATTATCAGAATGGCTCAAACGTGTATTTTAAGCATTTTAAACTATAATCCGTTTCATTATCAGAATGGCTCAAACGTGTATTTTAAGCATTTTTGGCTATTTTCAGGGTCGTGTCATTTTTTTTAGTGCACCTTTTTTCTCTCAATTGCTAAATCCTTTAATATAACGAAAAACAGCGCATCTAACTATAATCCGTTTCATTATCAGAATGGCTCAAACGTGTATTTTAAGCATTTTTGGCTATTTTCAGGGTCGTGTCATTATTTTTAGTGCACCTTTTTTCTCTCAATTGCTAAATCCTTTAATATAACGAAAAGCAGCGCATCTAACTATAATCCGTTTCATTATCAGAATGGCTCAAACGTGTATTTTAAGCATTTTTGGCTATTTTCAGGGTCGTGTCATTTTTTTTTTTTTTTTAGTGCACCTTTTTTCTCTCAATTGCTAAATCCTTTAATATAACGAAAAGTAGCGTATCTAACTATAATCCGTTTCATTATCAGAATGGTTCAAACGTGTATTTTAAGCATTTTTGGCTATTTTCAGGGTCGTGTATATTACTGTCATTTTTTTTTTAGTGCACCTATTTTCTCTCAATTGCTAAATCCTTTAATATAACGAAAAACAACGCATCCAACTATAATCCGTTTCATTATCAGAATGGCTCAAACGTGTATTTTAAGCATTTTTGGCTATTTTCAGGGTCGTGTATATTACTTTCATTTTTTTAGTGCCCCTTTTTTCTCTCAATTGCTAAATCCTTTAATATAATGAAAAACAGCGCATTTAACTATAATCCGTTTCATTATCAGAATGGCTCAAACGTGTATTTTAAGCATTTTTGGCTATTTTCAGGGTCGTGTCATTTTTTTTAGTGCACCTTTTTTCTCTCAATTGCTAAATCGTTTAATATAACGAAAGCAGCGCATCTAACTATAATCCGTTTCATTATCAGAATGGCTCAAACGTGTATTTTAAGCATTTTTGGCTATTTTCAGGGTCGTGTCATTTCTTTTTTAGTGCACCTTTTTTCTCTCAATTGCTAAATCCTTTAATATAACGAAAAGCAGCGCATCTAACTATAATCCGTTTCATTATCAGAATGGCTCAAACGTGTATTTTAAGCATTTTTGGCTATTTTCAGGGTCTTTTCATTTATTTTTAAGTACATCTTTTTTCTCTCAATTGCTAAATCCTTTAATATAACGAAAAACAGCGCATTTAACTATAATCCGTTTCATTATCAGAATGGCTCAAACGTGTATTTTAAGCATTTTTGGCTATTTTCAGGGTCGTGTCATTTTTTTTTTTTTTTTTTGTGCACCTTTTTTCTCTCAATTGCTAAATCCTTTAATATAACTTAAACCTTCTTATGTACCTATAGTCCGTCTCATTATCAAAATAGCTCAAACGTGTATTTTAAACATTTTTGGCTATTTTCAGGGCGTGGTATATCGTGTGTCATTTTTTTTTGTGTACCTTTTTTTGCACAATTGCTAAATCCTTTAATATAACGAAAAGCAGCGCATCTAACTATAATCCGTTTCATTATCAGAATGGCTCAAACGTGTATTTTAAGCATTTTTGGCTTTTTTTTTGGTCGTGTTATTTTTTTTTTATTGCACCTTTTTTCTCTCAATTGCTAAATCCTTTGATATAACGAAAAGCAGCGAATCTAACTATAATCCGTTTCATTATCAGAATTGCTGAAACGTGTATTTTAAGCATTTTTGGCTATTTTCAGGGTCGTGTCATTTTTTATTTTAGTGCACCTTTTTTTTCTCAATTGCTAAATCCTTTAATATAACGAAAAAAAGCTCATTTAACTATAATCCGTTTCATTATCAGAATGGCGTAAACGTGTATTTTAAGCATTTTTGGCTATTTTCAGGGTCGTGTATATCGTCATTTTTTTTTTTAGTGCAACTTTTTTCACTAAATTGAAAAATCCTTTAATATAACGAAACTCGGCGCATATAACTATAATCCGTTTCATTATCAGAATGGCTCAAACGTGTATTTTAAGCATTTTTTGGCTATTTTCATGATCTTGGCAATATTATTTTTTTTTTAGTGCACTTTTTTTCTCTCACTGCCTCCATCCTTTAATATACCAAAGAACAGAGTATTTACCTATACTCCGTTCCATTAACATAATTACTCATACGTGCATTTTAAGCATTTTTGGCTATTTTCAGGGTCGTGTCATATTTTCATTTTTGTTAGTGCACCTTTTTTTCAATTGCTAAATCCTTTAATATAACGAAAATCAGCGCATTTAACTATAATCTGTTTCATTATCAGAATGTCTCAAACGTGTATTTTAAGCATTTTTTGGCTTTTTTCAGGATTGTTCATTTTTTTTTGCACCTTTTTTCTCTCAATTGTTTTTTTTAATATACCGAAAATCAGTGCATTTTTCTATAATCTGTTTCATTATCAGAATGGCTCTAACGTATATTTTAAGCACTTTTTTTTTTACAGGATCGTGTATTTTTTTTTTTTCTTGCACCTTTTTTCTGGCAATTGCTTTTTCCTTTCATATAATGAAAATCAGCGCATCTAACTGTAATCATTATCAGAATGGCTTTAATGTGTATTTTAAGCATTTTTGGCTTTTTTCATTATCGTGCACTTCTTTTTTTTTAGTGCATCTTTTTTCTCTCAATTGCTAATCCCTTTAACATAACGAAAATCATCGCATCTAACTATAATCCGTTTCATTATCAGAATGGTTCTAACGTGTATTTTAATCATTTTTGGCTGTTTTTCAGGATTGTGCATTTTTTTGCACCTTTTTTCTCACAATTGCTTTTTCCTTTAATATAAAGAAAATCAGCGCATTTCACTGTAATCCGTTTCATTATCAGAATGGCTCTAACGTGTATTTTAAGCATTTTGTCTTTTTTTCATAATTGTACATTTTTTTTTTTTTACAACTTTTATCTCACAATATCTTTTTCCTTTAATATAACGAAAATCAGCGCAATTAACTGTATTCCGTTTCATCAGAATTGCTCAAACGTGTATTTTAGGTATTTTTATCTTTTTTTCAGGATCGTGCATTTTTTTTTTCTCGCAATTGCTTTTTCATTTAATATAACGAAAATCAGCGGATTTCACTTTAATCCGTTTCCTTATCAGAATGGCTGTAACGTGTATTTTAGGCATTTTTGTTTTTTTTTCACTATCGTGCATTTTTCTTTTTTGCATTTTTTTTCTTGCAATTGCTTTTTCCTTTAATATAACGAAAATCAGCGCATTTAACTTTAATCCGTTTCATTATCAGAATGGCCCTAACGTGTATATTAGGCATTTTTGCCTTTTTTCATAATCGTGTATATTACTGTCATTTTTTTTTTTAGTGCACCTTTTTTCTCGCAATTGTTTTTACCTTTAATATAACGAAAATCAGCGCATTTAACTGTAATCCGTTTCATTATCAGAATGACTCTAACGTGTATTTTAGGCATTTTTTGTTTTTTTAAGGATCGTCCATTTTTTTTTCTGCACCTTTTTCCTCGATATTGCTTTTTCCTTTAATATAACGAAAATCAGCGCATTAAACTGTAATCTGTTTCATTATCAGAATGACTCTAACTTGCATTTTAGGCATTTTTGGCTTTTTTTCAGGATCGTGTATATATTTTTTTTCCACCTTTTTCCTCGCAATTGCTTTTTCCTTTAATATAACGAAAATCAGCACATTTAACTGTAATGTGTTTCATTATCAGAATGGCTCCAACGTGTATTTTAGGCATTTTTTGCTTTTTTCAGGATCGTGCATTTTTTTCACCTTTTTTCTCGTAATTGCTTTTTCCTTTAATATACCGAAAATCAGCGCATTTAACTGTAATTCGTTACATTATCAGAATGGCTCTAACGTGTATTTTAGGCATTTTTTGTTTATTTTCAGTATCGTGCATTTCTTATTTTTTGCACCTTTTTTCTTGCAATTGCTTTTTCCTTTAATATAACGAAATATTTACACATAAGAGACATTAAAATAACGAAACGGATTACAGTTAAATGCGCTGATTTCCGTTATATTAAAGGGAAAAGTAATTGCGAGAAAAAAGGTGCAAAAAGAAAAAATGACGATCCTGAAAAAAAAACGAAAATGCTTAAAATATACGTTAGAGGCATTCTCATAACGAAAAGGATTACTGTTAATTGCGCTGATTTTCGTTATATTAATAAGGAAAAATTAAATTGCGAGAAAAAAGGTGCAGGAGAAAAAAATTGACGATCCTGAAAAAAGAACTAAATGCTTAAAATACACGATAGACCCAATTCTGATAACGAAAACGGATATTCAGTGAAAATGAGCTGATTTTCGTTATATTAAAGGAAAAATAAATTGCGAGAAAAAAGGTGCAGGAAAAAAAATTGACGATCCTGAAAAAAAACGAAAATGCTTAAAATACACGTTAGAAGCATTCTGACAACGAAACGGATTACAGTTAAATGCACTGACTTTCGTTATATTAAAGGAAAAAGCAATTGCGAGAAAAAAGGCGCAAGAAAAAAAAATGACGATCCTGAAAAAAAACCGAAATGCTTAAATTAAATACACGTTAGAGCCATTCTGATAACGAAACGGATTACAGTTAAATGCACTGATTTTTGTTATATTAAAGAAAAAAGCAATTGCGAGAAAAAAGGTGCAAGAAAAAAAAAATAACGATCCTGAAAAAAAACCCGAAAATGCTTCAAATACACGTAAGAAACATTCTGATAACGAAACGGATTACAGTTTAATGCGCTGATTTTCGTTATATTAAAGGAAAAACCAATTGCCTTTTCCTTTAATATAATGAAAATGAGCGTATCTAACTGCAATCCGTTTCATTATCAGAATGACTCTTACGTGTATTTTAGGCATTTTTGGCTTTTTTCAGGATCGTGCATTATTTTGCACCTTTTTTCTCAGAATTGCATTTTCCTTTAATATAACGAAAATCAGTGCATTTTACTGTAATCCGTTTCGTTATCAGAATGGCTTAAACGTGCATTTAACTGTAATCCGTTTCATTATCAGAATGGGGCTAACGTGTATTTTAGGCATTTTTGGCTTTTTCCAGGATCGTACATTTTTTATTTTGCCCTTTTTTTCTCGCAATTGCTTTTTCCTTTGATATAACGAAAATCAGTGCATTTAACTCTAATCCTTTTAATTATCAGAATGGCTCTAACGTGTATTTTAGGCATTTTTGGCTTTTTTCAGGATCAGGCATTTTTTTTTTTCCCCTTTTTTCTCGATATTGCTTTTTCTTTTGAAACGTTAGAGCCATACTGATAACGAAACGGAATACAGTTAAATGCGCTGATTTTCGTTATATTAAAAGAAAAAGATATTGCGAGAAAAAAGGGTGGAAGAAAAAAATGACGATCCTAAAAAAAAACGAAAATGCTTAAAATACACGTTAGAGGCATTCTGATAACATAACGGATTACAGTTAAATTCGCTGATTTTCGTTATATTAAAGGAAAAAGCAATTGCGAGAAAAAAGGTGCAAGGAAAAAAACATGACGATCCTCAAAAAAAAACGAAAATGCTTAAAATACATGTTAGAGCCATTCTGATAACGAAACTGATTACAGTTAAATGGGCTGATTTTCATTATATTAAAGGAAAAAGCAATTGCGAGAAAATAGGTACAAGACAAAAGAAATGACGATCCTGAAAAAAAACGAAAATGCTTAAAATACACGTTAGAGGCATTTTGATAACGAAACGGATTACAGTTAATTGCACTGATTTTCGTTATATTAAAGGAAAAAGCAATTGCGAGAAAAGAAGTGCAAGAAAAAAATAAATGACGATCCTGAAAAAAAACCTGCAAATGCTTAAAATACAGGTTATAGACATTATGATAACGAAACAGATTACAGTTAAATGCACTGATTTTCGTTATATTAAAGGAAAAAGCAATTGCGAGAAAAAAAGTGTAAGAAAAAAAAATGACGATCCTGAAAAACACCCAAAAATGCTTAAAATACACGTTAGAGGCATTCTGATAACGAAACGGATTACAGTTAAATGCGCTGATTTTCGTTATATTACAGGAAAAAAGCAATTTCGAGAAAAAAGGTACAAGAAAAACAATGACGATCCTGAAAATAACCCGAAAATGCTTAAAATACACGTTAGAGGCATTCTGATAACGAAACGGATTACAGTTAAATGCACTGATTTTTGTTATATTAAAGGAAAAAGCAATTGCAATAAAAAACGTGCAAGAAAAAAAAATGATCCTGAAAAAAAACGAAAATGTTTAAAATACACGTTAGAGGCATTCTGATAACGAAACGGATTACAGTTATATGCGCTGATTTTCGTTATATTAAAGGAAAAAGCAATTTCGAGAAAAAAGGTGCAAGAAAATAAATGACGATCCTGAAAAAAAAAACGAAAATCCTTAAAATACAAGTTAGAGGCATTCTCATAACTAAACGTATTACAGTTGAATACGCTGATTTTCGTTATATTAAAGGAAAAAGAAATTGCGAGAAAAAAGGTGCAAGTCAAAAAAATGACGATTCTGAAAAAAAACAACGAAAATCCTTAAATTACAAGTTTGAGCCATTCTGATAACGAAACGGATTACAGTTAAGTGCACTGATTTTTTTTACATTAAAGGAAAAAGCAATTGCGAGAAAAAAGGTGCAAGAAAAAAAAAGACGATCCTGAAAAAAAAACCCTGAAAATCCTTAAAATACACGTTACAGCCATTCTGATAACGAAACGGATTATAGTTAAATGCGCTGATTTTTATTATATTAAAGTAAAAAGCAATTGCGAGAAAAAAGGTTCAAGAAAAAAAAATGACGATCTTGAAAAAAGACCGAAAAGGCTCAAAATAAATGTTAGAGCCATTCTGATAACGAAGCGGATTACAGTTAAATGCGCTGATTTTCGTTGTATTAAAGGAAAAAGCAATTGCGAGAAAAAAGGTGCAAGAAAAAAAATGTGATCCTGAAAAAAATCCGAAAATGCTTAAAATACACGTTAGAGCCATTCTGATAACGAAAAGGATTACAGTTAAATGCACTGATTTTTGTTATATCAAAGGAAAAAGCAGTTGCGAGAAAAAGGTGCAAGAAAAAAAATGAAGATCATAAAAAAAACGAAAATGTTTAAAATACACATTAGAGGCATTCTGATAACGAAACAGATTACAGTTAAATGCGCTGATTTTCGTTATATTAAAGGAAAAGGCAATTGCGAGAAAAAAGGTGCAAGAAAAAAAAAATGACGATCCTCAAAAAAAAAAAAAAAAAACGAAAATGCTTAAAATACACGTTAGAGCCATTCCGATAACGAAATGGATTACAGTTAAATACACTTATTTTCGTTATATTAAAGGAAAAAGCAATTGTGAGAAAAAAGGTGCAAGAAAAAAAATGACGATCTTAAAAAAAAAACTAAAATGCTTAAAATACACGTTAGAGCCATTCTGAAAACGAAACGGATTACAGTTAAATGCACTGATTTTTGTTATATTAAAGGAAAAAGCAATTTGCGATTAAAAAAAGATCACATGCAAGAAAAAGACCTCACCCGCTAAAATGACGATTCCGCCCCGAGCAAAAAAAAAGAAACGAAAAGCTTAAATTACCCGTTTAGAGCCATTCTGATAACGAAAACAGAATTATAGTTAAATGCGCTGATTTTCGTTAGGTATTAACAAGAAAAACGCAATTGGAATAAAAAAGAGTGCAGGGAAAAAATTAAGAGACGCCCAATCCTGAAAAATACCCGAAAATGCTTAAAAACACTAGCAACGTTTGAGCAATGTTCTGATAACGAAACGGATTACAAGATGATTTTAAATGCCACTGATTTTTTATTATATTGAAGGGGAAAAAGCAGAATTGCGAGAAAAAAGGGTGGCAACGAGAAAAAACCTTTGGACGATCCTGAAAAAAGCTCGAAATGCTCATAATACATCGGTAGAGTGTATTCTGATTAAAGGAAAAGGAAAAAGCAATTACGAGAAAAAAAGGTGTAAAGAAAAAAAATAAACGATCGCTGACAAAAAAACTGAAAATGCTTAAAATACACGTTAGGAATATAAAAGCCATTCTGATAATCGATAACGAATTAACAGTTTAATGCACTTGAATTTTGTTATATTAAAGGAAAGGAGCAATTGCGAGAAAAAATCCCGCCCCCCTGCCAAGAAAAAAGAAAATGAAACGAATCATGAAAAAAACCCGAAAATGCGTAAAATACACGTTAGAGCTCATTCTGTACACGAAACGGATTATAGTTAAATGTCCCATAACCAACCCATTCTTTGTTATATAAAAGGAAAAAGCACTGATTGCGAGAAAAAATGTTGTAAGGAAAAAAAAAATTACCTCCTTGCGAAAAAAAAAACTCTAAAATGTTTAAATAGATATGCACATTGAGAGAGGCATTCCGATAAAGAAAACGGATTACAGTTAAATGCAGCTGTGAGTTTTCGTTATATTCAAAGAAAAATCAATTGCTGAGAAAAATGTGCAAAAAAGCCATAAAAAGGCGGTTAATGGTAACCTATCCTGAAAATAACCAAAAAAATGGGATCGGGTTACATTACTGCCTTTTTTGTCTTTTTTCCACTTTCTCTCAATTGCTTTTTCCTATAATTTAACTAAAACCAGCGAATTTAACTGTAATCCTTTTCATTATTAGAATGGCTCTAACGTGTATTCTAAGCTTTTTTGGGTATTTTCAGGATTAGTTACATTCCTGTCTTTTTTTTTTTGCTTTTTTGCACACTTTTTCTTGCAATTGCTTTTTCCTTTAATATAACGAATATCAGCGCATTTAACTGTAATCCTTTTCATTATCAGAATTGCTCTAACGTGTATTTTAAGCAGTTTTTGGGTATTTTCAGGATCGGTCATTATTTTTTTTTTTTAGTGCACCTTTTTTTCAATTGATTTTTCCTTAAATATAAAAAAAATCAGCCAATTTAACTATAATCCGTTTCATTATCAGAATGGCTCAAACGTGTATTTTAAGCATTTTTGGCTATTTTCAGGATCGATCATTTTTTTTCAGTTTTGCACACTTTTTCTCTCAATTGTTTTATCCTTTAACATAACGAATATCAGCGCATTTAACCGTAGTCCGTTATTGATAAGAATGGCTCTAACGTGTATTTTAATGAATTTTGGGTATTTTCAGGATCGGTTACATTTTTTTTTTTTTAGTTTACACACTTTTTCTCTCAATTGCCTTTTCTTTTAATGTAACGAAAATCAGCGCATTAAACTATAATCCGTTTCATTATCAGAATGGCTGTAACGTGTATTTTAAGCATTTTTGGCTATTTTTAGGGTCGGTTCCATTACTGCTTTTTTTGGCTTTTTTGCACCTTTTTTCTCGCAATTACTTTTTCTTTTAAGATAACGAAAAACAGCGCATTGAACTGTAATCTGTTTCGTTATCAGAATGGCTCTAACGTGTATTTTAAGCATTTTTGGGTATTTTCAGGATCATTAATATAACGAAAATGAGCACATTTAACTGTAATACGTTTCGTTATCAGAATGTCTCTAACGTGTATCTTAAGCATTTTTTTTTTTCAGGATCGGTTACATTATTGCCTTTTTTGGCTTTTTTGCACACTTTTTTTCGTAATAGCTTTTTTTCTTTAATATAACGAAAAGCAGCGCATCTAACTATAATCCGTTTCATTATCAGAATGGCTCAAACGTGTATTTTAAGCATTTTTGGCTATTTTCAGGGTCGTGTATATTACTTTCATTCTTTTTTTAGTGCACCTTTTTTCTCTCAATTGCTAAATCCTTTAATATAACGAAAAGCAGCGCATCTAACTATAATCCGTTTCATTATCGGAATGGCTCAAACGTGTATTTTAAGCATTTTTGGCTATTTTCAGGGTCGTGTCATTTTTTTTTTTTAGTGCACCTTTTTTCTCTCAATTGCTAAATCCTTTAATATAACGAAAAGCAGCGCATCTAACTATAATCCGTTTCATTATCAGAATGGCTCAAACGTGTATTTTAAGCATTTTTGGCTATTTTCAGGGTCGTGTCATTTTTTTTTTTAGTGCACCTTTTTTCTCTCAATTGCTAAATCCTTTAATATAACGAAAAGCAGCGCATTTAACTATGATCCGTTTCATTATCAGAATGGCTCAAACGTGTATTTTAAGCATTTTTGGCTATTTTCAGGGTCGTGTCATTATGTCATTTTTTTTAGTGCACCTTTTTTCTCTCAATTGCTAAATCCTTTAATATAACGAAAAGCAGCGCATCTAACTATAATCCGTTTCATTATCAGAATGGCTCAAACGTGTATTTTAAGCATTTTTGGCTATTTTCAGGGTCGTGTCATTTTTTTTTTAGTGCACCTTTTTTCTCTCAATTGCTAAATCCTTTAATATAACGAAAAGCAGCGCATTTAACTATAATCCGTTTCATTATCAGAATGGCTCAAACGTGTATTTTAAGCATTTTTGGCTATTTTCAGGGTCGTGTCATTTTTTTTTTAGTTTCACCTTTTTTCTCTCAATTGCTAAAGCCTTTAATATAACGAAAAGCAGCGCATCTAACTATAATCCGTTTCATTATCAGAATGGCTCAAACGTGTATTTTAAGCATTTTTGGCTATTTTCAGGGTTAAGTCATTTTTTTTAGTGCACCTTTTTTCTCTCAATTGCTAAATCCTTTGATATAACGAAAAGCAGCGCATCTAACTATAATCCGTTTCATTATCAGAATGGCTCAAACGTGTATTTTAAGCATTTTTGGCTATTTTCAGGGTCGTGTATTTTTTTTTTTTAGTGCACCTTTTTTCTCTCAATTGCTAAATCCTTTAATATAACGAAAAGCAGCGCATTTAACTATAATCCGTTTCATTATCAGAATGGCTCAAACGTGTATTTTAAATATTTTTGGCTATTTTCAGGGTCTTGTCATTTTTTTTTTTTTTTAGTGCACCTTTTTTCTCTCAATTGCTAAATCCTTTGATATAACGAATAACAGCGAATCTAACTATAATCCGTTTCATTATCAGAATGGCTCAAACGTGTATTTTAAGCATTTTTGGCTATTTTCAGGGTCGTGTCATTTTTTTTTTTTTGTGCACCTTTTTTCTCTAAATTGCTAAATCCTTTAATATAACGAATTTAACTGTAATCCGATTCGTTATCAGAATGACTCTAACGTGTATTTTAAGCATTTTTGGCTTTTTTCAGGATCGTCATTTTTTTTCTTGCACCTTTTTTTCGCAATTGATTTTTCCTTTAATATAACAAAAATCAGTGAATTGAACTGTAATCCGTTTCGTTATCAGAATGGCTCTAACGTGTATTTTAAGCATTTTTGGCATATTTTCAGGATCGTCATTTTTTTTTTCTTGCACCTTTTTTTTCGCAATTGATTTTTCCTTTAATATAACAAAAATCAGTGAATTCAACTGTAATCCGTTTCGTTATCAGAATGGCTCTAACGTGTATTTTAAGCATTTTTGGCATTTTTTCAGGATCGTCATTTTTTTTCTTGCTTTTTTTTTGCAATTGATTTTTCCTTTAATATAACAAAAATCAGTGAATTGAACTGTAATCCGTTTCGTTATCAGAATGGCTCTAACGTGTATTTTAAGCATTTTTGGCGTTTTTTCAGGATCGTCATTTTTTTTTCTTGCACCTTTTTTTCGCAATTGATTTTTCCGTTAATATAACAAAAATCAGTGAATAGAACTGTAATCCGTTTCGTTATCAGAATGGCTCTAACGTTTATTTTAAGCATTTTTGGCATTTTTTCAGGATCGTCATTTTTTTTTTCTTGCACCTTTTTTTTCTTAATTGATTTTTCCTTTAATATAACAAAAATCAGTGAATTGAACTGTAATCCGTTTCGTTATCAGAATGGCTCTAACGTGTATTTTAAGCATTTTTGGCTTTTTTTCAGGATCGTCATTTTTTTTTTCTTGCACCTTTTTTTTCGCAATTGATTTTTCCTTTAATATAACAAAAATCAGTGAATTGAACTGTAATCTGTTTCGTTATCAGAATGGCTCTAACGTGTATTTTAAGCATTTTTGGCTTTTTTCAGGATCGGCATTTTTTTTTCTTGCACCTTTTTTTCGCAATTGATTTTTCTTTTAATATAACAAAAATCAGTGAATTGAACTGTAATCCGTTTCGTTATCAGAATGGCTCTAACGTGTATTTTAAGCATTTTTGGTTTTTTTTTCAGGATCGTTATTTTTTTTTTCTTGCACCTTTTTTTCGCAATTGATTTTTCCTTTAATATAACAAAAATCAGTGAATTGAACTGTAATCCGTTTCGTTATCAGAATGGCTCTAACGTGTATTTTAAGCGTTTTTGGCTTTTTTTCAGGATCGTCATTTATTTTTCTTGCATTTTTTTTTTGCAATTGATTTTTCCTTTAATATAACAAAAATCAGTGAATTGAACTGTAATCCGTTTCGTTATCAGAATGGCTCTAACGTGTATTTTAAGCATTTTTGGCTTTTTTTCAGGATCGTCATTTTTTTTTCTTGCACCTTTTTTTCGCAATTGATTTTTCCTTTAATATAATCGTCATTTTTTTTTTCTTATCAGAATGGCTCTAACGTGTATTTTAGGCCTTTTTCGCTTTTTTTCATGATCAGGAATTTTTTTTTCAACTTTATTCTCAATATTGCATTTTCCTTTAATATAACGAAACTCGGAGAATTTAACTGTAATCCGTTTTATTATCAGAATCGCTCTAACGTGTATTTTAGACCTTTTTGGCTTTTTTCGTGATCGTGAATTTTTTTTTTTCATCTTTTTTCTCACAATTGTATTTTCCTTTAATATAACGGAAATCAGCGGATTTTACTGTAATCTGTTCCATTATGAGAATTACCTTAACGTTTTTTTTAAGCATGTTTGGCTTTTTTTCAGGATCGTGCAGTTTTTTGTTATTGCACCTTTTTTTTCAGTTGCTTTTTCCTTTAATATAACGAAAATCAGCGCATTTAACTGTAATCCGTTTCATTATCAGAATGTCTCTAACGTGTATTTTTGGATTTTTTGGCTTTTTTTTCAGGATCATTCTGATAATGTAACGGATTACAGTTAAATGCGCTGATTTTCGGTATATTAAAGGAAAAAGCAATTGCGAGAAAAAAGGTGAAAAAAAATGCACGATCCTGAAAAAAGCCAAAAATGCCTAAAATACACGTTGGAGCCATTCTGATAATGAAACAGATTACAGTTAAATGTGCTGATTTTCGTTATATTAAAGGAAAAATCAATTGCGAGGAAAAAGGTGGAAAAAAAATATATACACGATCCTGAAAAAAAGCCAAAAAGGCCTAAAATGCAAGTTAGAGTCATTCTGATAATGAAACAGATTACAGTTTAATGCGCTGATTTTCGTTATATTAAAGGAAAAAGCAATATCGAGGAAAAAGGTGCAGAAAAAAAATGGACGATCCTTAAAAAAACAAAAAATGCCTAAAATACACGTTAGAGCCATTCTGATAATGAAACGGATTACAGTTAAATGCGCTGATTTTCGTTATATTAAAGGTAAAAACAATTGCGAGAAAAAAGGTGAAAAAAATGCACGATTATGAAAAAAGGCAAAAATGCCTAATATACACGTTAGGGCCATTCTGATAATGAAACGGATTAAAGTTAAATGCGCTGATTTTCGTTATATTAAAGGAAAAAGATATTGTGAGATAAAAGTTGCAAAAAAAATGTACAATTATGAAAAAAAGACAAAAATGCTTAAAATACACGTTAGAGTGAAATGCGCTGATTTTCTTTATATTAAAGGAAAAAGCAATTGTGAGAAAAAAGGTGCAAAAAAAATGCACGATCCTGAAAAACAGCCAAAAATGATTAAAATACACGTTAGAACCATTCTGATAATGAAACGGATATATTGAGATAAAAGTTGCAAAAAAAAATGTACAATTATGAAAAAAAGACAAAAATGCTTAAAATACACGTTAGAGTGAAATGCGCTGATTTTCTTTATATTAAAGGAAAAAGCAATTGTGAGAAAAAAGGTGCAAAAAAAATGCACGATCCTGAAAAACAGCCAAAAATGATTAAAATACACGTTAGAACCATTCTGATAATGAAACGGATTAAGGTTGAATGCGATGATTTTCGTTATGGTAAAGGAAAAAGCAATTGAAAGAAAAAAGATGCAAAAAAAAAGAAGTGTACGATACTGAAAAAAAGCCAAAAATCCCTAAAATACACTTTAAAGCCATTCTGATAATGAAACGAATTAGAGTTAAATACGCTGTTTCGTTATATTAAAGGAAAAAGCAATTGCGAGAAAAAAGGTGCAAAATAAAAATGCACGATCCTGAAAAAAGACAAAAATGCCTAAAATACACGTTAGAGCCATTCTGATAACGAAACGGATTACAGTTAAATGCACTGATTTTTGTTATATTAAAGAAAAAAGCAATTGCGAGAAAAAAGGTGCAAGAAAAAAAAATAACGATCCTGAAAAAAAACCGAAAATGCTTCAAATACACGTAAGAGGCATTCTGATAACGAAACAGATTACAGTTAATTGCGCTGATTTTCGTTATATTAAAGGAAAAACCAATTGCCTTTTCCTTTAATATAATGAAAATGAGCGTATCTAACTGCAATCCGTTTCATTATCAGAATGGGGCTAACGTGTATTTTAGGCATTTTTGGCTTTTTCCAGGATCGTGCATTTTTTATTTTGCCCTTTTTTTCTCGCAATTGCTTTTTCCTTTGATATAACGAAAATCAGCGCATTTAACTCTAATCCTTTTAATTATCAGAATGACTCTAACGTGTATTTTAGGCATTTTTGGCTTTTTTCAGGATCAGGCTTTTTTTTTTGCCCCTTTTTTCTCGATATTGCTTTTTCTTTTGAAACGTTAGAGCCATACTGATAACGAAACGGAATACAGTTAAATGCGCTGATTTTCGTTATATTAAAAGAAAAAGCAATTGCGAGAAAAAAGGGTGGAAGAAAAAAAAATGACGATCCTAAAAAAACGAAAATGCTTAAAATACACGTTAGAGCCATTCTCATAACGAAACTGATTACAGTTAAATGGGCTGATTTTCGTTATATCAAAGGAAAAAGCAATTGCGAGAAAATAGGTACAAGATAAAAGAAATGACGATCCTGAAAAAAAACGAAAATGCTTAAAACACACGTTAGAGGCATTTTCATAACGAAACGGATTACAGTTAATTGCACTGATTTTCGTTATATTAAAGGAAAAAGCAATTGCGAGAAAAGAAGTGCAAGAAAAAAATAACGATCCTGAAAAAAAACGAAAATACTTAATGTACACGTTAGAGCCATTCTGATAACGAAACAGATTACAGTTAAATGCACTGATTTTCGTTATATTAAAGGAAAAAGCAATTGCGAGAAAAAAGGTGCAAGAGAAAAAAATGACGATCCTGAAAAAAAAACGAAAATGCTTAAAATACAGGTTATAGACATTATGATAACGAAACGGATTACAGTTAAATGCACTGATTTTCGTTATATTAAAGGAAAAAGCAATTGCGAGAAAAAAAGTGTAAGAAAAAAAAAATGACGATCCTGAAAAACACCCGAAAATGCTTAAAATACACGTTAGAGGCATTCTGATAACGAAACGGATTACAGTTAAATGCGCTGATTTTCGTTATATTACAGGAAAAAAGCAATTTCGAGAAAAAAGGTACAAGAAAAACAATGACGATCCTGAAAATAACCCGAAAATGCTTAAAATACACGTTAGAGGCATTCTGATAACGAAACGGATTACAGTTAAATGCACTGATTTTTGTTATATTAAAGGAAAAAGCAATTGCAATAAAAAACGTGCAAGAAAAAAAAATGATCCTGAAAAAAAAACGAAAATGTTTAAAATACACGTTAGAGGCATTCTGATAACGAAACGGATTACAGTTATATGCGCTGATTTTCGTTATATTAAAGGAAAAAACAATTGCTAGAAAAAAGGTGCAAGAAAAAAAATGACGATCCTGAAAAAAAATTAAAATCCTTAAAATACACGTTGGAGGCCTTCTGATAACGAAATGCACTGATTTTTGTTATATTAAAGGAAAAAGTAATTGCGAGAAAAAAGGTGCAAGAAAAAAAATGACGATCCTGAAAAAAAAAACGAAAATCCTTAAAATACAAGTTAGAGGCATTCTCATAACTAAACGTATTACAGTTAAATATGCTGATTTTCGTTATATTAAAGGAAAAAGGAATTGCGAGAAAGAAGATGCAAGAAAAAAAAAACTGAAGAAAAAATGACGATTCTGAAAAAAAAAAACGAAAATCCTTAAATTACAAGTTTGAGCCATTCTGATAACGAAACGGATTACAGTTAAGTGCACTGATTTTTGTTATATTAAAGGAAAAAGCAATTGCGAGAAAAAAGGTGCAAGAAAAAAAAAGACGATCCTGAAAAAAAAAACTGAAAATCCTTAAAATACACGTTACAGCCATTCTGATAACGAAACGGATTATAGTTAAATGCGCTGATTTTTATTATATTAAAGTAAAAAGCAATTGCGAGAAAAAAGGTTCAAGAAAAAAAAATGACGATCTTGAAAAAAGATCGAAAAGGCTTAAAATACACGTTAGAGGTATTCTGATAACGAAATGGATTACAGTTCAATGTGCTGATTTTCGTTATATTGAAAAAAAAAACAATTGCAAGAAAAAAGGTGCAACAAAAAAAAATGACGATCATGAAAAAAAAAGCGAAAATACTTAAAATACACGTTAGAGCTATTCTGATAACGAAACGGATTACACTTTTGTTATATTAAAGGAAAAAGAAATTGCGAGAAAAAAGGTGCAAGAAAAAAAAATGACGATCCTGAAAAAAACCCTAAAATGCTTAAAATACACGTTACAGGCAATCTGATAACGAAACGAATTACAGTTAAATGCACTTATTTTTTGTTATATTAAAGGAAAAAGCAATTGCAAGAAAAAGGTGCAAGAAAAAAAAATGACGATCCTGAAAAAAAAAAACGAAAATGCTTAAAATACACGCGAGAAGCATTCTGATAACGAACCAGATTACAGTTAAATGCACAGATTTTTGTTATATTAAAGGAAAAAGCAATTGCGAGTAAAAAGGTGCATGAAAAAAATTAATGATCTTGAAAAAAAAACGAAAATGCTTAAAATACACGTTAGAGCCATTCTGATAACAAAACGGATTACAGTTAAATGCACTGATCAAAGGAAAAAGCAATTGCGAGAAAAAAGGTGTAAGAAAATAAAAGACGTTCCTGAAAAAAACGAAAATGATTAAAATACACGTTAGAGGCATTCTGATAACGAAACGGATTACAGTTAAATACGCTGATTTTCGTTATATTAAAGGAAAAAGCAATTGCGAGAAAAAAGGTGAAAAAAATGACGATCTTGAAAAAAAAAACGAAAATGACACGTTAGAGCCATTCTGATAACGAAACGAATTACAGTTATATGCACTGATTTTTATTTATTAAAGGAAAAAGTAATTCCGAGAAAAAAAGGTGCAAGAAAAAAAATGACGATTCTGAAAAAAAAACCGTAAACGTAATATACGTTACAGCCATTCTGATAACGAAACGGATTAAAGTAAAAAGCACTGATTTTTGTGATATTAAAGGAAAAAGCAATTGCGAGAAAAAAGGTGCAAGAAAAAAAAAGACGATCTTGAAAAAAAAAACGAAAATGCTTAAAATACACGTTAGAGCCATTCTGATAACAAAACATATTACAGTTAAATGCACTGATTTTTGTTATATCAAAGGAAAAGGGAATTGCGAGAAAAAAGGTGTAAGAAAAAAAATGACAATCTTGAAAAAAAATCGAAAATGCTTAAAATACACGTTAGAGCCATTCTGATAACGGAACGGATTACAGTTAAATGCACTGATTTTTGTTATATTTAAGGAAAATGTAATTGCGAGAAAAAAGGTGCAAGAAAAAAATATGACGATCCTAAAAAAAAAAAAAAAAATGCTTAAAATACAAGTTATACGCATTCTGATAACGAAACGGATTACAGTTAAATGCGCTGATATTCGTTATATTAAAGGAAAAAGCAATTGCGAGAAAAAAGGTGCATGAAAAAAAATGACGATCCTGAAAAAAACCGAAAATGCTTAAAATATACGTTATAGCCATTCTGATAACGAAACAGATTACATTTAACAGCACTGATCTTCGTTATATTAAAGGAAAAAGCAATTACGAGAAAAAAGGAGTAAGAAAAAAAAATGACGATCCTGGAAAAAAAAACGAAAATGCTTAAAATACACGTTAGAAGCATTCTGATAACGAAACGGATTACAGTTAAATGCACTAACTTTCGTTATATTAAAGTAAAAAGCAAGCGAGAAAAAAGGTGCAAGAAAAAAAATGACGATCCTGAAAAAAACCCGAAATGCTTAAAATACACGTAAGAGGCATTCTGATAACGAAATGGATTACAGTTAAATGCGCTGATTTTCGTTATATTAAAGGAAAAAGCAATTCCGAGAAAAAAGGTGTAGGAAAAAAAAAATGACGATCCTAAAAAAAAACTAAATGCTTAAAATACACGTTAGACCCATTCTGATAACGAAACGGATTACAGTTAAATGAGCTGATTTTCGTTATATTAAAGGAAAAATAAATTGCGAGAAAAAAGGTGCAGGAAAAAAAATTGACGATCCTGAAAAAAAAACGAAAATGCTTAAAATACACGTTAGGAGCATTCTCATAACGAAACGGATTACAGTTAAATGCACTGTCTTTCGTTATATTAAAGGAAAAAGCAATTGCGAGAAAAAAAGCGCAAGAAAAAAAAAATGAAGATCCTGAAAAAAAAACAGAAATGCTTAAATTAAATACACGTTAGAGCCATTCTGATAACGAAACGGATTACAGTTAAATGCACTTATTTTTGTTATATTAAAGAAAAAAGCAATTGCGAGAAAAAAGGTGCAAGAAAAAAAAATAACGATCCTGAAAAAAAAAACCGAAAATGCTTCAAATACACGTAAGAGGCATTCTGATAACGAAACGGATTACAGTTAAATGCGCTGATTTTCGTTTTATTAAAGGAAAAACCAATTGCCTTTTCCTTTAATATAATGAAAATGAGCGTATCTAACTGCAATCCGTTTCATTATCAGAATGACTCTTACGTGTATTTTAGGCTTTTTTGGCTTTTTTCAGGATCGTGCATTATTTTGCACCTTTTTTCTCACAATTGCATTTTCCTTTAATATAACGAAAATCAGTGCATTTTACTGTAATCCGTTTCGTTATCAGAATGGCTCTAACGTGTATTTTAGGCATTTTTGGCGTTTTTTTAGGATCGTTTTTTTTTATTGCACCTTTTTTCTCGATATTGCTTTTTTCATTAATATAACGAAAATCAGGGCATTTAACTGTAATCCGTTTCATTATCAGAATGGGGCTAACGTGTATTTTAGGCATTTTTGGCTTTTTCCAGGATCGTACATTCTTTATTTTGCACTTTTTTTCTCGCAATTGCTTTTACCTTTGATATAACGAAAATCAGCGCATTTAACTCTAATCCTTTTAATTATCAGAATGGCTCTAACGTGCATTTTAGGCATTTTTGGCTTTTTTCAGGATCAAGCATTTTTTTTTTTTTTTGCCCCTTTTTTCTCGATATTGCTTTTTCTTTTGAAACGTTAGAGCCATACTGATAACGAAACGGAATAAAGTTAAATGCGCTGATTTTCGTTATATTAAAAGAAAAAGCAATTGCGAGAAAAAAGGGTGGAAGAAAAAAAAATGACGATCCTAAAAAAAAACGAAAATGCTTAAAATACACGTTAGAGGCATTCTGATAACATAACGGATTACAGTTAAATTCGCTGATTTTCGTTATATTAAAGGAAAAAGCAATTGCGAGAAAAAAGGTGCAAGGAAAAAAACATGACGATCCTCAAAAAAAAAACGAAAATGCTTAAAATACACGTTAGAGCCATTCTGATAACGAAACTGATTACAGTTAATTGCGCTGATTTTCGTTATATTAAAGGAAAAAGCAATTGCGAGAAAATAGGTACAAGATAAAAGAAATGACGATCCTGAAAAAAACCGAAAATGCTTAAAATACACGTTAGAGGCATTTTGATAACGAAACGGATTACAGTTAAATGCACTGATTTTCGTTATATTAAAGGAAAAAGCAATTGCGAGAAAAGAAGTGTAAGAAAAAAATGCTTAATATACACGTTAGAGCCATTCTGATAACGAAACAGATTACAGTTAAATGCACTGATTTTTGTTATATTAAAGGAAAAAGCAATTTCGAGAAAAAAGGTGCAAGAAAATAATAAATGACGATCCTGAAAAAAAACCTGCAAATGCTTAAAATACACATTAGAGCCATTCTGATAACAAAACGGATTACAGTTAAATGCACTGATTTTTGTTATATTAAAGGAAAAATCAATTGCGAGAAAAAAGGTGCAAGAGAAAAAAATGACGATCCTGAAAAAAAAACGAAAATGCTTATAATACAGGTTATAGACATTATGATAACGAAACGGATTACAGTTAAATGCACTGATTTTTGTTATATTAAAGGAAAAAGGAATTGCGAGAAAAAAGGTGCAAGTCAAAAAAATGACGATTCTGAAAAAAAACAACGAAAATCCTTAAATTACAAGTTTGAGCCATTCTGATAACGAAACGGATTACAGTTAAGTGCACTGATTTTTGTTATACTAAAGGAAAAAGCAATTGCGAGAATAAAGGTGCAAGAAAAAAAAGACGATCCTGAAAAAAAAACCTGAAAATCCTTAAAATACACGTTACAGCCATTCTGATAACGAAACGGATTATAGTTAAATGCGCTGATTTTTATTATATTAAAGTAAAAAGTAATTACGTGAAAAAAGGTTCAAGAAAAAAAAATGACGATCTTGAAAAAAGACCGAAAAGGCTTAAAATACACGTTAGAGGTATTCTGATAACGAAATGGATTACAGTTCAATGTGCTGATTTTCGTTATATTGAAAGAAAAAACAATTGCAAGAAAAAAGGTGCAACAAAAAAAATGACGATCATGAAAAAAAAACGAAAATGCTTAAAATACACGTTTGAGCTATTCTGATAACGAAACGGATTACACTTTTGTTATATTAAAGGAAAAAGAAATTGCGAGAAAAAAGGTGCAAGAAAAAAAAATGACGATCCTGAAAAAAAACCTAAAATGCTTAAAATACACGTTACAGGCAATCTGATAACGAAATAGATTACAGTTAAATGCGCTGATTTTCGTTATATTAAAGGAAAAAGCAATTGCGAGAAAAAATGGTGCAAGAAAAAAAAATTACGATCATGAAAAAAAAACGAAAATGCTTAAAATTATAAGATTAAGCGAATACTCACCGAGTGTGAAGGTTAATCTTAATTTCACGAGCGTTTTACTGCGTCACTTAGGCACTAAATGAGATGTTCCCCGACCGGTTCCCCACTCAGTCTTCAGAGTGTAGTTTTGAGTGAACCAGAAATTTTGATGTGATTGTATATTTTATTAAAGGGGTGGGTATGGGAGGACATTTAGTGCCTAAGTGACGCAGTAAAACGCTCGTGAAATTAAGATTAACCTTCACACTCGGTGAGTATTCGCTTAATCTTATAATTTCACTTCGCTCGTTTGACTGCGTACTAAGGCACCCAATGAGAGGTTTAGAGTGGTTACTCAAAACTACTACACATACATAAAGGAAAATGCAATTGAACAAAACCTTTTATTACCCAAATTTTACACAGTAATATGTACAAATACATAGCCAATCTGAATTGTTTTTACATAAAGCTAGCTAATAGCTTTATATTATGCTAATACAGCATCTTCAAAGTGTAAATCTTTAACAGGCTTGTGATAATATTTTGTGAAGGTGGATTTCTTGGACCAACCTATTGTTTTTATGATGGTTGACAGAGGCAGATAAGCCGCTGCCTTGCTTGATGAGGCTGACCTAGTCGAGTGAGGAGCGAAGATTGATAAATTGATCCCAGCATCCCTCATTATATCCTTTGTCCATCGTCTTAATGTGTCCCTTGATGCTGGTTTACCGTATGATTTTGTATTTATGAACAAAGAGGTTACTTCCCCCCTTTTTTCTAAAGTCTTTTCCAAATATTGTCTGAGTGCTGTGTGTACACACAACCTCTTATCGGGTGCATAAGCCTTAAAACTGATTTGTGATAGATGTCTCTTTGGTCCTGAAGTCTTTAGCATATCTCCAATAGTAAATACCACCTTAGAATGGGTAATATTCATATTCCTTACATCTAACTTATGTAATGTTTGACAACGTTGCCCGGATAAGATCAGCAATAGCATTACTAATTTCCTGGATAATTGATTAATCCTAAGATGTTTGTTCGGTCCTAATGTCTTTATATATTCAAGCACAACCTCAGGATCCCATGTTACGTTATATCTAGGGAGAGCCGGCCTCTCTTGAAAAACTGCCTTCATAAATCTGGATACCAACAAGTGTTGACCTGCTGGTTTACCGTCAATATTCCCAATCGCAGAAATAGAAGATCGTAATGTATTCATGGAGCTATATTTTTTCCCTTTCTTGTATTCAATGAGAAGGAATTCCAGAAGTACACCTACAGATGGTTGAAAAGGATTAACTTTCCCTTGGATACAAAATGACATCCATTTCTCGATATGCGACCTATATTGTAATTTTGTTGTATTTCGCCATGACCCAAGTAAAAAGGTTGCAACTTCTGGCGAAAGGCCTTGACTTTCGAAAGATCTCCTGATAGCACCATCGCTGTGAGTCTCAACATTGCAGCTCGAGGATGTTTGCGATATGGGTCCTGTGGAAGAGTGAGGCAGTTCCGAGGCAATATTACAGGATCCTCCACTAATAATTGCAGTGCTCTTGGGAACCAGACTCTTGTCGGCCAAAGAGAAAGAATTACTAAAAGAGTCGCTCTTTCCTCTTGCATTTTCTGGATCATTTTCCCGATAATACTGAAAGGTGGAAAGGCATAGTTGAAACCACATGACCAAGGTATGGTAAAGGCATCGATATAAGAAGCATCAGGATCTGGTTTCCAAGCTACAAACTTACATAATTGAGCATTAATCCTGGTGGCAAACAAGTCTAATTCTGGCACAAAATAGTTTTTGCATAAAGCAGAAAAGATGTTACGATCGAGCATCCATTCTATATCATTATTCTTTATTCGTGACTCCCGGTCTGCTTCAATATTCTCCGAACCTTTAATATACTCGGCTGATAATGTGATGCCTCTCATGTTTGTCCATTCAAAAATCTGTTCGACAATCGTCAATAACGATACTTTATTACTTGCGCAGCGATCAATGCAAGCTATGACTGTCGTGTTGTCTGACCTCAATCTAACGTGAGTGTCTCTATATTCTCTGCATAAAGATTTTAGCCCCAACAATACAGCCTTCAATTCCAAACAATTTATATGATTCAATTCATCGCTATTCCAATTTCCACCAGTTACAATAGAGCCTAATTTCGCTCCCCAGCCTGTTAGTGAGGCATCCGTACGAATTTCTAAATCAGGAGGAGGATTTATGATAGATTTAGTCTGATAAGTGATGTTATCGACCCACCAGCGAATCAAGTCACGAGAATGTACATCTAAAAAGGTGTGTGCCTCATAATCTCCCTTGCTCTTAATAAGTGCCATATTCCGAACGATCTCCAAGTATTTATAATGTAACGGTGCCTGAGGAACGGCAACACCCGCAAACACAACCAATCCGATAAACGAAGATAATTCATGCAAAGTAGTCGTTTTCTTATTCAGTAATAAACTACCCTCATATCGAATCCGCTTCATTTTATCATCAGGTAATGCTACCGCCATGTTGATCGAGTCTAGAAGAACGCCCAGAAATTTCACTCTTTGAGTAGGAACCAAGATCGACTTTACGATGTTAATTGTCAGACCTAATGAATCAAAGAATTGCATTGCATAATTCACGTTATACAACAGCTCCTCCTTCGATGAAGCAATAAAAATACAGTCGTCAATGTAACACGATATTAACATTCCTAATTTTCGCAAATATGCCAGTGCCGGTTTTAACAACTTTGTAAACAATCTAGGGGCTGATGATAAGCCCTGAGGGAGAGAAGCAAACTGGTAGTGAGCATTATTCCATAGAAAACGAAGCCACCTTCTTTGGTCTGGCTTAACAGAAATAGAGAAAAAGGCATGTTTAAAGTCAATGGTCATGAAATAACAATTTGGGGATATCATAGATAAAACATCCGCAATGGTCTCCATCTTAAAATGAATGAAAGTAATGAATTCATTTAGCTCTCTAAGATTCAATATAACTCTAGCAGAGCCATCTTTCTTGATTGTGGGGAAAATATTCGAATAAAAACATGAACCTTGTGATGGTCTACTACATTCCTCGACTATACCACAACCAATAAATTCTAACATGGCTAAGTCTAAGGCCTGTTGATTCTTACGAGAGAAAACAAGTGAGTTTGGAGGTTTGTCTTGAGTTGGCAATTGATCAAAGGAGATAACGTTGCCTGAAATTATATCATGAATTAATTTATCCCCTGTTAACGCTTTCCACCGATCGTTATATAAATAAACCTTTCCCCCTATAAAGTTTTTAGGGGTGTTAACTGGTTCGTATATAATACATGTGCTCACCTGGGACGGTGTTAACGGGGGTGCCTGTTGTACGGTTTCCTCCCCTGAGACTGTTTCTGGCCTAAAAAAGGCTTATAATTGTACCTAGATGGGGGATTTCCCTGGTTATAGGTTTTGTCAACCTGTCTCTTGTTATAGTAAGGCTTGAATCTCCTGGGTTGGTCGTGCAGGTTGGTTTTCTGTTTATATTGAGGCCTCCCCAGCTTTTTTGTCTTGTGTATCTCATCACATTTTTTGACAACATCAAAGGGGAAAAGTTCATTTGTTCCCACTTCACAATCCCATCTAGTAAGGTGGGTTAGAGCCGAGTCATTCACGTGAATACGAGCCACTTCTTTTCGTATATGATTAAGATAATTGAAGGCAGCAGCCAAAAGCCTCAGGCTATCGTTCAAACTTGTAAGATAGAAGTTTGTTGGGTGATTTTTCTTCTCTCCTAAATCACTTAACAGCTTAGCAATGGGGACAATGGCTTTGGATATGAGGCAATTTGTCCGTGTAAGACGGGCATCAAGAAGTTTCCCACCATTGTTCAAAGCCTGGGTGATGTCGTTATTTGTGACGGGTACTTTTAAGTTGTCCACATTGGCAGGAAGTTTAATTTTTGCAGCCGTGGCTTTCACAGAGTCATCACTTGGTCTTCGACGTAAACTGTCGTTTAGAATGTTGGCCAGCTTGTCTGATAATGCCTCACCCTTTTCTTCTTCTCCAAGAAAAGACCCGGCTAAATCCACTAAAGCCTTTTGAAATTCACTGTGATCTGAATTATTAAGCTGGGCAGGGCTGATGACTTCATCCAATCGATCTAAAGGGTCGGGCCCAGTAGTATCACTGTCGGTAATTTCGCCATCAGACAGCGAAATATCATGAGGACGGTGAACAGAATTAGAAGTCTCAGGCTCTGAACGAGTGAAGTTGTTAATAAAACCACTCAGTAGCTGTGTGAGTGACTCCAGTTTGTCACTCACGGTAGACTCGCTAACTACCGGAGCCGGCGCTTGTTTGCTCGGACTCGATGTCGGCTGAGTTGCTCGCACGTGTGTCGCTTTAGTAGAGTCTTCTTTATTTGTCTGTGCCTTTGAACTATGTTCCTTGGAACTGTTCTTATCGCCTTTCTTGCCTGAAGAACGCCTTGGCGATTCAGGTTTATTGCTACCCCGCTCCGACATACCACCTTCCTGTAAAGCAGACAGGCAAGTGGAAGTGACAGCAATCACAAAAGGCGCAAAAATGTAGCCACAGAACACTAACAGCTTGCTGTTGTGTGTAAAGAATTGATGGCTTACCAGTCAATTCTATAGAAAATATCCAAAGTCCAGACGATCTCTCAAAAAAACGAAGTGAGGAAGAGCTCCACCCGGTGTGTTGACTGGGCAGGGTCAAGTGGTGAACTGAGTGGGGAACCGGTCGGGGAACATCTCATTGGGTGCCTTAGTACGCAGTCAAACGAGCGAAGTGAAATAAATGTTAGAGCCATTCTGATAACGAAACGGATTACAGTTAAATGCACTGATTTTCGTTATATTAAAGGAAAAAGCAAATGCGAGAAAAAAAGGTGTAAAAAAAATAAATGACGATCCTGAAAAAAAAACGAAAATGCTTAAAATACACGTTAGAGGCATTCTGATAACGAAACGGATTACAGTTAAATGCGCTGATTTTCGTTATATTAAAGGAAAAAGCAATTGCAAGAAAAAAGGTTAAAGAAAAGAAAATGACGATCCTGAAAAAAACGAAAATGCTTAAAATACACGTTAGAGGCATTCTGACAACGAAACGGATTACAGTTAAATGCGCTTATTTTCGTTATATTAAAGAAAAAAGCAATTGCGAGAAAAAAGGTGAAAGAAAAAAAATGACGATCCTGAAAAAAAAACGAAAATGCTTAAAATACACGTTAGAGCCATTCTGATAACGAAACGGATTACAATTAAATGCACTGATTTTTATTATATTAAAGGAAAAAGCAATTGCGAGAAAAAAGTTGCAAGAAAAAAAATGATGATCCTGAAAAAAAAACGAAAATGCTTAAAATACACGTTATAGGAATTCTTATAACGAAACGGATTACAATTAGATGCACTTATTTTTGTTATATTAAAGAAAAAAGCAATTGCGTGAAAAAAGGTGCAAGAAAAAAAATGACAATCCTGAAAAAAAGCTTAAAATACACGTTAGAGGCCTTCTAATAACGAAACGGATTATAGTTAAATGTGATGATTTTCGTTATATTAAAGGAAAAAGCAATTGCGAGAAAAAAAGTGCAAAAAAAAATGACGATCCTGAAAAAAAAACGAAAATACTTAAAATACACGTTAGAGCAATTCTGATAACGAAACGGATTACAGTTAAATGCACTGATTTTTGTTATATTAAAAAAAAATGACGATCCTGAAAAAACGAAAATGCTTAAAATACACGTTAGAGCCATTCTCATAACGAAAGGGATTACAGTTAAATACACTGATTTTTTTATATTAACGGAAAAAGCAATTAAGAGAAAAAAGGTGCATGAAAATAAATGACAATCCTGAAAAAGAAACGAAAATGCTTAAAATACACGTTAGAGGCATTCTGATAACGAAACGGATTATAGTTAAATGCACTGATTTTTGTTATATTATAGGAAAAAGCATTTGCGAGAAAAAAAGGTGCAATAAAAAAAAGACAATCCTAAAAATAAACGAAAATTCTTAAAATAGACGTTAGAGCCATTCTGATAACGAAACGGATTAATGTTAAATCCACTGATTTTTGTTATATTAAAGGAAAAAGCAATTGCAAGAAAAAATGTGTAAGAAAAAAAAATGACGATCCTGAAAAAAAACGAAAATGCTTAAAATACACGTTAGAGGCATTCTGATAACGAAACGAATTACACTTAAATTAGCTGATTTTCGTTATATTAAAGGAAAAAGTAATTGTGAGAAAAAAGTTGCAAGAAAATAAAATGACGATCCTGAAAAAAAAACAACGAAAATGCTTAAAATACACGTTAAAGCCATTTTGATAACGAAACGGATTAATATTAAATGCAATTATTTTTGTTATATTAAAGGAAAAAGCAATTACGAGAAAAAAGGTGCACAAAAAAAAGACGATCCTGAAAAAAAATGAAAATGCTTAAAATACACGACAGAGACATTCTGATAACGAAATGGATTACAGTTATATGCACTATTTTTTGTTATATTAAAGGAAAAAGCAATTGCAAGAAAAAAAGTGCAAGAAAACAAAAAGACGATCCTGAAAAAAAACGAAAATGCTTAAAATATACGTTAGTGGCATTCTGATAAGAAAACGGATGAAAGTTAAATACGCTGATTTTCGTTATATTAAAGAAAAAAGCAATTGCGAGAAAAAAGGTGGAAGAAAAAAAAACGATCATGAAAAAAAAGGAAAATGCTTAAAATACAGGCTAGAGGCATTCTGATAATAAAACGGATTACAGTTAAATACACTTATTTTTGTTATATTAAAGTAAAAACCAATTGCGAGAAAAAAGGTGAGAAAAAAAAATGACGATCCTAAAAAAAAACTAAATGCACGTTAGACCCATTCTGATAACGAAACGGATTACAGTTAAATGAGCTGATTTTCGTTATATTAAAGGAAAAATAAATTGCGAGAAAAAAGGTGCAGGAAAAAAATTGACGATCCTGAAAAAAAAACGAAAATGCTTAAAATACACGTTAGAGGCCTTCTGATAACGAAACGGATTACAGTTAAATGTGCTGATTTTCGTTATATTAAAGGAAAAAGCAATTGCGAGAAAAAAAATTGCAAAAAAAAATGACGATCCTGAAAAAAAACGAAAATACTTAAAATACACGTTAGAGCCATTCTGATAACGAAACGGATTACAGTTAAATGCAATGATTTTTGTTATATTAAAGAAAAAAACAATTGCGAGAAAAAAGGTGTAAGAAAAAAAAATGACGATCCTGAAAAAACACCGAAAATGCTTAAAATACACGTTAGAGGCATTCTGATAAAGAAACAGATTACAGTTAAATGCACTGGATTTTGTTATATTAAAGGAAAAAGCAATTACAATAAAAAAGGTGCATGAAAAATAAAAAAATGACGATCCTGGAAAAAAAAAACGAAAATGCTTAAAATACACGTTAGAGGCATTCTGATAACGAAAAGGATTACAGTTAAATGAGCTGATTTTCGTTATATTAAAGAAAAAAGATATTGCGAGAAAAAAGGTGCGAGAAAAAGAAATGACAATCCTGAAAAAAAACGAAAATGCTTAAAATACACGTTAGAGCCATTCTGATAACGAAACGGATTACAGATAAAAGCACTGATTTTTGTCATATTAAAGGAAAAAGCAATAGCGAGAAAAAAGGTGGAAGAAAAAAAAATGAAGATCCTGAAAAAAAAAAATCCTTAAAATACACGTTAGAGGCATTCTGATAAAGAAACGGATTACAGTTAAATGCATTGATTTTTTTTATATTAAAGGAAAAAGCAATTGCGAGAAAAAAGGTGCAAGAAAAAAAAAACGTTAGAGGCATTCTGATAACGAAACGGATTATAGTTAAATGGGCTGATTTTTGTTATATTAAAGGAAAAAGCAATTGCAAGAAAAAAGGTGCAAGAAAATAAATGACGATCCTGAAAATAACCCGAAAAAGCTTAAAATACACGTTAGAGGCATTCTTATAACGAATCAGATTACAGTTAAATGCGTTGATTTTCGTTATATAAAAGGAAAAAGCAATTGAGAGAAAAAGGTGCAAGTCAAAAAAATTACAATCCTAAAAAAAAAACGAAAATGCTTAAAATACAAGTTAGAGCCATTCTGATAACGAAACGGATTACAGTTAAATGCGCTGATTTTCGTTATATTAAAGGAAAAAGCAATTGAGAGAAAAAAGGTGCAAGGAAAAAAAATACAATCCTGAAAAAAACCCGAAAATGCTTAAAATGCACGTTAGAGCCATTCTGATAACGAAACAGATTACAGTTAAATGCACTGATTTTTATTATATAAAAAGAAAAAGCAATTGCGAGAAGAAAGTGAAGAAAAAAAATGACGATCTTGAAAAAGACCCCGAAAATGATTAAAATACACGTTAGAAGCATTCAGATAACGAAACGGATTTCAGTTAAATGCACTGATTTTCGTTATTTTAAAGGAAAAAGCAATTGCGAGAAAAAAAGGTGCAAGAAAACAAAATGACGATCCTGAAATAAACGAAAATCCTTAAAAAACACGTTAGAGCCATTCTGATAACGAAATGGATTACAGTTAAATACACTGATTTTTGTTCTATTTGTAGTAGTGCGGGACGCCCTATACCCGTGGCGAATAGGCGTAGTGCCGTTGAATACCAAATAGACGTCCTGCCTACCACTAAATGTAGTGTGCAGATATACTTAATGACAGTGCAATGGCTCAATGCCAAATGAGTATAATATGGAGATGTGTGATGATGAGTATATGCATAGAATTAGCCCGCTTGGCACGTCACTCTTCCTTTGCTGCCACCACCCAGTTATACGTCTGGGAACGTCATGTGTGTGTGGGGGTGTAAGAATCGTGTGCAAGAGAGTGTAAGGGAAAAACAGGAGTGTGGGCGTGGATGTATGTGTGTATAATATGCGTGTATGAAAGTGGTTTGGTAGCGTGCGAACCGAGGGGGCGTGGTGGGTGTATGAGATGTGTGAATGTATGAACGAATAACTGAACGAATGTGTGAGTGAGTAAACAGTTGAGAGACTGCGTGCTTAAACCGACTCGATGTGTACTAATTATTAATATATGTGCGAGTCTTCAGAGTAATCAACATGTAGCTGGAGATTTCAACCATAGGTAAATAGTAATCCTAGAGTCCATCATCTGAGGCGACTTCAACTCTCAGGTAAGTAGTAATCCAAACCTTTAAAAACAATGAAACCAGCTTCCAGCTAAGTACATAAGTTTCTTCTGTGACCAAGTTTCTTTTTAATAATTTATAAATCAATAGGCCAGGAGTATACCCATCGCTCATTCACATATACTGGTGCAATAGATTTAATTTGATAATTATTTTAACGTATGCTCAACCTGCCAGTATTATCAAGATAGAGTTGTATTATTATACTATTGTTAATATCTTTTTTCTTTTCCAGATACAGAATTCAAGTTAATCTTTATATTCGGATAAAATATTTGAATAATTCTCTTCAGATGGAAAGCTGAAATTGATCTCTTCGTTTCAAATACAATATTCAGATTAATACTTTTTTTTCCAGTTTTAAGGTAAAGTATTTCGTATCCTCCTTCAGCCAAAGTATCCACAATGAGAAACAAATTAAAATGATTTAAAATTAATATACAAACTTTAAAATAATAATCATTCACTCGGTATTTAAAACATATGATTCAGAAACACTTCACAGGTAATTTCGTTTATTATGTGCAGAAATACCGTAATCATTAAATAACAGAATAATTGACATACATGTAAAAATAAATGAACTTTATAGTTGTTGGCCTTTGCTCCACAGACGTTCACTCTTAGACACCGTTCAAGATGTGACATATATATACATAGAAATATCCGATGGTATACAAACAGTAGCAAAAGGGACCTTAACTAACACAATAAAAATAGATAGATAGCGAAACGAATCAACTTAGAAATCGGGGTTGATGTCGCCCCAATAAAATTAATCTAAAATGGATGTGGAGGCGGAAATACCGGAATGATACTAGGCAATATCCTAAAGACTGAATATAGATTAACTTAATAATTGTACTAAAATAACTGCGTACAGGGGCAAGCAGTTATAAACAATTAAAAGAAACGAATTATTAGCTTGACTAATATAAATGAAATATGGCGAATTGACGCAGTCACATAGATGACACCACAATATATAGTTTTCTGCAGAATTTAGTCACGAATAAAGTAAAAAAAAGGCACTTTGTCTATGTTATACCTGGCGTTAATTTTGATGCAATAATCACCACTCTCGACCTGAATTTCACAACTGTACACGACCAATAACTTATCTGGTTGCTGGACGAGATGGAAAAATCAGCCAGGGTACTCGAAGAGAGAGAACAGAGCTTTCTGACAAGACAAGCGTGTTGAACAAAGGCTGGAAGCGGGCTCCGCTGGAAGCCCACGTGGCAGCTCTTATATACAGAGCTTTCGAGTTATCTTAAAATACTACGTAAAGGTAAATAAACACGTAAAATAACTAAAAATGAAATACTGTTCTTAAAATGGAATTAGTGAAAAATAAAAATGACTCTTAAAACGCAGAGGTAAAAGAATTAACGAAAATAAAAACAAACCCGAATGTAAACAAAAGAATGTCGGGAATAAAATACGCTAAAAAGGCGTAAAAGCTCTTAAAACTGAAAAAATAAGTAAAAATGCAAAACCGATTAAACGTCTAAAGATGCTGCTGCTTAAGAAACAACCTCCCGACCTTCTTTATGCAATAAAAGCTCGAATGTTCTGTGTACAAAAGATTACGTATTGCAGTGTCATCAACACAAATATATATCCTAGCATTTGAAATGAAAACTCCTTACATCCTAAAAACATTGATAAACATTTAAAAGATGACGATGCGGCGCGACAACGCGATTTACGTCGTAGAAGAGCAGATAGAAGTGCAGCGAATGATTCTGGTGGCATCTGGCAACTGCAACTAATGTTTATATTCATCTTTTCAGGCCAGGGGATGTTGGAATGGCCTGATATCGTTCCAGGTTGATAAGGCATCCACTTGTCATGCTGCTACGTCGACCCGGAAGCAGCGAGATGATGAAGCGGCGCCAGAGTCGTATCTAACAGCACTCGATGTCGCCAAAGGGGTTGCCAGGGGTCACTGGTGTTTCAATATTGCTTCCTCGCTCAAGATACGTTCCTGCAAAGTCATGGCGTTCAATTTCAATCTTAATTGAGGCAGGGCGCACCTTTATGTAACGTAATCGAGGGCGATTGCGCATGGACGGCGCCGTCGACCGCGACAACTCCTCCACCACGGCGTCGGGTAAATGAAGGGTAAGCTGGTGAAAGGAATAGCAGGTGAGGAACGCCAGCCTGGTTCCAATTTTGCTGCTTGACTAGAGTCTCGGCCTATGCCCTGCGAGAAGGAGTACAGTATGAATATTAGGGTTTACAAGATGGTCATATGCATAATTAACGTGGTATAACAAAACAAACAGTGCCACGACCCAAAGAGAAAGGCAACGCCGAAAAATCAACCCCAAAAATAATCATAAAATAAACAGAACACCAAAGGCCTCGAGACTCGCTCGTACCCTTTTGCTAGGGTTGCAAATTTACTCCTGCCGTACCTGGATCCTCGTCACTACCTGGATCTGATGCGAAGATATCGTCATCTCGGGCGTATGGGTCATCGGGCATAAATTGAACCTCAGCACGTGCAATAAAGGCGCGAAGTCGATTAGCGTGCATCTTCATATCTCGAGTCCGGTCATCTGGGTGTTGGATGACGTAGGATGCCGGTCCTATCTTCTTTAGAACTCTCACGGGACCGATCCATCTAGGCGCGAGAGCAAGATTCCCACCATAGTTTGGTGTGCCACGTAGTAATACCAGATCACCTTCCTTAAACTCATGCTTACGGCGAGCTCGACGATTGTAGTCAGCAGCCCATCTTTCCCTTGCCTGTCTCGTCGCTGAGAGGGCTGTATTACGTGCCGTCTCCAAGTTCTGACGAAAAACTGGGGCCACATCCTCGTCCACTTCTTGCAAATTCGTACCAACGACTGGAAAGAAGAGATCTCGACCGGTAAGAAGGTATAACGGAGTATCACCTACACTGCGATGCACTGAAGTGTTAAGTGCAAACCGGACGTACGGCAGCAGATCATCCCAATCCTCTGGATGGTCCATATGAAGTGTAGCGAGAGCATCTTTCACCACTCGGTTGACTCTCTCTACCATACCATTAGCCTGGGGGTGGTATGCTGTAGAATACATCGTTCTAGTCTTCATAATTTCACACACCCTCTGAAATAACGTATTTTTAAATTCTCGGCCGTTATCTGATAAGAGTACTTTGGGCGGCCCGAATAAAGTGATAAAATTGTTTATAAAAGCATCAGCTACAACCTCTGCACCCTTAGAAACTAGCGGAATCAATTGAACAAATCTGGTGAAATGGTCCACTATGACCAGCACAAATCTATTACCTTTATCCGAACTACCCAGATCCAACAAATCGGCAGAAACACGTTCCAAGGGAGCACTTACATCAGGCATATGCTGAAGCATAGCACGGCTAGCTAAACCCTTTCGTTGTTGACATGCTGCACAAGACATTACGTATCGTCTAGTCTCAGCTAACATTCCAGGAAAATAGTATCGATCTCGTAGACGACAGTAAGTACGAAAGATACCTGGGTGTGCAGCTGTTGGATCATTATGAGCATACTCTAGGGCGTGTTCTCTTAGACTCCTAGGTATCACTAACTGACAAATCAGACGCTCTGGAAGCGTTCTAAGATGATACAAAACATCGTCCCTCAACTCAAATTCATCCAGAGGCAACGGAAGTCGTCTCCTGGGGAGCCTCTCTTCAGATAGGTACCCTATCAATTCACTCCACAAGGGGTCCCTGCGCTGTTCTGCCGCCACTCTCTGAGGATCCAAAAGTGGATTAGATTCCTGATTAATGGGATTAACATTCCTACTTAAGAGATCTGGGACGTTATGAGCACGCCCCGGTTTGTAACTAAGGACATAATCATAACACGAGAGCTCGTGACTCCAACGAGTCATCCGCGCAGATGCTGTGGGCTGCTTAAACACAGATACCAAAGGCCTATGATCAGTGAATATCAAGAACTTGCGACCATAAACATATGGGTGGAAATGACGTACCGCCTCCACCACGGCAAGAGCCTCTAAATCAACTGTGGCGTAATTCCTTTCTGCATCACGGAGCTTTCTCGAAAAATAAGCTACAGCATGAGGGGTGTCGTCATCCGCTTTCTGGATTAGACATGCACCAATTGCGACTCCAGAGGCATCTGTATGGACTTCAAAACTACGGGAAAAGTCAGGCTTCCTCAAGCAAGGAGCCGATGTCAACGCTTTCTTTAAAGTCTCAAACGATTCCTGTTCACTTTCCTTCCAACGAAATTTAACATCTTTACGAAGTAGGTGGGTGAGGGGAGCTGCTACTTGAGCATATTGTGGAATATGCTTCCTAAAAAATCCTGTAGCACCCAAAAACTGCCTAACCTGACGAGGGGTTCTAGGAAGTGACATTTTTGATATCGCTCTGACTTTCTCCGGGTCTGGAAGAATACCCTTGGGTGTTACCAAGTGACCCAAGAAGATAAAGGTGTCGACTGCAAAACGACACTTAGCCACATTCAGTCTGAATCCCGCCTGTGACAAAAGGTCCAATACCTCACTTAGGTGTTCAAGGTGCTCCTCGAATGAATTAGAATAAATCACTACGTCATCAAGGTATGCCAAAGCATGCTTACCTAATATTGGATTCAAGACGGCGGAAATGGCACGCTGGAAAGTGGACGGAGCCGTAGTAAGCCCAAATGGCATGCGCTTAAATTGAAACAAGCGAGCTCCGTCGCTGAATGCCGTCTTCGGACGGTCCTCGGGCGCGACTTCTATGGTCCAATATGCCGATTTAGCATCCAGCAAGGTATACCACTGGGTTCCCGCGAGTTCATCTATCGCCTGATCCATCCTGGGAATAGGGTAAGTATCATTAGTAGTGATTTTATTCAGATGTCGATAATCAACACAGAATCTGGTTGAACCATCTTTCTTACGAACTAAAACAACGGGTGAAAGCCAAGGAGAGGAGGAATGCTCAATAATGCCGTCTTTTAACATTTGGTCGCACTCTGACCGTATGTGAGCTCGAGTGCTTTCAGGCAATCTCCACTGCTTAGTTCTAATGGGAACATCTGTGGTAGTATGTATATGATGCTGTAGATGAGGTAAGACTCCCATCGGAGCGTCAGCATCAAAAAGTGCAGAGTATTTCTCCAATAAGTGCAAGATCTCACCTCGTCTAATGGACGAAAGATGGTCTAATTCAGCTCGGAATCTCCATCATTGGGTCACCATCCTTACCAATAGTAGACACTTCAAACGAGCACTGTGGGAAAACGTCAAAGTCATTTGAAGAATAGCCAAAATCACCTAAGCCAAAAGAGTAATCAAAATCATCTTCAAAATCAGTAAAGTCAACATTGGGAGGATTGCTTACCTCCTGCACCACGCACTCAGGGTGAATCTGTTTGGTACCTAAATTGTCATTTCGATCTGTCGAGGGGTGCGCACGGGTATGAGAAGTGAAAACTTCTGTTACCGGAGACAAATTGGCCAACCTGAAACCTTGCTCAAGAACAACTGGCGTCCCATGATCATTGACCACCCAGACATGGCAACGTCCATCAGCTATGTGCACAACACTGTGTGGTATTAATACCTGCGCTGTCCTTCCCACGATTTCTGCCAGAGCTACGGAAGCATCTGTGACATCGCAAGGGATGAAACGACCGGCCTTCGGAGGGCATGTGATCGTATGAGCGCATTCTGCTGCCAAGGCCTCGGATGCGGCGTCACTTCGACGGCACGTAATAGGCAGGCGGTAGCGAGGCAGGGATACCAGGCCTAGGGAAGCAGTGTCGGTGTAGTAAACCGGTAGCTTAACCCTGTTAAAGAGAACATAGCTGTGAGCAGGTGAGTGATTAAAAATGAGCCGAAAATTGAACCGGCGGATAAAGTCTATGCCAATTAACATGTCTCCCGGGAAGTTAACATCATCATCCACAACATAAACCTGGTGACGGCACCTTACCCGATCTGAGATTTGGAAAGTTAGCATCGTTACCTCCCTTGTTTGAAAAATGGTACCTGCAGCACCTCGCAGCGGTCTCTCTGACGGTTGCGAGCTGAAATTAGGAAATTGTTTTAGAAAAGACTTTCTGATTAGAGTGACTTCACTACCACTATCAATGAAACATACCGTTTTGGTTTTATTAACTTGAAGCTCCACCAAAGGTCGTCCAGTTTTGACCTTATCTGAGATGGGAGCAGAGTCACTTACTGGCTTAGGATCTCTGTGGGTGATCGGTTGTGTTCGCACCGATGTTTGAGCGGTTGTTGACTTGCTGCGGCACTCGATCGCCTCGAAAAAAACAATTTGAAGCTAAATGACCTTGTCTGTTGCATCTTATGCAACGTACAGTAGCTCGTTGGGCTGCCCGACAATCACGAGTATCATGAGTGTCGATCCTATGAAAATTACAATACTGAGAAGGAGATACAGCTTGTTGCTTAGGGGTAGGTAAAATTCTATTACCCTGAAAATGAAAAGCTCTCTCCCTGGCAACCGAAGTAGTTTTCTCCCTTGAAGAGGAAGAAGGACGAGCACCTGCCATATCAAAGGTGACAGGGGGTTGCTCAACTTTTCCAGCATTGCATCGAAAATGCCAGAGTTTTTGGGCTGCTTCTACTAGTGTATACAAGGGCTTGTCTTCCGTGAGTATAAGCTTTTCACGGAGCCATGTGGGTAAACCTTCGAGAAATGTACGCCTCATTAGAACATCTGGGGGGCCTAATTCTGAGGAATAATCCCTAATCCCTTGGCATACAACCGTTTCAATGGACAAGAAGAAATCTCGGGGAGTCAGAGCACCAAGAGTATAACTATTTAAATGCTTAAGGAAATCTGTTGAGGAACACGTTCCACGCAACCTTAGCCTTAAAGCTTCTTTGAATTCTACCCAGGAAGAAATGTTATCAAAGATGGCTGAATTAACAATAGCATCCGCTGCCCCACGACAACTAGTGCGTGCCGCTCGAATCAACACAGTATCTGGTGCATATGGATGAGCATTTTCTACATGACGCAACCAGGTTTCTAATTCTTGGTTTCTACCGAGTGGTTGCGAGGCTGGAATCTCGGCTTTAAAATGAGGAATTGGCTCACGAATGGTTACAAGCTCTGACCTTGATAAAGCATCAGATGGATTAGAGGCAGGACGAATATTGTGATCTGAACTTGTGCTAGCACCTACATTAATTAGCCTAGACAAAGTCGTACACTGCTCTTGGACAGCGAGAAATTGCGTCTGGAGGGCCTCGTACTTCTGTGACAATTCCTCATACATGGTTAACCCAATAGTACCCCTTTGTTCTCCATCTATCAAAGTACTATTCCCTGTAAGCGGTTCAGTCGGATTGCTACCTGACGAATCCAAATGTTCATCTGTGTCTGTTTGCCTGTTCCTGGTCCGCTTACCCATTTTCAAGTTATGAATATGAATTTAAAGATTCGCGATCGGTTTTAGCTACAACTACTGACAACACACGTCTCTCGACCCTAATTAATTGAATGAATTAGGAGGTAACCACTAGATCGCATCCCACCGCTGGACACCAAATAAACAGGTGTAGTAGTGCGGGACGCCCTATACCCGTGGCGAATAGGCGTAGTGCCGTTGAATACCAAATAGACGTCCTGCCTACCACTAAATGTAGTGTGCAGATATACTTAATGACAGTGCAATGGCTCAATGCCAAATGAGTATAATATGGAGATGTGTGATGATGAATATATGCATAGAATTAGCCCGCTTGGCACGTCACTCTTCCTTTGCTGCCACCACCCAGTTATACGTCTGGGAACGTCATGTGTGTGTGGGGGTGTAAGAATCGTGTGCAAGAGAGTGTAAGGGAAAAACAGGAGTGTGGGCGTGGATGTATGTGTGTATAATATGCGTGTATGAAAGTGGTTTGGTAGCGTGCGAACCGAGGGGGCGTGGTGGGTGTATGAGATGTGTGAATGTATGAACGAATAACTGAACGAATGTGTGAGTGAGTAAACAGTTGAGAGACTGCGTGCTTAAACCGACTCGATGTGTACTAATTATTAATATATGTGCGAGTCTTCAGAGTAATCAACATGTAGCTGGAGATTTCAACCATAGGTAAATAGTAATCCTAGAGTCCATCATCTGAGGCGACTTCAACTCTCAGGTAAGTAGTAATCCAAACCTTTAAAAACAATGAAACCAGCTTCCAGCTAAGTACATAAGTTTCTTCTGTGACCAAGTTTCTTTTTAATAATTTATAAATCAATAGGCCAGGAGTATACCCATCGCTCATTCACATATACTGGTGCAATAGATTTAATTTGATAATTATTTTAACGTATGCTCAACCTGCCAGTATTATCAAGATAGAGTTGTATTATTATACTATTGTTAATATCTTTTTTCTTTTCCAGATACAGAATTCAAGTTAATCTTTATATTCGGATAAAATATTTGAATAATTCTCTTCAGATGGAAAGCTGAAATTGATCTCTTCGTTTCAAATACAATATTCAGATTAATACTTTTTTTTCCAGTTTTAAGGTAAAGTATTTCGTATCCTCCTTCAGCCAAAGTATCCACAATGAGAAACAAATTAAAATGATTTAAAATTAATATACAAACTTTAAAATAATAATCATTCACTCGGTATTTAAAACATATGATTCAGAAACACTTCACAGGTAATTTCGTTTATTATGTGCAGAAATACCGTAATCATTAAATAACAGAATAATTGACATACATGTAAAAATAAATGAACTTTATAGTTGTTGGCCTTTGCTCCACAGACGTTCACTCTTAGACACCGTTCAAGATGTGACATATATATACATAGAAATATCCGATGGTATACAAACAGTAGCAAAAGGGACCTTAACTAACACAATAAAAATAGATAGATAGCGAAACGAATCAACTTAGAAATCGGGGTTGATGTCGCCCCAATAAAATTAATCTAAAATGGATGTGGAGGCGGAAATACCGGAATGATACTAGGCAATATCCTAAAGACTGAATATAGATTAACTTAATAATTGTACTAAAATAACTGCGTACAGGGGCAAGCAGTTATAAACAATTAAAAGAAACGAATTATTAGCTTGACTAATATAAATGAAATATGGCGAATTGACGCAGTCACATAGATGACACCACAATATATAGTTTTCTGCAGAATTTAGTCACGAATAAAGTAAAAAAAAGGCACTTTGTCTATGTTATACCTGGCGTTAATTTTGATGCAATAATCACCACTCTCGACCTGAATTTCACAACTGTACACGACCAATAACTTATCTGGTTGCTGGACGAGATGGAAAAATCAGCCAGGGTACTCGAAGAGAGAGAACAGAGCTTTCTGACAAGACAAGCGTGTTGAACAAAGGCTGGAAGCGGGCTCCGCTGGAAGCCCACGTGGCAGCTCTTATATACAGAGCTTTCGAGTTATCTTAAAATACTACGTAAAGGTAAATAAACACGTAAAATAACTAAAAATGAAATACTGTTCTTAAAATGGAATTAGTGAAAAATAAAAATGACTCTTAAAACGCAGAGGTAAAAGAATTAACGAAAATAAAAACAAACCCGAATGTAAACAAAAGAATGTCGGGAATAAAATACGCTAAAAAGGCGTAAAAGCTCTTAAAACTGAAAAAATAAGTAAAAATGCAAAACCGATTAAACGTCTAAAGATGCTGCTGCTTAAGAAACAACCTCCCGACCTTCTTTATGCAATAAAAGCTCGAATGTTCTGTGTACAAAAGATTACGTATTGCAGTGTCATCAACACAAATATATATCCTAGCATTTGAAATGAAAACTCCTTACATCCTAAAAACATTGATAAACATTTAAAAGATGACGATGCGGCGCGACAACGCGATTTACGTCGTAGAAGAGCAGATAGAAGTGCAGCGAATGATTCTGGTGGCATCTGGCAACTGCAACTAATGTTTATATTCATCTTTTCAGGCCAGGGGATGCTGGAATGGCCTGATATCGTTCCAGGTTGATAAGGCATCCACTTGTCATGCTGCTACGTCGACCCGGAAGCAGCGAGATGATGAAGCGGCGCCAGAGTCGTATCTAACAGCACTCGATGTCGCCAAAGGGGTTGCCAGGGGTCACTGGTGTTTCAATATTGCTTCCTCGCTCAAGATACGTTCCTGCAAAGTCATGGCGTTCAATTTCAATCTTAATTGAGGCAGGGCGCACCTTTATGTAACGTAATCGAGGGCGATTGCGCATGGACGGCGCCGTCGACCGCGACACAATTCACTGATTTTTGTTATATTAAAGGAAAAGGCAATTGCGAGAAAAAAGGTGCAAGAAAAAAAAATGACGATCCCGAAAAAAAACGAGAATGCTTAAAATACACGTTAGAGCCATTCTGATAACGAAATGGAATATAGTTAAATGCACTGATTTTCGTTATATTAAAGGAAAAAGATATTGTGAGAAAAAAGGTGCAAGAAAAAAAAATGACGATCCTGAAAACAACTCGAAAATGCTTAAAATACACGTTAGAGGCATTCTGATAACGAAACGGATTACAGTTAAATGCGCTGATTTTCGTTGTATTAAAGGAAAAAGCATTTGCGAGAAAAAAAGTGAGAGAAAAAAAATGACAATCCTGGAAAAAAACGAAAAATCCTTAAAATACACGTTAGAGGCATTCTGATAACGAACCGGATTACAACGGGCCGATTTTCGTTATATTAAAGGAAAAAGCAATTGCAAGAAAAAAGGTGCAAGAAAAAAAAATGACGATCCTGAAAAAAAAACACGAAAATGCTTAAAATACACGTTAGAGGCATTCTGATAACGAAACGGATTAAAGTTAAAAGCGCTGATTTTCGTTATATTAAAGGAAAAAGCAATTGCGAGAAAAAAGGTGCAAGAAAAAAAATGACGATCCTGAAAAAAAACCCGAAAATGCTTAAAATACACGTTAGAGCCATTCTGTTAACGAAACGGATTACAGTTAAATGCACTGATTTTTATTATATAAAAAGAAAAAGCAATTGCGAGGAAAAAATGCAAGAAAAAATTACGATCCTGAAAAAGACCCCGAAAATGCTTAAAATACACGTTAGAAGCATTCAGATAACGAAACGGATTACAGTTAAATGCACTGATTTTCGTTATTTTAAAAGAAAAAGCAATTGCGAGAAAAAAAAAGTGCAAAAAAACAAAATGACCATCCTGAAAAAAAGAAAATCCTTAAAAAAGAAGTTAGAGCCATTCTGATAACGAAATGGATTACAGTTAAATGCAATGATTTTTGTTATATTAAAGGAAAAGGTAATTGCGAGAAAAAAGGTGCAAGAAAAAAAATGATCCTAAAAAAAAAAAACGAAAATCCTTAAAATACACGTTAGAGGCATTCTGATAACGAAACGGATTACAGTTAAATGCGCTGATTTTCGTTGTATTAAAGGAAAAAGCATTTGCGAGAAAAAAAGTGAGAGAAAAAAAATGACAATCCTGGAAAAAAACGAAAAATCCTTAAAATACACGTTAGAGGCATTCTGATAACGAACCGGATTACAACGGGCCGATTTTCGTTATATTAAAGGAAAAAGCAATTGCAAGAAAAAAGGTGCAAGAAAAAAAAAATGACGATCCTGAAAAAAAACACGAAAATGCTTAAAATACACGTTAGAGGCATTCTGATAACGAAACGGATTAAAGTTAAAAGCGCTGATTTTCGTTATATTAAAGGAAAAAGCAATTGCGAGAAAAAAGGTGCAAGAAAAAAAATGACGATCCTGAAAAAAAAACCCGAAAATGCTTAAAATACACGTTAGAGCCATTCTGTTAACGAAACGGATTACAGTTAAATGCACTGATTTTTATTATATAAAAAGAAAAAGCAATTGCGAGGAAAAAATGCAAGAAAAAATTACGATCCTGAAAAAGACCCCGAAAATGCTTAAAATACACGTTAGAAGCATTCAGATAACGAAACGGATTACAGTTAAATGCACTGATTTTCGTTATTTTAAAAGAAAAAGCAATTGCGAGAAAAAAAAAGTGCAAGAAAACAAAATGACCATCCTGAAAAAAAGAAAATCCTTAAAAAACAAGTTAGAGCCATTCTGATAACGAAATGGATTACAGTTAAATGCAATGATTTTTGTTATATTAAAGGAAAAGGTAATTGCGAGAAAAAAGGTGCAAGAAAAAAAATGATCCTAAAAAAAAAACGAAAATCCTTAAAATACACGTTAGAGGCATTCTGATAACGAAACGGATTACAGTTAAATGCGCTGATTTTCGTTGTATTAAAGGAAAAAGCATTTGCGAGAAAAAAAGTGAGAGAAAAAAAATGACAATCCTGGAAAAAAACGAAAAATCCTTAAAATACACGTTAGAGGCATTCTGATAACGAACCGGATTACAACGGGCCGATTTTCGTTATATTAAAGGAAAAAGCAATTGCAAGAAAAAAGGTGCAAGAAAAAAAAATGACGATCCTGAAAAAAAACACGAAAATGCTTAAAATACACGTTAGAGGCATTCTGATAACGAAACGGATTAAAGTTAAAAGCGCTGATTTTCGTTATATTAAAGGAAAAAGCAATTGCGAGAAAAAAGGTGCAAGAAAAAAAATGACGATCCTGAAAAAAACCCGAAAATGCTTAAAATACACGTTAGAGCCATTCTGTTAACGAAACGGATTACAGTTAAATGCACTGATTTTTATTATAGGCCTATAAAAAGAAAAAGCAATTGCGAGGAAAAAATGCAAGAAAAAATTACGATCCTGAAAAAGACCCCGAAAATGCTTAAAATACACGTTAGAAGCATTCAGATAACGAAACGGATTACAGTTAAATGCACTGATTTTCGTTATTTTAAAAGAAAAAGCAATTGCGAGAAAAAAAAAGTGCAAGAAAACAAAATGACCATCCTGAAAAAAAGAAAATCCTTAAAAAACAAGTTAGAGCCATTCTGATAACGAAATGGATTACAGTTTAATGCAATGATTTTTGTTATATTAAAGGAAAAGGTAATTGCGAGAAAAAAGGTGCAAGAAAAAAAATGATCCTAAAAAAAAAAAACGAAAATCCTTAAAATACACGTTAGAGGCATTCTGATAACGAAACGGATTACAGTTAAATGCGCTGATTTTCGTTGTATTAAAGGAAAAAGCATTTGCGAGAAAAAAAGTGAGAGAAAAAAAATGACAATCCTG